>NC_045030.1:8394602-8436309 GCF_008632895.1 Mastomys coucha | reverse complement strand
ATGTCTTGAGGATGTTTTTACAAAATCCAATGTACTTACCTGCCCAATATACATTAAAAAAAATATCCCACCAAAATAGCGTATTTAAGAAATGGTCTAGCCAGGCAGTGGTGGTGCATGCTTTTAATCCTAGCACTTGGGAGGCAGAGACAGGCAGATTTCTGAGTTCACGGCCAGCCTGGTCTACAGAGTGAGTTCCAGGATAGCCAGGGCTATACAGAGAAACCTTGTCTTGAAAAACAAAAACAAAAAACAAAAACAAAAAATAACAAAAAAAGAAACAGTCTATCTGTGAACTACTATCAATACCAGACCTATTCCATACAGCTGTGCTGTCAAAAGAATTAAGTAGATTAGGCCAACAGCAGAAGAACTGCTCACAGTCACCAAGTGAACCACTGAAAGGAATTTGCTGTCTTTTTTGCTTCATTGGATCATTTTGATTCAAGATCTTCCATAACGTTAACTTCAAAGAAAATAGATCATTAACTTGACAGGTAACTCAATAAAGCACTACATATAATAAAATAATCCATCCCCCTATGGTTTTTTATCTATACTGTGAATCTAATCTGTTGCTTTGCCATCACTTAAATTATTTGTTTATTTAAAAAGTTTCCATAAGCCAAAGAAAGAAAGGAGATCTTATAGAACAAAGGCCCATCAAAATTAGTTATTAAAAAGTTCTCAAGTTGTTGTTTATACTTGTAGCTCTGTCTTCCTCACATAGCCCACCTTTCTGACTAGGTGCAAGAAGACACTAGAACAGTCTTAGTCAGTGAACACAAGTGGCAATTGCACCTGTGACCATGTCAGTTTCTAAGAGCACTGTGCACTGACACTCTGAAGGCTATAGCTCTCAAACTCAACATGTGATCAATATCTGCTAGAGCACATAGGAGACCAAGACTTACTGAACCTCATTCCAGAGTTTCTCACTCAGTGTTCTGCAATGCAACCTGAGAATATGCATGCCCATCTGATGATACAGATGCTGATGGTCCCTGTTGGCATTCCTTCTAGGCTCCACCCCACAGTTACCTGGCAATAGCCAAGTATGCCTGACTCACTTTAAAAGAGGCTGCTTGCCCCCTCCTCTCTTTTGTCTTCTCCTCTTGCTCTTGCTCCTTTACCTCCTTCCCCCTTTCTTCCATTTCCCTCCCCACTCTCTCTCCAAGTGCTCATGGCCAGCTTCTTTTCTCCCTCCCTCCCTCCTTCTCTCCCTCCCTCCCTCTCTCTCTCCCTCCCTGTCTTTCTCCCTCTCTTTCTCTTTCCCTCTCTTTCTCTCTCCCTCTCTGTCTTTCTCTGTCTCTACTCCCTCAACTCCCCTCCCCATGCGCTAAATAAACTCTATTCTATACTATACTTGTACTGTGGCTGGAACCTCAGGGGGAAGGGATGCCTCAGCATGAGCCAGCATAGGCACACCCTTCAACCACACCATACTGCCGCTCCACCAAACATATCCCTGGCTTCCTTTTCTTTTTCATAAAACTCTTTTTAGAAGCACACTATGAGCCAAGTGGTATAAAGTATGTAACAGTTTTTAATACCCAGCTCTTTGGATATAGATGCCTATTAAATAAGAATATGTATAAAGCCTAATGTTCATTAACTACTTACCAATGGAATATGTTCTGAAAAAAAACATTGTTAGGAGATTTTTGTCAATGTGCAAATATCACACAAACTTGGTGGCTTTACCACTTACCTCCACTGTATGATATAACATCTTGTTCCTAGGCAACACATTTATACAAAAATGATTATGCTAAATATTATAGACAGAATCCTATAGTAAGAATCTGTATATATATATATATATATATATATATACATATATGAACACTAAATTCCTACTAGATGGTAGGAATTTTTCAGCTCCATTGTAATCTTATAGGACCACTACCATATATACAGAGTGTCATTGGACATCATTATATAAAACATAACTTTATTTGTACATGTTTTAATCTATATGCAGAATACTCCACTCCAGAAGAGCCCAGCTTTGTCATATATTTCATTAACTTCCTCAAAGTCTTCATTTTATCTCTCCATCTGCATCCACAGCAATCATGAAGGATTTGGCATATAATGGGTACCCTTAATCTAAGGGGCCTGGCCCCAGAGAAGCAAGTGACAAAGCCCTTTGAAAATCAATACTTCTCTGCTCATCATTCTATTGGGAAAAGTCCAGCTAGAAGCAGGGAAATGTTTTGTTTTGTTTTGTTTTGTTTCCAACTATTTTATGAAATCCATGTTTGTGAATTTGTTGATAGGATGTTATGATCAAAGTCTGAGTTCCCATGAGCTGAGTTCCTCTAACATCCTAAAAGCATATATCTGCTGAAATCATTTCAGCATCATACTTGGCCTCCTCCCAAGCCCACAAGTATATTCTAGAACATATGAAGATGGCAATTAAAGAAAAGCAGTTTCTTCAGAGTTCCCCTTCCACTAGACAAACACCTGGTGGCACACAGAACCTGCCCATTCTGGTTCTGTGGCTGCTTCCTTTTATCCTCCAATGCCAGAGGGCTTGGCACAGGCTCTTTGCTTTTGTTCCCTGTTTCAGCGTGTGAGAGATTTATATGCCAATCTGATCATCTTCCCTGTGTCGGGACTGCATGAGAAAGAGCAGAAGGCCTGAAACAGAAACGTGCCTTGTGAGAGAGAATCTGTTACTACAATCAAAAGAGTCTTTGAGAGGCCTCTATTTGGCTACCAAAGCCAACTAGGTACAGAAAAAGCAATGCTGATTTGAAGCCTGTTCTCAAGGCTCAGGTATGGCTGCTATTTGAGTAGGTACTGTTATGATTTGTGGTTGTCTTCAGGGGAAGTAGTGTTTGCAAATGAAAGAGCAGTAGCAGTGCTTACTGTGGCACTGGAACTCTATTTGTAAACAGGGTAGAAGCCTGGGTTTTCCATGGCTGTCTAAACCCCAAGATGCTTAGGAATTTAGGGGTGCATGGAGATCTCACTTGCTTTTCTCTCCCAACTGATGGATACAAAAAGGGCTGAGTCATAGGGCTTCCAAATGCCTCAGGAAGGCTTCATTTCTCCTGCTTTAAAAGTGTAGGAGGCAAAGCTACAGTTCTCATGGGAAAGAATGGACTTCACTAACTGATGCCCCAAAGGGAGAGAGAAGCAATGTGAATGCTATCTCTCCTGCAATCAGTTGCGCCATGGAGACAGTGGATGAACATGATCATTTTCATTCACAATGAACTCTTAAGGGATTACAAGCCTTTTGCATAAATGAGCACTAAGAAGAGAACCCTCCTGAGGAGGCTTGGGGGAAACTGATGTCGTGAACTTGGTCAAACCATTTGGATTATGGTGTTCATCCAAGCCTTAAGTGTGAGTGCTGGATTTGGTCATTTGGCTGCCTTCATTAAGTGAGCTAAGGCGTCAGGCCAGGACAACAACAGGAGTCAGAACTGTTGAGGCCAAGGGAAGAGGTGCAGGTGGTATACAAGGGAGCAGAGGAGAGAAAGAAAGAAATATGTGATCTGCCTAGGTGAATCCTGAAAGTAAGTGGATACCAAATCTGACATAGAACCCTTGTCATTCCTGAAATCAGTACTGTATTACCACCTGTCAAGCTGTGGGATCCTGAGCTCCAAGATGATCTGAAACTATGTTCATAGTGCTGGCTAGAGAGACACTATCAAATGTAAAGGAGAGCTGCTTTTTATATGGTTTCTGAGTTAGAATTGTATTGTTTTGAAGAGACATCATGACCAAGGCAACTCTTATAAAGGATATTTATTTGGTGCTGGCTTATAGTTTCAGAAGTTAAGTCCATTATTATCATGATGGTGATCGCATGGCAGTGGGCAGGCAGACATAGTGCTAGAGGAGCCAAGTGTTCTGCGCCTTAATTGGAAGGCAGTCAGAAGGAAAACTCTTCTGTTCTGGGTGGATCTTAAAGATAGAACCTCAAAGCCCATCCCCACAGTAATCCAACAAAGCCACACCTCCTCCAACAAGACCACACCTCCTAATAGTGTCATTTCCCATGGGCCAAGCATATTCAAACCACCACATAGGGGAACATGTGGTTCAAGTTCTAGACCTGCCACCGAGGCACCATAGGATATTTCACTTCTCTAAGGAGCAAATTCCACATTCTAAAATGACAGCTAACTAAAGGCATCTCTTCAATGTTTTTCTATATAATGTGTAGGAAATAAAATTAGGGGAGGCCAATATTATGAAATAAGCTTGACATCAGGCCCAAACAGAGCAGATCTAAATAAACTTGAGTCTCTTGTAATAATTGCTGCATATTCCAACTAAAATGTTAGCAATGTGGACAGACTCTAAAATATGCCAGGTATTTTCCTCCTAAAAATAGATTCTCTTTTGAGTCAGCATAATAAGGACATCCCCTCTAATCTTCACAAAAATGTAGCTGGAAGTTCAACCTAATAGTCAACCTATACTGTTGCTGCTGTTCCTTAGTGCTTGCCTTACAAAACCTACCATTCTGCTATCAGCAGGTAGGAGATGAGACAAAGTAAGTCTATTTATAACTATGACAGAGAGTGAAACTAAGGCTCAAATTTTTGGTCAAGCTCAAAATCTAGAGGTTGGCCAAAAGATGTGGGTGATTTTTAAGTTTTGCTTAAATCCAGAGTGCAGGATGTGGTCATTTGGTTGTAGTCGTTACGTGAGTCACAACCTCAGGCCAGGACAACAACAGGAGTCAGAACTGTTGAGGCCCAGGGGAAGGCTCAGGTGCTATACAAGGGACCAAAGGAGAGAAAGATTTGATCCACCTAGGTAAATCCTGAAAGTAAAATACCAGACACATTTTTAGGTTTGATCTACAAGTTCTCTTAACATATGAATTGCAACCTAACTTGATATGTAAACAAACTATAACTCACTTATATCACAAGTGCTTAAGTCTCACCCACTACTGAGCAATCATCTCTTTATAGACTATTCAAGATGGACACAAGCTACAACTAACTTGTCTGTTTCTACCTCACTTGCATTTCTTATATCATTTCCTATTCTCTATATGACTATAAAATGACCTGTCCATGTTGTAGAGCCCAGTCTCTCTGAACTTACTGTGGTTATGGAGTTTGGTCCATTCTGGACTCACTCATTGCTCAACAAAGTTCTGGATTATCTGGATATACAAGGCATAGAAACAAGTTTTGAAATATTTCCACCATCCTTCTCACTTATCCTTGAATTTTGGAGTACAGAAGAACTATATGTTTGATTTATATAGAGTGATAATTTTTACAATCATCAAGAACATTAAGAAAAAGTTTCATATTGCAGAAGTTATTCTGTATTTTTCCTGTTATTGAAAATAGTTTTTTCCCCCCTCACATAATATATCTTGATTACAGAGTCTCCTCCCTGTACCCCTCACAGTTTCTTCTTACATCCTCTTCCATCCAGATCCACACCCTTTCTGTCTCTCATAAAAAAGAACAGGTTTCTAAGAGATAACAATAAAACTAATACAACATAATAAGATAAAACGAAAGCCATCATATTGAAGTTATACAAGGCAACAGAAGAAAAAAAATCCCAAGAAAGGGCACAAGAAACAAAGATGTAGAGCCTCATTCATTCACACCTTCAAGAATCCCATAAAAATACCAAACTGGAAGCCATAAGAGGTTTTTTTGAAATATATAAATATACAATAAAATAATATAGAATAAAAAGATAATTTAAAAATAAGATAAAATTTAGGAAAAAAATTTAAGCTCTTTCATGACATTTTGAGACAAGGAACTTCAAAAATGCCATTCAACTCATTTCTGTTGGCAAGCTACTGTTGGGCATGAAGCCTACCCTTAAAAATATTTTGTTTTCTCCAATGAGACTCACTTGGAGAAAACTAAATTTTTATTTGCAAATGGCTATCAATTAGAGATTGATAAGATCTTGGTAAGGGATGGGAACATATGTGCACTTCCCCTTTCTGTTCTAGGACCCCTAACTGGTGCAGACACATGCAGGCCATGTGCATAACTCGGCCTCTGTGGGTTCATATGTGCACTGATTCTTTTGATTTAGAGGGTCTCCTTTTCTCTTGCCCTCTATGCTCTCTAGCTGTTACACTTTTCCTCTTTCTCTTCCAGGGGTTTCTCTGAGTCCCGAGGGGAGGGGTTTGATGGAGACACTTTATTTAGTGCTAAGTGTTCTTAGGTCTCTGGCACTCTACATGTTGTCTGACTATGGGTCTCTGTACTTGTTCTCATTTGCTACAAAAGGAAGCTTCTCTAATGATGGCTGAGCAAAATGAAGATCTATGAGTATAGCAGAATGTCATTAGGAGTCATTTTATTGCTATGGTTTTGTTTTTAATTTTTACAACAGTAGTATTTGGTTTTATTCTAAGGCACTGGATTACCTAGTTTCAGGTTTGTGGTCATCCACGCAGTGTCATGTATGAGTTTCATCTTAAGGAGTGTGCCTTTGGTAAAATCAGATAATAGTTGGTTACTCCCACAAGCTTTGTACCACCATTACCCTAGTTTATATTGAAGGCAGGACACCGTTGTAGATCAAAGGGCTTGGAGTTGGGGCCTGGGATAACAGGATGAGTGAGAAGAAAGTGTGGAGAAAATCTCTGTGTAAGTAGGATTGATATGACAAATTGGAATGTCAAATTACTGAGTTATAAGGTAGTATTTGTTGGCAAGGATAGTTGGCGCTTCTATTTGCTGCATTTTCTACCTAGAAGAAAACTTCATGGAAGAGGCTATAATTTCTTTATTTTTTTGTTATTATTTTTATTAGATATTTTCTTTATTTACATGTCATCCAATATCTCCTTTCCCAGTTTCCCCTCCAAAAAAGGGGAAAAATAAAATAAAACAAAACAAAAACAAAAACAAAAACAAAACTGAGCATAGAATCAGTCAAAGGCTTTTAGATTAAGAACTCCAAGAGTATCTGAGGAGAGAAAAGAACCAGAACCAGTTGGCGCAGCTAGGAGGCCCAAAAGTACAGAAAGCGCAGGTAACCAAAATGGTTGGATTATATAAGGAAGAACAGCCCAGCTCTCTGGGCTGGAGAGATCAGGGTAGGTGGTAGGGTATGTTATAGGGGAGTGCTGCAATAAGTAGGGACTGAGGGATGCTGGGAGGACCTTGAGCCAGGTCTGTTTTGATATCTTAAATAGACATATCAGACATTTGTCACAGCTTTGAAACCTAACAGTACCTGTTGATCAGGACCTACCTCCAGCCAAGGGCAGATAGGATAAGGACAATACTGAAAGACATCATGTGACTTCCCTTGTCTATATGCTAACTTGCTCACTGGTGGGCACATTCCCTCTTTAGAGTTATAAATTATCAACTCATAATGATGGAATCCCTTTAATGCGGACAAATTACATGCTGTGTTACTGAACTAAAAGTCATCTTGTCACTTTTAGGGGGACTTTTCTCTCTGCAACTTGAAGTATAATTTCACTATGTAAAGGTCCAGATGAAAGAAGTATAATCAGTTGCTCATTATTTTGTGTGAAACAAATTTAAGTTTGGGATCAAGAGAGTTTTGAAGTCCCAGACCCAAGTACACTGAAACAAAAGCAAACAATTCAATGGGTATAAAAATGGAGTAAGACTAGCCACTGTTCCTGTGAGATCCCATGGGAATGATCTGTGGTAGCATAGCTAAAGGCAAACACAGGGACTCCAAAAAACCAAAGAATGATGTTCCTAATTTCTTCAGAGCCACAATGAGTCAATAGAAATAATAAGGATGAAGATGAAGATGAGGATGATGATAATGACAATGGTGATAATGATGATGATAGCTTCAAAGACAGGTTACTGCTTTTATTTTGCATTTAGTTTTATTTTAAATTATGTTTTGAAACAATGTCTCATAAGTTCTATGATAGGCTTGAACTTACTATGTAGCCAAGGATGTGCTTAGACTTCTGATCCTCCTTCCTCTGTATCCCAAGTGCTAAAATTACAGGTATGTACTCTACACCAAGGTTATGCTTCTGCAATGTGGAGATCAAACCCAGGGCTTCGTGCACATTAGGCAAGCACTCTACTGACAGATGCACATCTCCAGCCACAGCTTTGATATTTTAAAGTTTATCCAGCAAGACATTTCTTTACTTCAAAAGTGTACTCTTTAAATTCTTTCTTCTCTTTTTAAAAA
Organism: Mastomys coucha; assembly: GCF_008632895.1. Lineage (NCBI taxonomy): Eukaryota > Metazoa > Chordata > Mammalia > Rodentia > Muridae > Mastomys > Mastomys coucha. The sequence goes on along the minus strand of NC_045030.1, from coordinate 8,428,140 downwards.
TATTTATTTATTATATGTAAGTACACTGTAGTTTGTCTTCAGACACCAGAAGAGGGTGTCAGATCTCATCACAGATGGTTGTGAGCCACCATGTGGTTGCCGGGACCCGAACTCAGGACCTCCGATAAAGCAGTCAGTGCTCTTAACAGCTCAGCTATCTCTCTAGCCCAAATTCTTTCCTCTCAAAATGACAGATACACTAGTTACATAAAGAGAGATGATTGTTTACTTAATACAGCAGGTAAAATATGTAATTATTAGCCAAAGGGAAAACTTCAGAACAACTTACAAGGGCAAACAAAAGCCCTTCTGCCTACTCTCAGTCCTGACTACCATTTGTGGTATTGAAAATGTTGACCATGCACCCATCCATATCTTTGTGTTACCAGCCTGGCCTACAGCCACAAACATTTGTAAGTTTTATTGGTTTTCTTTGATGTATTTCCTTAGAAAATCCAGAAAACAGGAATCAGGAATCTCTGAATCATACTACACAGTCCTGCCTTTTGTGTGTAAGACAAACTATGGTCAAAGAAACATCTAGTGCCAACAGGATCAATATGTTTTGATTCAGAACAAAGGAAAAGACATACTTCTATCTCATACTCTACTAAAGACTTCCTGTGGTACAGACAATTTCCAATTTGGGGAGCTCTTTATTCTTACCCCCAAATACAGAGATTACTCTGCATGATCTTTAGAGCTGTTATAACCTGATTTTATAAATCAAGGCAAATGTGTAAGATTTATAGTTTTAATGGTAGGAAAGTGTGTGCATTTATGACATTCACAAATTGCCCTTTCAACACAATGGAATGATACCTCCTTTAAATGCCTCCACCATTCCTATTGAGGATGCATTGTTAACTCCATTATTCTGGTTACTTTGGTGTCTTAGATCAGCATTTTTAATATTAACAAAATGTTTTATTAGTATTACAGGTGTATAAACAATAATAGGGAATTAAGAATGGTTTTTGGAAAACAAGAATTATCTCTCATAGGGTTGGGAGTTTGACTCTGTCTGGATACTGGCCTATCTGTCTTTCCTGCAGCTGCAATCATAGTGGTTAAAGCTAAAAGTGCCAGGTGCTGGGGCATCTGTTCATTGCCTGAGCATCTTCCTCTATTCCTGTACAGCTGATTCTGAGCACCCATGGTAATTCTGTTCTATAAACTCACCAAAATACCAAATGAATGAATATTGAGTCATTTCTTCTGAGGTGAGGTAGTGATATCTGGTCACAGTCTTTTTGTCAATACACAACATTGTTTTATGTATGTCTCTATTGACATGCTATGTATGTCTTTGCCATATGTTGATGACACTGAACTCATAGTCAACAGCACTATAGCCCATAACAGATCAAAGTATATCTGAATCAATTGTGCTCTATCATGGGTACATTTCAAGCTTCCAGAGCTCAAGAATCCCAGATTGAACTTCAACTCTATGCTTGGGATCTATTTCAAATAGCAAACTCATATTTTTTAAAGTAAATTAGGAATCACTGCCTTCATTACAACTGTCACCAGTGATGATCCATGTATACTTTCTTCAATGAAGATAATTATTAGAACATTCACATTGATAGTACTAGTTTTGAATTCTCCTCAATCAAGTGTCTCAGCATGAAAGAGGGCATCCTATCCACAGTGAATATATAAAAGCATAAAAACTTCAATGAGATACTCTATGGGGACCATCCTCCTAGTAAAAATTTTCTCTACATCTCTAAGCCACAAATAATCTCTTTGGCTGACAAATATTTATTTTCAACTTCTTACTGGTTATTCTAATTTTCCTTTTTAACTTTTAATTGTGTATGTGTGTGTGTATGTGTACGTTTATAAACGTTTTGCCTGCATCCATGTCTGTGAACCACTTGTGTGCCTGGAACCTACAGATATAAGAAAAGGGATTCCAGATTCTCTGGACTTGGGAGTTACACTTGGGAGTGAGCCACAATGTAGATGCTGGAAATTGAACCCAGGTCCTCTTGAAGAGCAGCCAGAACTCTTAACCACTGAACCATCTCTCCAGTCCTGATTATTCTAGTTTTCTATGGCTGTTCATTAATTTACCAGAATTGGTGGCTTAAAAACAGCCATTTCTCTTTGTGCCCAATTTTGTTGGCCAACAGTTTGAGATGGGCTTGTCCGAGGAGTTCTTACCTGGGATCTCCACAGTCAATCATCAAGACTAGGACTGCAGTCATCAAAAGACTTGACTAGGCTTGATTTCTAAGATAGTGCACACTCAGGATGGAAACAAAACCAACTGCTGGCCAGGAGCTCAGCTGGGGCTGTTGACTGATACACCTACATGTGTTATCTGCAGGATGACAACCTCAGAACCGTTAGACTTCTAGTAGGGAGACTAGCTTCTTCCACAGTATCCCAAGGAGCCCATGCAATGCCTTCTACTATCTACCGTAGAAGTCACTTCCACCATACTCCATTAATTAACATGATCACAAGCAATTATATGAAAGTGAAGGGAAATATACATGGCCATTTAACAGAAGTCTTTCAGTCACATTTCAAGAATGTCTATTACAGTTTGAATTATAACTTCCACCCAACAGGATGTTGAAATGCAATGGCTAGTTTCTGTGATTATGACTTTAATTGAAAATAGTCTTTGAGGATGATTAAGGTTATTATATCCTTATATAAAAAAGAGGCAATTTGGACACAAAGACAAACCTGTAGTGAGACCAGGGAGAGGAGAGGGGCACATGAAGGAAAAGGTCAAGCCAATGTACATATAAGCAACAGAATAGCAAAGATGGCCAGCATGCCCTTGGAATCTTGAAAAGGGCATGGCACAGATGTGAAAACACCTTCCTTTTAGATGTTTATACCCAAAACAAATGATAATAAATACCTGCCACCTAAGAAACTTGTTTGGGGCACTTTGTTGCAGAAGCTCTGGAAAGCTGTGTTCCCACTGGCTAAAAGAAGTCCGGTTTTATTTAAGAAGTGATTATCCCAGGTAGAAAACACCTTCCCAAACCCCTCTTATCTACCAGCTATATTTAGGAATGTTTAACCTGAAAAAAAGTCTCCCTTTTCTATTTTTCTGTGTCTCTGTTTTCTCTCCTTTTTATTGCCTATTATATGGACACAAAGTATAAAAATACATTGGCCATATATATTGTTTTTTTGATTGTAAGGACAAAAAAGAACCAGGAAGATGGAAGGAATCTGAGTCCCTAGGGGTAGCTCTCCCAGCTTACTAAACAGACTACTATTGTACATTTTAACTATTTCTAATACACCATGTACTAAGCTGGGCTCTGGGGACTTGTCTCCACCAAGCCCCCACTGTCCTCTAATGATCTCTTTAACTTCATCAGTAGACCACTCCAATTTGATGAGATCATGTAGGGTTAAAGGTGTGACATGAGTTCATTATCATGGTGTAATGAAAGTGTCATGTCTGTGGACTCCCTGTGGACTCCCCTGTCTGCCAAGAGAGCTGGAACTCCCACTAGAAACGAACCCAAGGGATATTCAGCCTTAAAAGTCTCTGTCAGCCCCAAGGGGCTGAGAACCAGGGAAATGCCCTCTTTTCCCCCAGTAAGAAATGTCTCTTCCTAGGGTATGAAGTAGCCAGACTGACTTTTGGCATTCCCATAGTGTCAAGTAAAGCGCAACTGGGCCTGCCTCTGGCTGTTCTGGCAGCCACTACCTCAGAACTCTTAGCAACCAGGGCCTCCTAGGGTGTCCTGGGAGATAACTCAGGCTGCTACACAGCAACCAAGCCATTTTTGTTCTCAAGAGGATTAATCAACTGACACTTGAAAGAAGTCATAATATGAGCACAGCTGATCAAGTCTGTCATTCCTTGTCTGTCACTGAAAGACTGAGTGAAACCCTGCAGTTGCAGTACTGCTGTGGGTTTCAGGACTTTCCACAGAAAAGGAATATCGAGTTTCCTGATGAACCTGTTCTAGCTCTCTTTGTGCCACTAAAGTCCAGCCATATTAGCAACATGGCCCTAACGAGCTTGAGAAAGGCTGCCACTTGAGAGAAAAAGTCACTACACTTGGTACAACCGGAACTTCCGCCAAAGCCATGAGCCTTCCAGGATAGATGTATGTGTAGGTCTCCTTTCTGAAGCAACAGCTTATCAGAACCTGTAGAGAAACTCTGCTCCTGACCTCACTTCCACAGCCCTCACCTCCCTCTGAGGATAATTAAAAGTAAAGCCCTCTGAATGGCAGGAAAGGAATGAACACAGATCTCCAGTCCTTAAGCCAATGGCTATAAATAATAAAAGCCAGAGTAAAATTAAGCGCCAGCCAAACAGACCCATCTTCCAATCTACTTTTACAGCGTTACACAAGATAATTGAAGCTCTCAGTCACAATTTCCTCATCTACAAAATAAGATAGTAGTTACCACATGGGCTAGAGAGATGGGCCATTAGGAAAAACATTTGCTATGCAAACATGAAATCTGAGTTTGAATCCTCAGAGCCTACATAAAAAGCCCATTCCTAAAACCCCAGTGTTATTGTAGAGTGAAGATAGATTTCAGTAACAACCTAGTTAGCCAGTTCATCTAAAACAGTGAACTCCAGTTTCACTGAAGCATCCATTCTTAAGGACGAGAGTCAACTCAAGACACGAGTTTCTGTCCTGTACATAGGGACAAGCCCACCCCATACACATGTGCACACATTTTTTTCAAAGGACTATAGCAATGACTCAGTGGGTAAAGCATTGCCACATAAGCATGAGGGTCTGAGTTCAGATCCTAGTACTCCAAGGCAAGATGAGAGATAAAGACAGGTGTATCCCCAGAGGTTCACAGGCCAACCAGCCTGTTGTATGCAGTGACAAACAACAAAAGACCTTGTCTTACACAAGTTAGAAGGTAAGAGATGACACCTGAGGTTATCCTCTGACATACATGCTATGATATGCATGCACCCCCACACATACACACAGAAAGAGAGAGAGAGAGAGAGAGAGAGAGAGAGAGAGAGAGAGAGAGAGAGAGAGAGAGAGAGAGAGAAGGAGGGAGAAGGAGAGAGAGAGAGAATGAGAACTACAGAATACCCCAGTGTATCTCAGGGAAGGAAAGCAAGCAGATGGGGAGAGTAGGCATTCTGAAAAGGGTACAGGACACCTTCATCTCACCTAAGCCTTCACAGGGCCCTATTGTGTCACCCCCACCCCGTTTGCCTTGTCTGCACTCTGTCATTCTTGGCTGCCTCAGTTCTCATTGTCATTACAAATATCTCAGCCTTAGCTATGCCTCTCCCCTCCCCATATTGCTGTGTGCCCCATAGTGAATGCCATGGATTGAGTTCTCAGTAACAGAGAATTGAATTGGTTATACAGAAAATTGTGATTTGGAAGGCACATTCAGGTACCTATGATTTTTTTAAAAACATTAAGAAGGAACATAACTGAATATTTTTCTTCTCATTTTAGAGCTAAACAGACTCATGCTTAGAATGGAGTTTTCCAAAGGCCACATAACTATTGGAAGGTACATTCAGATACCTTTGATTTTTTTAAACATTAAAAAGCAACATAACTGAATATTTTTCTTCTCATTTTAGAGCTAATTGTACTCATACTTAGACTGGAATTTTCCAGAGGCCACATAACTAGTAGGGACTGATACTGGTGTAACTTTAGCCTTCTGATGTTAATGTGGTAATTTCTCCATTACAGCAAGAAGTGGGGAATGGGCTCTGGAGACTCTTTAGCAGGCTTCTCAGTTACCTTCACTGTGTAGAGACCTTACAGAGCTAAAAGAAATGAAAAGGGATCTTATAAAGATCAAGAATTCTTACAATGAAGTTTTCTCTGTAGCCCTTATCTTTAGTATCATTTCTTTTCATATAATTCCTCAAGGCCACATCAGAAACTAATTTCATCCCTGGTGTACACATCCAGGCTCGATGTTTGAAGTAATTTAAGTAGCCTTGAACCATTGCTATGGTTTCAACATTTATCCTCCACAATTCATGTGTTGGAAACTTAATCCCCAAAGTCACATGTTAATGGTCTTTGGAAGTAGCATCTTTGAGAGGTAATTGGATCATGAAGACTCTTCCCTCATGAATAGAGAAAATAGCTTTTTAAAAATGAGTTATCTCTGGACTATTTTCTGTCTTACCATATGATGATTCTACCATGTGATATTCCATCAGGAAGACTCTTTCCTCAAAGTGCTGAGTTGATTTCAACACCATGATTTTACACTTCGCAACTATCAACTAAATACATCTTTATTCTGGATAAATTATCCAGAATCCTTTTACTTGAATGTGTCCCAAGCCTTAGCCCAGGATTTTATATGGTGACTGAGGAAACAGAATTGCTTTTCCCCAGACTAGGACAAATCTCACTCTTTACCAGCTCATGGCCTCTCAGATCACCTCCTCTCTGTGCATCTATGCCTACGTGTCTGGGAAGTCAAACTTAACTAGCTTATACATAAATACTAGAATCTTGTCCACGAACCCTAACAATCATTCATATAAGTCCTATGTATGTATCCTAATGGTAATAAAGCTTCAAGGGACAGAATGTTCAGGATCTCTTTCCTAAAATCTGACTAAACATGAAGTTTATTTTCATATTTGACAATTATTTGATTTTTCAAAATTTGATATTGTTGTTATGCCTTAAAGGCCAATAGTATAGTAATAATATAGTAATTATCTCTTCATTATGAAGAGATTTTTCTTAATACTTACAGTCTTACTGATCCTAACTTATCATCTACAAGTAAGGACATATCTTTGACAGAAAAACAGCTCCCCTTGCTATCACTCTTCTTATAGTTAAGTTACTCTCTTCCATTCCATTGAAAAAAAATGCACTGTTTACCCTTCTAGAATATTCTAAGGCACACAGTCCCAGACAGTATAAATGTAAAACATCAAAAAGAGAGAAACTTTCAAATAGAGTACTAATGTTAACAAGTTATTATAATCACTGAGTACATATCTTTGTGTAAGTCACATTGCTGTTTCATTATTTATTTTTATCAAAACTTCTGGAAGACCTTCTAAGGTTATCAGTTAATCATTAAAAATAATTTCTATGATCCATTGCTATAGAATCTCAGGCATTTGATACACAAGAAGTTTCAAACCCCAAGTGATATTACTATAATCTACTGCAATTCACATATTTCAATGAGAATTTTAAATATTTAAATATATAAGCCTAAAAATAGGAATATAGTGCATACTGAACTCTTTTCTAACAATAAGTAATATTCATCTATAAATACAACTTATAAATAGATATATTTCCAATAAAAATTTAGTTTTGTGTTTAAGAATTATTTGGTCTATTCAAATTATAGACACATATATATATATATTCATATTGTTTTCATCAGTTGAGTGCCAATAATACATTAATGATGCATTCATTGAGAAGAGATTCTTCTTAGTGTAGTCTAGATGTCCCTAGACATTTTTATTCAGGGGCCAGTTTGATATTTGTATTGAGGTGTCTAGTAAACAGTTCAGATTTAACATGCCATGAATCATCCTGCTGATGTCCCTCCATAAATCAGATCTTTTTTACTCTTTCATCTGCTCAGAAGAAAAACCTTCAAGTAGTCCTTGACCCCTGAGGCAGCTGTGAGGATGTGTCATTCAAACCTACACAGAGCCAGCAACTGATCAACAGCCTCCGGTGCAAATGCATCATGACATTAACACTGAGACTGCCTCTTTCATCTTTCCACCAGTGTTTGAGTATGGGAGAGAAACTAAGAGGGTCCCATTACTAGGAGACAGTGACCCCACCATCTTCAGCTCAAGAATTTTCCAAAGACTTTTTAAAAGCTTACTTGGACTAGAAATTCTCAGGGCTCTCCCAGATTTCCCTAGTTTCCTCTATATGTCCTCTTAACAATAAAATGCTTTATTTCATTCCATTCCTGAAACACAGCTTTTTAGAAGACACAGATATCTATCTTATCACAACCTCTCTTCTTTTGTCCCACATGTCATACTCAGTCAACAAACTTCACCTGTTCACTTTAAAATATAACAATTTCTCACAGAATGCAACCATTTTTCATTGACCCTGTTGCTGTCACCCTGGTTCAAGCTATAATTATCTCTTACCTGGACTGTGACAATGGTTTCTAGTCTCTGACAGTGTGGTATATTGAAGACAGCTTTAACTTCATCGTTGTGCCCCTAGCTCCTTAGATTCTGGGCTTGGCCTCTGACTGGGTTAGCCATTTGCACCTAGAAGTGATACTGTGCCAGTTACAGATCTAAGCTCTAAGGAGACTGGCAGCTTCTGCTTCCTGCCTCTTGGAACCCAACCTCTATGATGTGTAAGAGTCCTAACAGCCCACTTGGAGACAAATCAAAGCCAGCTGCCAACAAGCCCTCGCCAAGCACCCAGATGACAGCCAGGAGCAACTTCCAGTCATGTGAGTGAGCCATCTTGGAAATGAATCCTTCAGCTCCAGATATCTTAGCTATTGCCACATGAACATTATCCCCACAAAGCTTTAGCTATTTTACAAGAGCATGAGGAAATAAATGATTGTGGTTCCTTGCAGCCATTCAGGTTTGGGGATTAGCAATAAACAATCAAAGAATCTAATGTCATTCTAAGAAACAAATGGTCCACTTTAGAAATAACTGAATAGTTTAATTAAACCATTGTACCATTTGTGAACATTGCATCATTTGTGAACAAAGGTATGGCCAGAGTTGTGATAAATACCCTGAGCTGTGAAGCCCTTGGGGACACACATCTTCCTCTAGGCTTAAAAATCAACAAAAGAAACAGTTCTCTGACATGAAGAGGAAGGGGCCTTTGCTGAAGTTGTGGCCTTAGGTAGAGAGGCATAGGCAACTTGTAGTAACTTGGCAGAAAGGAAGCCACAAGAGTAAGTGGACTACTTTCTATGACTTTGTTGTCATCCCCCTCTGTCATCTCCAACTGTGGTTCCTCAGCTCTTGAACTTATGCCAGAGGACAAAACCTCACTGGTAAAGTCCATGTAGACTAGCCTGCCATAGAACAATATGGGAAAGGTGAAACGCAGATACACACACACACACACACACACACACACACACACACACTCATATATGAACTAGGTTACACAAATACAGAGGCTAAGATATCCCACAAGCTCCTATTTGCAAGCTGGTGACCTAGGGAAGCTGGAAGTGCTATTCAGAGCCCCAAAGCCTGAAACAGAGAAACTGATCATATAATTTGCCGTCCAAATGAAAAGACCCAAGATCCTTGAGCACCAATAATGTTGAGCAGAGGAAGAAAAATTTCATCTTCTACCTCTTTTGCTCTATCCCATCCTCTGCCCTCAGGCAATGCTCACTTTGGTGAAGGAAATTTTTCTTTAGTCTGACTACTGATTCAAAGTTTCATCTCCAGAAATACCCCTAGAGACACACAAAGAAATAATGTTCTGCCAGCTTGCTGGGCATCCCTTAATGCAGTCAAACTGACATACAAAATTAATCACTGCACTTACTAACAGCTCAGTTTGCTTTGTTCATGTCTCCTTATAGTTCATTTTTGTCATGACACTATAAAGATTCCATAAAAGTTTAAGTCAAATAAAAAATTCCATCAAAACCTTCCATAACCACTCAGGTAAAAGCTAAAAGTCCATAAAATATCCACCAAGAATATTTTATGGTCTGTCTACCCATGATCTCTGAACCCATCTCTAAGACCCTGACTTTACTTCTGACTCTAGATATACCAATCTTCTTGTCTTTTCCTAAACTTGATGGGTACACTTGAGCCTCAGTGTGTCTATACAGGCTGGCTGTTCCCTCTATCTAATATGTTCTTACCCTCATATGTATATAAGTAAGTCTTTCCCTTTCTTCAAATCTGAACACAAAAGTAGTGATTTCAGGAAAGGCATGTGATCTAAAATGTCAGCATCACCTGGCAGCCTGGCTATGCATCTCCTTTCCTTGTTTTGTTTTTCTTGTTGGAACTTCTAAGATTATAAGAATTTCACTTATTTGTTCTTTATTTTAAATGACTCACTAGACATGAAGTAAATATCATGTGCACAGGGATTGTGGTGTGTTTTGTTCACTAGAGAAGCACATAGTATACTATCTTCACATAATCATTCAATTAACACTTATTTAGCAAACAAATGAAATGCCACAAGAAATTGCAATATATAATTTCAATTGATACAAGGGTATGTCTGTCTGTCTGTCTAGGTAATTTATAAAGATGAACATTTATAACATTTCATTTAGGAAATTAACTTTTTAATTGGATATTTTATTTATTTGCATTTCAAAAGTTATCCCCTTTCTCAGTTTCCCCTCTGCAAACTCTATATCCCATCCCTACTTACCCTGCTTCTATGAGGGTACTCCCCTACCCACCCACCCACCCACTCACTCCCTCCTCGCTGCCCTAGCATTCCTCTATACTGGGGCATCAAGCTTTCACAACAAGGGCCTCAGCTTCCATTGATGCCAGATAAGGAACCTTCAGCTCCTTCAGTCCTTCCCCTAACTCCTCCATTGGGGTCCCTGTGCTCCATCCAATGGTTGGCTGCGAGCCTCTGCAGATCTGTATTGGTCAGGATCTGGCAGAGCCCCTCAGGAGACAGCTGTACTAGGCACCTGCCAATAAGCACTTCTTGGCATTGTCAATAGTGTCTGGGTGTTGCAGTCTCCAGCAGCTACACACAAACAGGGTCTCTGGAAGAGGGGAAGGAGCCTAGGAAAATAGAGGAATCGAACCTTGAGAGGAAAAGATCCTAGCAGGAACTTCAAAAGAGAGGCAGAGAAGTGGCCACCACCTGCTGAGTTCCTGAGTACCTTCACTTGGTGAGTTTCTGCTAGCAACTAGATGCTAATTTGGCCACAAGATTCTGGCTTCTGGGGGAAGGGCTTTCCCTGTATACTTAATTCGCTGATTAATAATACACATTGGACTTTGAGCAGAAACCATGGCTCGGTCCCATTTTTTCCTCTCGCCGTCCAATTCCTCTATTTTCCTAGGCTTCTTCCCCTCTTCCAGAGACCCTGTTCCTGTGTAGCCCCTGGCGACTGCAACTATTTGGCGCCTAACATGGGGCTGGCTGCTTTGTGGCAAGGCAAGGTCTGAGTCAGCCAGCTTTTGGCAGGAGGAGGTTACATGTGGGTTTGGTGTCTGCCAGTGGAATGGATCCCCAGGTGGGGCAGTCTCTGGATGGCCTTTCCTTCAGTTTCTGCTCCACTCATTCATTGTCCCTGTATTTCCTTTAGACAGGAGCAATTCTGGGTTAAAATTTTGGAGATGGGTGGATGGACAAATACCTCAACCAAGGAGGCCATGCCTAACCACTGGATATGATCTCTAGAGGTTCTCCCTCCCCTTCGTGGGATATTTCAGTTAGCGTCATCCCTGTGGGGTCCTGGGGCTCTTGCTTTCCTGGCATCTGGGACTTTTCGGTTGCTACCCCCAGTTCCCCATTCCCCATTGCTACATAGCTCTGTTCAATTTCCTTACCCTCTGTACATCTCCCCCATCTTCTCCCATAACTGAATCTGCCCCTCTTTTTCCTCTCCTCCAATTCTTTTCCTCCCAAGTCCCTCCAACCTTTTACTTCCCTTGAATATTTTGTTCCCCTTCTAAGTAGGACTAAAGCATCCACTCTTTGGTCTTTCTTCCTCTTGAGCTCCATGTAGTCCCTGAGTTGTAGCATGGGTATTCCAAGCTCTTTGCCTAATCAGTTATCAATGAGTACATACCATGTGTATTCTTTTGTGACTGGGTTACCTCACTCAGGATAATCTCCAGATCCATCCATTTCCCTAAGAATTTCATAAATTCATTGTTTTTAGTAGCTGAGTAGTACTCCATTGTGTAGATGTACCACATTTTCTGTATCCATTCCTCTGTTGAGGGACATCTGAGTTGTTTCTAGCTTCTGGCTATTATAAATAAGGCTGCTATGAACATAGTGGAGTATGAGTCCTTATTACATGTTGGAGCATCTTCTGGGTATATGCCCAGGAGTGGTAGAGCTGGGTCCTTTGGTAGTACTATGCCCAATTTTCTGAGGAACCACCAAACTAATTTCGACAGTGGTTGTACCAACTTGCAATCCCACAAACAATGGAGGAGTGTTCCTCTTTCTTCTCATCCTCTCCAGCATCTGCTGTCACCTGAGTTTTTGATCTTAGCCATTCTGACTGGTGTGAGGTGGAATCTCAGGGTTGTTTTGATTTGCATTTCCCTGATGACTAAGGATGTTGAACATTTCTTTAGGTTCTCAACAATTTGAGTTTCCTCAGTTGAGAATTCTCTGTTTAGCTCTGCTCCCCATTTTTTAATAGGGTTATTTGGTTCTCTGGAGTCTCCAGTCTGTTAGTCTATGTCTTCTTATTGGGGAACTGAGTCCATTGACAGTAAGAGATATTAAGAAATACTGATTGTTGCTTCCTGTTATTTTTGTTCTTAGAGGTGGAACTGTTTGTATGGCTATCTTCTTTTGGGTTTGTTGAAAGAAGATTTCTTTCTTTCTTCCTCTAGGGTGTAGTTTTCCCTCCTTTTGTTGGAGTTTTCCATCTATTATCCTTTGTAGGGCTGGATATATGGAAAGATACTGTGTAAATTTGCTTTTGTCATGGAACATCTTGGTTTCTCCATCTATGGTAATTGAGAGATTTGCTGGCATTTGTGTTCTCTTAGGGTCTATATGGCATCTGTCCAGGACCTTCTAGCTTTCATAGTCTCTGGTGAGAAGTCTGGTGTAATTCTGATAGTTCTGCCTTTATATGTTACTTGACCTTTTTCCCTTACTGCTTTTAATATTCTTTGTTTAGTGCATTTGGTGTTTTTATTATTACATGACAGGAGTAATTTCTTTTCTGGTCCAATCTATTTGGAGTTCTATAGGCTTCTAGTATGTTCATGGGCATCTATTTCTTTAGGTTAGGGATGTTTTCTTCTATAATTTTGTTGAAGACATTTACTGGCCCTTTAATTTGGGCATCTTCACTCTCTTCTACACCTATTATCCTTAGGTTTGGTCTTCTCATTGTGTCCTGGATTTCCTAGATGTTTTGGGTTAGGAGATTTTTGCTTTTTGCATTTTCTTTGACTGTTGTGTCAATGTTTTCTATGGTGTCTTCTGCACCTGAGATTCTCTCTTCTATGTCTTGTATTCTGTTGGTGATGCTTGCATCTATGACTCCTGATCTCTTTCCTAGGTTTTCTACCTCCAGGGTTGTCTTCTTTTGTGATTTCTTTTTCATTTATATTTCCACTTTTAGATTCTGGATGATTTTGTTCAATTTCTTTACCTGTTTGGTTGTATTTTCCTGTAATTCTTTTAAGGGATTTTTGTGTTTCCTCTTTAAAAGCTTCTACCTGTTTGCCTGTGTTCTCCAATATTTCTTTAAGGGAGTTATTTAAGTCCTCTATCATCATCATGAGATGTGATTTTAAATCAGAGTCTTACTTTTCTGGTATGTTAGGGTATCTTGCTGTGGTGGGAGAACTGGGTTCTGTCGATTCCAAGTAGCCTTGGTTTCTGTTGTTTATGTTCTTGCCCTTGCCTCTCACCATCTGGTTATCTCTGGTGTTAGATGGTCTTGCTGTCTCTGACTGTGGCTTGTCCCTCCTGCAAGCCTGTGTGTCAGCACTCCTGGGAGACCAGTTCTCTCTGGGAGGAATTTGGGAATTAAGAGCTGTGAGGTTAGCTCTGGGGTGCAGAGGGAAACCAGCAGAATCCTGTCTGCCCCTGTTCCTTGGTTCCTGTGTCCTGGTGGCTCTGGGTGGGTCCCTCTTGTTTCAGGAATTTGAGCAGAAGTGGTGGTCTTACCTGTGCTCTCAGGTATGTTAGCACTTTTGGGAGACCAGCTCACTCTTGATGGGACCTATGTATGGCACAGGGTCAGCTCAGGGTGCTGATGGAAACCAGAAGCAGGAAATGAATTTTAAGAGTATTTCAAATATAATGTATGTCAATCTTGTTCTTTGGGATACCTAAAGAAACTTTAAGTCCTAAGAGAAAAGGGAATAAAATAAACCTTGTAAATACTAATAGAATCTTGTTCATGTGCTTTTCTAAGCCAATGTTGTTAGACACCAAATACCTATTTAGACTTCATTTCCAAGGGTGACATAACAATTTTTTTTTTATGGTCAAGATTGTGCTTTAATTATAACCTTTCTTCTTCCCTCTACATCCTCTCATATTGTTCCTCCCTGCTCTCCTTCAAATACATAGCCTCTTTTCTTATTGTTATTGCTTGCATGTTTGTATTTGTACATGCATATATATATTCCTGAATATAACTGATTGAGTCTATATGTTACTTGTAATTGTGCCAGATAATAATGTTTTTGATGTGCTGGAATTATAATTTTGAAATGATTTAACTTTATAATTAAAGCTTTTTTAGAAGTTAATTTCAAAATATATAGAAGAGGCTTGCAATTTAACAAAAATATATTAGAGGCTAGGTAAATGAAAAAAAGTAAAAACCTATTGATTTTCTGTAAACTGAAAAAAACTCTCACTTTGGATTTAAAAGGTCTCACATCTTCTCTTAGCTGTGTGACCTTGGAGAAGTCACTTATCTTTCCTAGGCCTTGTCTTTCTCACCTATGAAATTAAAGAATGAGAGAACATGAAATCTAAAACCACCATCCCCATTCTAAAGTGCTCTCTTGTGTAATCTTGAAAATTGTGGGTGTTTGGAGGTTGTCTCTTTATAGTTGTTTTAAATAGTCCATTGCTTTCCTATTTCTACTCTGATGCCTGTATGGTATCACTTGTGGGAAAGGGAAAGAATATATATTAAGGCTACATCCTACAGTAGACACCCTCTTCACTTCCCATAAGGAGGCCTCATATATAATTACAGGTAGCCCAACCTCCTCATTCAAGGTCTGGGTACTTGCTATATTCCCCTAGCTTCTCCACCTTCTACTGACCTCTGCCAAGATTGGTGGTATAATAAATACCTTCCATTGAGAGGTTTGATCCAAGGAAAGGGCAATACAGGCTCTTGAAATAGATTCATAGTCATTTGGGCAATGGGTTTTGAGTAACCAGGTAAAGATATCAAGAAGTCACATCCCTGTCTTATATCATAGGAAGGATATGGCAGGAAAAAGAACAAGAACAAAACTGTGCAACATTTAGAACCCAGGGACTGGGTCCAAGTTGATAGATCTAAGGTGGTCCTGTCTACCCTTAGGGATACAGAATGATTGCTGATCAGGATGAATGGATTCACAGATCCACATATTTCCATCCATACAATGAAATGGAAATGCTTCACAATACAAAAGGAAAAACTCATGATCTGCCAAATGGCATGCATACACCCCCAGGAAGTATGCTAAGCAAATGGAACGAGACACAAAGGAATATAGAATGAATGTTTTAATTTATATGAAATTCAGGC
Organism: Mastomys coucha; assembly: GCF_008632895.1. Lineage (NCBI taxonomy): Eukaryota > Metazoa > Chordata > Mammalia > Rodentia > Muridae > Mastomys > Mastomys coucha. The sequence goes on along the minus strand of NC_045030.1, from coordinate 8,412,714 downwards.
AGATGGAGTTGATAGTGATAGAAAGATTAGTGGCTACCTTGGGCCTTCAGTAAGGGAATTGGAGACTAAAAACCTAAAATTCTCTGGGATGATGATATTGCTGTCACTTGATTATCACATTGGCTTCACAGATGTGTGCATTTGTCAAAACTCAAACATAAAATGGGTTCATTTCATTGTATGTAAATTATACTTCAATGAAGTTGATTTATAAAGAAAATAAGCATCAACAAAATGACTGCCTAGCAAAACTCACATCTGTTAAACAGCAACAACAACAACAAAAACATACATTCCATATTATGGTATGATTTCTCTTGTTCTATCCTGATAGAATTTTTCTTAAATATGTGGGCACATGTTTTAGAAAGAAGTATATGTGTATATGTGTGTTGTATAAGGAAAGAGACTGTCATACATCAGTCATACATCATAATTAAGGACTACTTCTGACCCCAGATAGATATTTTCCTTTATCCCAGTCCATCTTCATTCAACATCAACAACAACAACAATAATAATATTGCACAGAAGGCAGTGTGAACTCAGAAGCCCTACATTCATCTGTAGGGCCTGCCTCTTAGACCTACACAGTCCAGTGTAATTGTCAGAGTAGGCAAGCTTGGTAGGTTTTATCTTATTCTCTCCAAGACCCTTTCAAAGAAACAACTCTGGTCATCACTGTTTTGTAAACAAGAAAACCAAGGCTAAATTCATATCAAACAAGTGTTAGGACTTGAGCCCAAACCTCTTAATGTCTGTCCTGTTATGTCCCTTGAGGGGACTTATATGACTTCTGAAAATAGAGTCCCCTTCTTTTGAAAGGTGAGATGACAGTGGTGCTTCCATTTAGGAGCACTTTGAAAACAAGTGAGGTGCTTTGTGTCTTTGAACTGATGAGTGAAATGAATGTCAACAGTTTCATTACTACAGGCACAAAGTCTCCAGTCATTTACAGCTTTTGAGTTAAAGACAGACATCACTACTTCTGCTTACCTTCCTGCTGGTGGGTTCTCCTCTGCAACAAACCAGGAACTAAACCTGGAAAGTTCAAAAGTGAGCAACAATTCAATTCAGGCCACTAAAAGTTGTTCACTTAAAACAAGAAGGTTCATACTACTACGCAGTTGGCTATTGACAGCAATTAAAGGAATTCTTTCAATTCAAGAGACAAGATCCTTTCTTCCTTATTAGAAGAAAGTCCAAGTTCATAGATGGCCACAATCGCCATGCTTGGAATCTAAGCACTGAGGCTAGGGAGAGAATATAAGATCCAGAGTTCAAGGCCAGCCTGCCTGGGTTACATGACAAGACCTTGTTATTAAAGGAAGGGCAGTGGGATATAGAAGAGATATAAGTTCAAATGAAGAAAATTTAAAACTCTCATTTGAAGTGATTGTTCTCCACACAGAACCTCCTCATAACCCCCACCAATGCACAAAAACCTGCTGACAACTACCTAAAGGTTTTAGAGATAGATTATTTTCTACTGCAATTATGCTATGCCCACTTAAACAAATGATTCAATAACCCTTTGACTTTATTTCATGTTGTAATAATGACACTTGGGATGCTAAAAGCAGACCAAAATTGGATGTTGTATGATTGGTTACAAACTGCCCCATATAGGACCTTCCTTTGCTGAGTTACATCATTGTTATGCAATCAATGGAAGATGCTGGCAAGAACATTTTGGCACAGTGCCTAGCACACTATAGGAACTCCGTGATGGCTAATATCCCACTTATACATCAATCCTTCAAGATTTAAGAGGGCAAGATTTTCTGAGAAGCACTCTATTTTTATTGTAGCAACTGTATCAACAGGGGTTGTATCTACCTTAACTTCTAGGCTAAAGGGGACAAATACAATTACAACAAATGTGTTACCATGTCTAAGCTTAAACTCCCATCTCTCCATCACAGAAAATACTATATAAGAAGACTTTCCCAGAGGCTAATTCACAACTAGAGTCACACGAGTCTTAAAACAACAACAACAAAAACAAAAACAACTAAAAACAAACCACCAGCTCTCACTGATTATTTTTATCTCCTTTTACAACAGTGTAGCTAAGGTGAGGACATTCCTAGCAATGGCTGCCAACAGTGTCCAGAATGGTTATTGAGGACAAATTCAGCCTCATGCATAATTATGTCAGATAGAATAAGCATCCTTGAGTGCCCTAAAGCCAGTTTCCTCTCCTGTGACAGAGGTGATCACCATCACCATCATACAGGGCTCTGCTGTAAAGGGGATCTGCCAGGCCCCCTTCTGTTGACTGGCAAAGAACTCCCACAAGCTATCTAGTTCAGGATTCTGGGAAAGACTTGGATCCAAGTGGAGTATGGGTGTGTTTCTTGAAATTTGAAATGGGATGTGGCTGAGTCAGTAGATAACTGCCATTGATGGACTTGTGAAGACTTAGCAACCGAGGGTACCAATGGGACTATCAAGTTTGACTCGTGCTCTCAGAGAAGCAGAAAAGGCCATTGAATCTGAAAGAGAAAAGACTGATGCAGTACCACAAACAGAATATGAGAGAGAAAAGTCAAAGAAAGATGGAAGGAGATCTTGGATGCTCTTCATATTACCTGCTGCATTTAGCCCTTTTAACTCAAACAAACTTGAGTCATGTCCAATACCCTCCTGTCAATTTCTTCCATCCCAATCCTTAAGATTTCATTTCTCTGGTTAACCTATTAGATTAGTGATTTTACAAAACAATCCATCATATTAAATCTCCATCAAAATATTTAATTACCATCCCCACTATTAGATTTCATTAAGAGATTGTCAAATAAATTATTTTGTTGTTGATTTACCTCTATCCCTCTTCAACCTCATTTCTCTGACCTCCCTTGCCAACTTCCACAGCCTGTAGCCTCAGTGGTAGTTTAAATGAGAATAACTCTTGTGTCCTCATATTTGAATAAGGGAATTTGAATGCTTGGTTTCCAGTTGGTGGAACTGTTTGAGAAGAACTAGGAGGTGGTCCCTTGTTGTAAGAGGTGTGTCACCACAGGTGGACTTTGAGTTTTCAAGAGCCCATGCCATTCCCAGTTAGTCTCTCTTTGCCTCATTGCTGGTGTTTCAAATTATAAGCTCTTACCTATTGATCCAGGGCCATGACTGCCTACCTGTTGCCATGCTCCCCACCATGATGATCATGGACTCACCCTCTGAAACTGTAAGCCCCCAATAAACTTTCTTTTCTAAGTTGTCTTGATCATGGTGACTTTTCACTGTAATAGAAAAGTAAGACAGACTCCTTTCCACCAGCATGTCACCTATGCCCAGTACCCTTCCCCACACTTTCACAACATGTCTATTTCCCTCTCATGATCTCCTTACTAGTTTCACAGTATACATCTACACTCACCTTCACTCATATACATACAAACATATAAACATAAATTAGGATCCACATATGAGAGAGAACATGTGATTTTATCTTCCTGAGCCTGGGTCACCTGGCTTAATATACTTTTCATGTCTATTTTGCTACAGACTTCATATTTTATCTTTCTTTACTTTACATTGTAATTCTCTCTGTCTATCCCTCCCCCTCCCTTCCTCCCTGCCCCTCCCTCACTGTCTGTTCCTCCCTCCTCCCTCCCTGTCTATCCCTCCCTCCCTCCCCCCGTCACATTTTTATTACCTACTCAGCTGTTGATGGACATTTTTGACTGCTGGTCCCTACATTTAGATGCCATGACTCTTATAAAGGAAAACACTTAATTGGGGTTGTCTTATAGTTTCAGAGATTTAGTCCATTATTGTTGGTGGGGGGGATAGTGGCATGCAGGCAGACATAATGATGGAGAAGAAGCTGAGAGTTCTACAACCTGATCTGCAAGCAGCAGGAACAAAACTGGCTTGAGCTTCTGATACCTCAAAACCAAATCTCTAGTCATGCACTTCCTCCAACAAAGCCACACCTACTCCAAGTCCACACCTCCTAATAGTACAACCTCACTATGGGCCTATGGGGATCATTTTCTTTCAAACCATCACAATGTCTGAATGTTTCTCAAAGGTGAGTTTTGATAGGGAGGTTGCAAGGAAAGTCTGAAAGCAGGTCCATAAATGAGTAAAGTATCTTGCAACCAACAGGATAAAACAAGTCTAGAAATAACATAAGAAAGCCAAGTAAAATCAGCAATATAAATGAAGTGGTAAGCCTAGCTTTCTGCCCATGTTGGCTTGATTCTACTTCCAGCCTTCTCCTCATTCTGATTCACTTTGTCCTCCTACATGTACTCATTTGCCAGGACTTTACCTTGGCCTCATAATTAGACTGTCATCCTCCTGCCTCACTCACTCCACTCCACAAACCCCATTGCTAGCACAGTCCCTTGTCATAGATTCTTTTATCTTTTGCCTCCTCTACTACAATGTCCGTTCATGAGGTCCAGGATATAAATATTGTTTTCATCAGTCAGATTTAACTATCCTAAATGAATTTTCCAAAGATTAAAGCATATGCTTTCCTGCTAATTGTTTGATAATGGTCTAAGCTAGTTTTATTCATGCTTATTGTTTGCTTCTCATGTGCTCTTGAAGATCCACAAGGCCATGGACAATGAATGATTCATCTTTGAAGCCCCAGTACAATATAGTCAGACCTTGAACAATTTTGAGTGGATGAAAGAATGTGATGGGTAGAAAAGTAGAATGAGGACATGAAGCACTATCAAGGTCTGAGGACAGCACTTGCCATTGTTAGAGTCATGTAATGAATCTCAAAACTTATTGTCGTAAAAAATGCTTTATGATTGTCATGGAAATACAAAAGAGGTGTCTGTTTAAGGAATTTTGGAATTTTGTCATGAATCTCTTCCCATTTTTTGATCTTCCATGTTGTTGGTAGATGTCAGCAGGACTGGAAGTTATCTGAAAGGTAGATTTATGTAGACATGCAAAACATCAAGCCATATACAGATGATACTAGCTGTTGGAAAGAAGTTTAGATGAGAATCAACTATAACACTAACATATGGTGCCTAGGTATGATTTAGATTTTGTTACAGTAAAGCCATCAGAGAATAGTCAAGATTCTTCTCTGCCTACAGAGAGATCCAGCACAAGGGTTCCAATATTCAAGGCAGAAACTACATTGTCTCTAAGGACCCACACTTGAAAGTCATATGATACTATATGACTTTCCCTCTACCATCTTCTAGTGGATAAAACAGTCATGCACCTACCAGATGATAGAAAAACCTCATATAACTATGTAGAAGGATGTCCCACTAAGTATTGGAGTTACTGACTAAAACCACTTCAGTTTAACACTTTTCTAGTCCATCTACTTTTTATTTATCCTAAACAAAATCAATGTCCAGAGAATTTACATAGTTTATTCACAGTCACAGCAAATGAGTGACAAAGTCCCTTACTTCAGCCGGTTCAGCTTCCATTTTCTTCATGACTTAAAAAGGGAAAGTTTTTCTTTTGCGTATGAGGTTTCAGTCATGGCCCATTGGTCCCATTGTTCTAGGGCTTGCAATAAAGTAGACTTTTATGGTAACAAGCACATGCTAGAATAAAGCTACTTACCTCATGTGTCTGAGAAGCAAAGATATAAAGACAGGGAGGAGCTAGGGTGCTGATTTCTCTTTTAAGGAAATGTCCCCAATGACCTAATTTCCTTTCACTAGGATCTACCTACCTACTACAGGTTCCACCATATACCAATTGTGGCATTGGCTGAAGCCAAACATTCAAGACATGGGCACCTGAAAGACATTTATAATTAAACTATAATACTAAATAAATGTTTCTGATCACATATAATATTAATCTGGAAAAATTCATGTGATCAACAAAGAGAAAGACATCAGTTTCTTTTGATATGGTTTGTCCAAAAGACTCCGGTGGCTACAGCATTGGTACATAGCTCACTAGCATTTTCATTATTGGCAAATTCAGCAAACCATGCATTTCTACTCATAAAAGAGTCTCTTTACTATTGCTAAAATGAGAAACAGAAACCAGTTGCCAAACAAAGGGTGTGAAATGATGTCTAGATAACATTGTAGAAAAGTCTTTGTACACTCAGATAGTACAGTATAAAAAGAACAAAAATATATATGGTTAATGAAAAGCTAGTACCAATCTCTCTCTAATGTTCTCTTCTTCTGTTTTGAGTCCATATTTATCAAAGCAAGAACATCACCACACCCAAACAGTTTCTATCCCTAGCTTCATCAATCAGCTATAGCCAGAAGGGTCAAGTGAAAAACTACAGACAATGCCAGGAAAGGTTGCTCCTCAATTTCAAGATGTGTCTTGGTAAACAATGTTTATCATGGTTCTGAAGCCACTGTGGCTCTGAGCATCCATCTCTCCAAAGAAAGAAACCACTGAGACATATGACCATAACGATATAAACAACAGATCCTTGTTCCCACTGCATTATGTAGTATGCAAAAGCTTGGCACATGCCATATAATGAAGTATAAGTTTGCTTGGTACTTCTTATGGCCACAAGGCCATAACTATTGGGCCACAAATTATTAAGGATCATATAACCTGTCTCCTAGCCTATGCTATAAGCAGTTCTTGTCATATGCATGATATTTGATAATCCATAGCTCAAATTAAGAGAAGATACAAAAAAGTAATGACCACTCAAGGTAGGATGAGATTTTGTAAAACAAACAAAAGCTTTCATCAGGCACATTAGTATTTCTGGAGTCATACCATATTGCACTAAGATGCAGAGGCCAACTGTGGGAAATTTTGCTTTAAATATTAAACCAAAGCTCATTTTATTGTTGTTGGTAGTGGTGGTGGGTTTTTGTTTTTGTTTTTGTTTTGGGGTTGTTTGTTTTGTTTTTTCAGGTTTGTTATTGTTGTTGTAGTCGTTATTGTTATTGGTGTTGGTGGTGGTGGTGGTGGCAGTTTGAAACAGTTTTTCCATGTAGCCTTGGCTGTCCTGGAACCTGCTCTGTAGACCAGGCTGGCCTCAAATGCACAGAGATCCGCCCGCCTCTGCCTCCCGAGTGCTGGGATTAAAGGTGTGTGTCACCACTGCCCACCAGCACCACCCAGCTGAGTTGTTTGCTTCTTTTGAGAATTCTTTCTAAAAGATTTTTTATTTTATGTGTATATGTGAGGCCCTGCATGTATGTATGTGCACCACATGTATACTTAGTAACTTTAGAGACCAGAAGAGGAACATTAAATTCCGTGGAACTGGGCTTACAGGGAGTTGTTCCCACTACTCCACGTGTGAAGCTACATGCCCTCATAACTGCCAGCTGATGCAATGGCATATTTGTATAAAAGGGAGCTTTAAAAATGTCAAGTGATTTCACTGTTGATCTTCCAAGAACAAGGAAGTTTAAAGGAGCACTAGGTGCCTAGTATTAGCTCAAATCCTGCCCAGGGTAGGCACTGCATGGGTTTCCAATGCCATTTTCACCAGTCTCACCTGAGAGTTATTTGATTGGACTGGAGAATCCACCTATCTTTGTCTTCCTTATTTTGGATTTGATTAGATCCCAGACTCACCGAAGTTTAGGGGGTTTTTGTCCAATAGAAAAGTTAACCCAACCTATTACTTTCCTGGTCTAAACAAAGCACCAGTGCTATATCTATTAGCAAATTTATTTCAGTATTCTTTTGACTGACTATATACAAATTTCTGCCCTTGAACTAGCTTTACCATCTTGCAAGCACCTTCATTAATTAATGAATAAACTTTTCACATGTGCTCATTCTGTATTTGTATGAGAAGTATGCTATTTTTAATATTTTGAAAACCAAACTACAACACTAGGCACAAGTCTGCTGTTGCTTCAGTATCTTCAGGTACAGGTTTATGGGTAAAGTGGATTGCAAGATTTCTTCCAGTGCCAATAATGTTAGATGCCTTCAATAAAAATATGGTATAAAGTACTTAGGAGTGTCAGATATCGGTTAAAGACAGAAATTATCCAATGAAAATTTTCAGAAAGGCTTAAGTACAATTATGTAGAAAAATGAATTCTAACTAAACAAAGAATCCTCAAAGTGATCATCAAGCACTGTGGTTTTAATACTGATGTCTTCTCCAAAATCTGTGCTGAAATTTAATCCTCAGAGCAACAGTAGCCATGGGAGTACACAAGGCTAGTTCCCTCAGGAGGACACAGTGACAACGCACCATATTAGACACAGAAACAGCTCTCATGGGATATTGATCCTGTGGGCACCTTGATTCAGATTTTCTAGCCCTTAAAACTATATTAAAAATGTCTATTGCTTCTAAGTTACTCTTTTTGTCATATTTTATCACAGCAATGCAAATCAGCCAATATACTAACATGATTATCCAGGATTATCAGACTCTAACAAGAACATCCTTTCCTGTTTGGACATAGTTGTGAATTTTTGTGCTCTTGTCAGGAGATAGTTATAAACTCTAATGGTGCCTGCCTTGGGGAGAAAAGTTAGATCACCAATAAATATGGGAGACACATTTTTACTGTTATGTGAGAGCCTGTGACAACCAGATGATAAGCAACAATCTGGATGGGTCACTAGGCTCCTTGCTATCTAAAGTGTGATCCCAGGGACAGCAGAAAAAGACATTACCTAAGACCATGTTAGAAATTCTCAAGCCAAGACCCAACTATGACCTGGGAGAACAGATCTGCATTTAAACAAGATTGCTTGGTGAATGACAAATATAGGGGACTTTGAAAAGGACTGATCTGCTTGCAGGATTCAGAGGTGGTTCTCAACTTGGTCATGCACTAGAATGACCTGAAGATGCTTTAGGCTTATAGAGAGTGAGTGTTGTCAGTATCCTCCACTGTAGGATGGGAAAAGAAGCTGACAGATGGAAAACAAAAGGCAGCCTTCTCAAATTTGTGCTGCATAAGAAAATAATCAGCAAAGGGGCTTAACAATATGAGGCTTTTTCAGTTGAGGTTCTTGGAAGGGAGCCAGCAAAAGGGAGGCTGGGGTATAGATTGGGAAGCAGGATAGCTAAGCCTGTGGTTCTTCTCTTATTTCTCTTGGGGATGAAAATATTTGTTACTGACCAGAATTCCTGTCTTCTGTCCTTGCTACTTCTGTTCATTAGGTTTATCCAGAGTTGAAGAGCAGTTATCAGTGGGTGTGAAACCTAAAAGATCCCAAAAGAACAAGGGAAAGGAAGGGTATAACAGGCTTTGGTCATCCTTAATGAGATTTTTTTTTACTGATTCTGAATCTTAACCAGGTTCTTTTTTTCATACGAAGCTTTACAGTAAGAAATTGTCATGATAATCAAGTTAGAATTCCCTCTATCGTAGCCTACCATGGCTATTTTTAGAACTGCTATTCTATGAGCACAAGACACTTAGGTTAAGTGCCAGTGACTTGCAAATGTAAGACCAAATACTTAGATTTAAGACTAAATACATAGATGTATTCTCACAACTACAGACCAGTAATCTGTTTAGTATAGGTCTTTGGTTATTTCAGTCTCTAAGAGTTGCTTGTAGGTCTGGTGGGTTGGGGAAACAAATACAACCTGGTGAATGCTAAGAGATACTATTACTGGCAAACTTTAAAAGCAATGTATATGTAAAAACAGTCAAGTAATAAGCTCACTGAGAGTAACTTCATTAGGATAATATTAGCTACTATAATAAACATGGAGCTTATAGGTCTCCCACAGAAATCTTGTTTGTTTGTTTGTTTTTAATTGTTTTAAGCAAAAGATTCAGGGTCTGGAGGAAAATTCAAAGATTGCCACAACAACAACAACAAACCACAGACTGAGTAGCTTATAGACAATCTCATAGTTTTGGCAAGATCAAGTTATCAACATGATTAATTTCTATGGAGGCTTCAAATTATAGACAGCCAACTTCTCATAACCTCATATGGAAGGAAAGGCGAGAGAATTCTCTTCTATCAGGGAACTAATTTCACTCATGAGGGCTCTGTCCTCATGACTTCACAACTTCCTGAAGGCCTCACTGCCCAAGACCCTAACATCAGAAATTAGAATGTCAATAATCTGGCAGGCATATCAACATATATTTCATAGCATAACCAGATCATTTGTCTGCCTCAAACTAGTATACTAAGCAGGAGTTTGTTAGCTCTTACATGAAATGGTTTTATGGATGAGATTAGATATAGGAACATATCAGTTCAGGTCACATATTGTAGGTGGTGGAAGTGTATGTGTATGTGTGGATGTAGGTGAAGGTGTGAATATAGTTACACATGGATGTGTGGCCATATGGAGGCCTGAGGTCAACATTAGGTATTATTTCTGAGGAACCTTGTATTTTGAGACATGATCTTTCATTAATTAGCTGGAGCTCCTTAAGTGAATAGGCTAGCTAATCAGTGATCCTCAGATATCCATCTGTCTCTGCCTCCTCACTGCTGGAGCTAAAAGCACATGCCACTACACTACACCAGGATTTTATATAAGTTTGGGAGCTCAAACTCAAGACCCCATGCTTGTAAAGACTAAACTATATCCCTAACCAATGACCACAATTTATCAGTTAGAACCCAGTACTTTGGCTATACCACACCACAACTGAACCTAGGATTGTAGACTAGCTATACACTCAGAAGACAATTTGGTTTAGCAAATGATTTTACTCCAGCAAGTCAAGAGCACTGTTTCAACATGGGCTGAAACCCACGCTGAAAAATAAACCAACATGCATATGACTTGAAATATAGGAAGCGTTTCAATAACAGTAGAAAAACATGGTGTTGCTATTTGTGTGCACTCATAATTATAAAATTTCTTACACTGGGTCATGGCTATAAAGCTAAAACCATTCTTCTAAAGTAATATCCCTATAGAACATATGAACAGAGGCACCTGAAGAAGAAAACAGTAACTCAAATGCTAAAGGGAGTCTTAAATCATTGAGAAGCTGAGCAGTCATGAGCATGCTTAAATATTCATAAGTGACACTAACATAAAAAGTAAGACACGGCTGTATGACTGATCCCCCAAAACACTGGCAAGTAAGTAAGGTTTAACTTAAGTACCCACTCATACACTTGGTAGCAGCCTATCTCCAGTCTCCAGAGACCTAACCTGTATACATGCATGCTAAATATGAGTGCAAAATTCAGTAGCTAAACTAACATGGAAAACCCATCATGAATGAAGAGCAGGAGGCTGTTAAGGTTGGATAAAAGGCTGACTTCATCACCTTTTATGACCCAAAATCTTGCTCTAGTTTAAATTCCAAACACTATACATGGTGCTGTGCATGAGCACTAGTGTGTACAAATGTGAGTGCATTTGACCACATTCTCATATGTGTGCTGAGACACAAGAGGGGTAAAATAGAAATGTCCAGAATGGTTGATAATTCTTAGCAAACAAATAAAGCCAGGATGAGCCATTTTAAAAGGGCATAATAAAGAAAATCATTTTAGAGGGGTTTTCTAGGGAGATGCAGGACATAGCTAAAAACAATACAAGAGAGATAGTGTTTTGGGTATTAGGATCTGTGGTGAGCTATAAAACAACAACAACAATAACATGTTCTTTAGAGTTGAAATGCCAGACCTACATTTAGCTCCCAAAGAGAGATCACTTATTCCTCACATTGTATGAATTAGAAAACTGAGTCATAGAAATTATACTGGTGATGTCAAGAACTCACCAAATAGGATTGTCTATTTGTGGAGTAGAACATACTAGGGTAGCAAAAAGTTAGAATAATGACCACAGGTCCCTTAATAAGGGTAACTTGAGCTTTTGAGCATTGGGCCCAATCTGGCCATCCTTACTTGGGTGCCCTGGGCTACAGCTTCTCCAAGGAGAAAGATCCAAGAGTCATAAACACTGTGGAAAATACTATTATTTTGATGTGCCCCATCTCTTTCCCACTCTACCACCCTCCAAATGAAAAAGAGCGTGCTTAATCACCTGTAAAACAGGCATTCTACTCAATTTTCCCATGCAGTTCTATAAAATGCAGCCCCTCCTTTTCTTTCCCATCCCTCTCCCACCACCCACCACCCACTGGAACTAGGCTGGATGGAGACAGTCATTTCTTAGAAACACTAAAAATACACATTACATCATTCCTCCCACATAGCCTTCCACCCCCAACAACCAGCCAAGTAATATGAGCCCCTCTGCACAGCCTGCCATAGCCTCCCTTTGAGGTCTGTGTTTTTCCTATTTATCGTACCTGGGAGACTGACAGACATATGTTTTATGATACATTATATATTAGACTTGGCTAGAGGCTCCATTTCCATTAAAGATGACTAAAGCACTAAGTTATAGCTGCCTGGACCTCCCTTGCTATTTGTTCTCTGAAGCTGTTCTCTGAGCTGTATTTCTGTCTTTTAGTATGACATTTGCTCACAATATGGACTGAACTTGGCCATGAAAAACCAAAGACTCCTTATTTCTACAATATTTTTTAGAACAGAGCTCTAGAGTCCTCATCCTGAATTCTTCCAGTTCTCAGTTCTGATGATTGCCTGAAATAGACAAGCGCTCCCCGAAGCTGCAAAATCACATCTCTCTTTAAAATACCAGCTAAAACTGAGAAAGATAGGGTAAAAACACATCTACTGTTCTTCAGAATGTGGTTACAGGAGTTGCTGTTCCCTTCAGACAACTGCTCTGCTATCATCCAGTGGTTATTGCTCAGTAATTGATTAAATGCTCACCCTCATTCATAAGACACACTTTTGGGGGTTAATGTTTTTACTGTTGGATTTTTTAATTTGGAATAATACTTTGAGATCAATTTAGACAGCATGTTATTGCATAGGTAATTAATAAAATAAACAAAGAAAGTGCATAAATGTAGAAGCAGCATTCAAAATAAAATCAACAATCATCAGCACTACAACCTATGAATTAAAACTGGTAAGGGAGAAAGTAATTTCATTTATTCTGTGCAAGATTCATTGATTACTGAAAAATAGACATCAAAAAGCTTCATTTGCATAATAGAGGCTCTGCTATCTGAAGAAGCTTTAATGGAAAGGGTTTCCTGCAGTATACACAGACACAGAAAGACCTCTCACATTGCTACATGCATCATTATTCCCATCCATGAAGACTACCAGCTTCACAGGTATAAATACAGCCAGGTCCAGAAAAACCAATGAGTTGTACCATAGGCAGACACTAAACTAATAATAGATATGTAAATATGTACAAAGGATGAAAATATAACCCTTGGTAATTCTGTTTACCTGTAAGATGCCCATCCCTACCCCACACAGATGATATTCCCTCTTATCATTTCCTATAGTTGTATCTTATAAAGTAAAAGCTCCCTCTCAATTCCCCATCCAAAGATGAGTCATTCTTCAGTTGGGTGTGTGGAGCCACCATGCCCAACAGCTTTCACATTCACTGCCGAATGGAATAGCAAGCTTATGGGATATTGATTATTCCTACTTTCTTAATACAGGATGCTCAATGTTTTTAAGACTCCTTTTGAAAAAGTAATGAGATATTAAGGAAGCATATCACTACACTTTGCTTTATTCTTGCCTTACCAAAGATGAAATGGCACTAGTCTGGATATGAACTGTTGTGTACTGAGAAGTATTCCCATTTGAGATTGTAGTCTAAGCAAATACAGACTTAGAAGGCCATGACTTCTAGAACAGCCAATTGATATTGCTGCAAGTTGAAATTTAAAGAAAAACATCTTACTCCCTCAAAGCAAGCACAAAAAAAATATCTGGACTCTGGAAATTGACCAAAGAGATAGAGTAAGTTGGTGAGCATTTATATAACAAGATGTATTCACGCTGAGACAGTTGTTAATGCTCTGTCCCAGGGAGATCAGCAGGGAGGTGTGGCCTGAATCATTCAGACCATGAGATCTGGCCTCTAAAGACTGTCTGATCTCTTAAAGTAGTTCTTGTTCTAACAGAGCCTAGTCCTTCTCCATTGCTATCAAAAGAAAATGAGCTGAAAAACATGTCATAGGAATTATTCTATATAAAGTGCTAACTACCTGTGCTAAGTGTTCAGTGTTAGTTATTGTTCAAAAATAGTAGAATGACTACATGAATACAATAATAGTAAAAATCAAAACATAAAACCTTATTTACCCTGAATAAAGATGGAAGAGTTTGGTCTCTTCCCTTGAGGCTATTCTAAACCTTTTCTCATAACACCACAGCACTGTAATTCTCCTAAAGCAGGGCAGGCCTGAAGGATGAGCATGTCCACTGTTGAAGGAGCTAACATGATTTGTAGTAGAACACAGAAAAACTTATCCCCCAGGAGCATTGTTGCAAACAATAGCAATCCTGTAGGTACACCATCAGAAATTAATAAAAAGCACAGCTAGTTTGAAATTTCTTTATCATATGAGTTAGAAGAGTGTGTGTGTGTGTGTGTGTGTGTAATCTGGTGCTAGAAAAAATATAACTAGTATGGGAACTGGTGAGTGTCCATGCACCCTTAAAGGGTCTAGAAAACTATGCTATGCTTAAGACTGAAGAGAGCCTCGCCTCTGGATAAAAGTGAGACTTTACCAGCACAAAAAAAAATGCTATAGTAGATGTATTAAATTTTGAATGCAATTTCCTAAACCATACACAGGTCCATCCACATCAGATAAAATCCTTACTGAACGAAGGTGCTAAAAACATAGCCTCTAACAAAGTTTTGCTAACTCAAACACTCTGAATAAAATCAAGATTACAAAATAAGATCATGAATCTTGCTTTAATTGAGTAGAGCCATCAGTGGCTGTATACTGATGGAGAGGCAGGTACTATCCAATCATTTCTAAGCAAGTTACTAAACATCAACAAAAATAGAAATTACACCCAAAGTACAGAGAATCAGAGTCCATAATTGCTGCAATCTAGTATCAAGAACATTCAGTTTTCAACAATAAGTTAAGAGAAACAGAAAAACAATCAGAACAATGTAACCCACATTCAAGAGATAACTGCAGGCAATAAGAAACACTTGAAAGACTGAGTGATGGACTTACCAGACAAAGACTTTAAAATAAGTTCAAAGAACTAAAGGAAACCACATTTAAAGAACTGAAAAAAATATAGCAATGGTTCATCAAATAAGGACATCATGAAAGCAGCTTTTTAAGGTAAAACATTGTTCTTGTACTTTCCCCTAGTTCTTTACATGTGATCTCTTTGAGATCTTTGAAAATATTGCAAAATTACACACAGCTATTTTAAAGTGTGGCAAAAAAGCACATCAGAAATTTTGCAGGTAAATTTTCTATTGGTGGCTATCTGTAGGCATTTGAATGTAATTGGCACCCATAGACCCATAAAAAGTGAAACTATTAGGAGGTATGGCTTTGTTAGAGTAGATGTGGTGGAAGTGTGTCACCGTGGAGGCAGGCTTTGAGGTCTCCTGTGCTCAAGCTATACCTACTGTGGCACACAGTCTCTTGCTCCTGCCTTCTGATCAAGATGGAGAACTCTCAATCCTCCAGCACCTTGTCTGCTTGAATGCTGCCATGCTTCCCACCATATCAATAATGAACTAATCTCTGAACCTGTAAGCCAGCCCCAATTAAATGCTTGCCTTTATGCTGTGGTCATGGTGTCTCTTCACAGCAATAAAACCCTAACAAAGACACTGTCTATTCCATTTTGTGAAGACCACACTTGCCTATATTTTTGTTCACCTTCTCATTTTCTGTTAACAGCTAGATATTTGAATATTTAATATGAGAACTCTGGAAATAAGATTCTCCCACATTCACAGAGTTTGGTGATATTATGGCTTGGGATTTTGTCTGCTTATTTTTGTTTCTATTTGGTTTTATTTTTGTTTTACGATGTGGGCTCACTCTGGAGCTAGCCCAGGAGGTCTACAAATTCACAACTGTTCTGTCTCAGCCCTCTTAAGTGCTGGGATTATAGGCTATGTGTGCTTTGTCATAACTCACAGCTTTGTAGTGCTTTAATAATTTTACTGATTCAATTTTATGAAGAATATATTCTTTTTCATGTTTTTATTATAGAATTTCTATTCTAGACCCAGACACTTATTAGTCAAAGTTCATTACATGCTTGAACCAACAACAACAATAATCTCATTACTAAATATTTAGGAATATATGCCTATACACACATATGTAGGTAATAACAATTAATGAAAACAGAGGCCATAAATTTGAGAGAGAGCAGAATAGTGTATATTTGGGTGGGATTTGAAGGTGGAGAGGGAAGGGGGAGATGATGGGATTACATTATAATCCTAAAAGTAAAATTAATATATTTTAGAATTCTCAGTGTTTACAAAAGACTCTTGTAGGCACACTGAGGAACAAGCAAATGACCTTGGTGTTTGGGCAGTTTAAAATTTGCCTTCATTTTTACATGTAGCTTATTTAGCACCTCAAGATCAGTGGAGTTGAAAGTGAATTACGTTATGAGATTTTCCTGAGCAGGCATAATACATATTGTCCTGAACATACATATGGCCTTCTAGATTCCCAACAATATAATGGCACTTAAAAAAATTAATTCCCCAGTACATCTAACCTTTTCCTCCTAAGCATTTTATTAATATATTGATTGCCATAATTCTTATTCATATTTGTCTATAAGTGTCTCAAAAAGTGCCCTACAAAAAGTTTGGAGTTAGGAAATATAAAAACATGCTTTTAGGGTGATTATTCCAAAGGTCTACCAGACAAATCAACTAAGGGCAATTCTTTGCAAATGATGTCCAATCTGAGTATTACAAAAGTAGATTTGTTAATTTCTAAAACATGACTCATGACTCAGTTGGGTAGTGATGGATGAAACCAAGCTAACTTAAATTGCCAACATTGTCATTTTTTTCTAAATAAGCACTTTTGTGTATAATTCTAAGATTGTGTGAGCTTCCAGAGATCATTCTAACGCTTTTTGCTACTGTTTCATTGTTTTTACAGACGGAAAATCATATAGAGGTCCTTTTCCATCATTTTCTGATGACTCTGTCATAAATGATATAATCTCATGTACATGAATTCCCAAGAAATCCACTAAAATGTATTTAGCAATATCAAAGAAAATCAACAAGATTGTATGATGTAAGACCAATATACAAAAATCAACTGCATTTCTGGGTGCTAATACTGAGCAGCTAGAAAATAAATTGAAGGAACCGTTCCAGTCTTAACACCAAAAAATATAAAACATTTAAAAATAAGCATAACATAAAGTCAGATATTTGTATTTCAAAACTATGTACATTATACAAAGAACTGAAATAAAATATGGGTAAACAGAAAGACATTACATTTTTTAAAAAAAAAAAATGGAAGACATGGTATCATTAAGTTGCCTAGTCTCACCATGTTGTCTTGTTCTGAAATTCA
The DNA here is from genome assembly GCF_008632895.1 of Mastomys coucha. Classification (NCBI taxonomy): domain Eukaryota; kingdom Metazoa; phylum Chordata; class Mammalia; order Rodentia; family Muridae; genus Mastomys; species Mastomys coucha. The sequence goes on along the minus strand of NC_045030.1, from coordinate 8,395,402 downwards.
ATGTAATTCTTATAAAAACCAAGATGTCTTTTTTTGGTGCTGAAATTGAGAGCTTTATCCTAACATTTAAACGGAAATGCAAACACCCAAAGATATCAAAGTACTTGAAGAGAAGACTACAGAGAAGACAACTTATTCTTTCTACAGTAATGAGTTGAGTGTGGTGCTGACATGAGATTAAGCAGCTTGGGAATTAGTCCCATAGAGCTGAGATTCTAGCTAGGAATTCCTCCTTAGGGTCAATTGGTTGTTTAAAAAACTGCCAGAAAGTCGATTTCTTTTCAACAAATGGTAATGGTACTGGAAGGTTGTCAACATCTTTAAAAAGGATGCAAATCTCACACACACACACACACACACACACACACACACACACACACACACTTCACTATATATCATAAACCTAAATTTAATGACTTCTAAGAAAGTAAAAATCCTTCTAAGAACATATATAAGAAAATTCAATTAAAATTCTGGCAAAAGTCTTGAAAGACATTTCACCAAAAAAATAAATACATAAGAGAAAAGTTCAACATTATTTTTGTGGTAAAATTTGAATTATAATCACAACTAGCTTTCATTCACTCTCACAAGAATGACCATTGTCAAAACAATAATTAAGGCCTGGGAACATGACTAAGTAAGTGCCAAGATTAAGGGCCTGAGTTTGATTCCCAGGACCCACACAGTGGGAGGAGGGAACTGACCCCTGAAAATTGTCCTGTGACCTCAGGACACACAACCCTGTCCTGTGTCACAACACACACACACACACACACACACACACACACACACACACA
>NC_045030.1:8385432-8392854 GCF_008632895.1 Mastomys coucha | reverse complement strand
ATGTGTATAGGAATGTTCACAGCACCATTAATCGTAACAGCAAAAAGGTAGAAACAATCAAGGGGATATTGAAAAAATGTAGAGCTCCAAAATAGAAAATCATCTAGCAGGAGAGCCAGCCTTCCCCAGAGAAGAGCACACTAATTGGTTGCCTGGTACCAAATAGTCAGTCCTGAAAACATGCACACAAGCAAGGACTCAGCAGCTTACACTTCAAAATATAGAAGTATATGCAAATATGTATATGCATGCGATAACAATCAATGAAAAAGAGGCCATGAGTTTGAACAAGAGCAGTGAGGGGTTTCTGGGAGGATTTGGAGGAAATCTAGGAGAAATGTAATTAAAGTGCAATCTCAAATACAAACCAAAAGAAAAGAAAAGAAAACTATTTACCAACAAAAAGGAATAAAGTTTCAACAACATAGTGCACTATGGCTAAACTTCAAAACTATTCTAACTGAAAATAGTGCATTCAGGAGACCTTACATTACATGGCTCTATTTAGAGGAAATGTCAGAAGAAGCAAATTTATAAAAATAGATAGTAGATTACTGAATGCCTGAGGCTGAGGAGAGAAAGGTTGCAAATGGACATAAGTGATCATTTTTGTTAGCAGGGGGTGAGGGTGATGGAAATGTTCTAAAAGTGGATTGTGCTGATGGCTTCTCGATTCTGAAAACAATTTGAGAATCACTGAACTGTACATTTTAAATGAGCAAACTCATAGTATGTTAATTATGGATTAATAAAGCTGTTAAAAATTAAATACAACCATGATAATGAAGAGGCCACCCCTAAATAAATCACTATTAATTGTGTTAAACCATCCAGAGAAGCACAGTGTAGATGAGTTTACCAGAAGCACAGCCTGAGGAAAGGAATTAATTCCTAGGGGCAGATGGTTCATTTCAGCAAATGGAGAGACCACACAGACAGCAACGGGGGTGTAACCCTGTGCTTCCCATCTCTGGAATCTTTGGGATGGTGCAACCCCATTCCAGTTTTACATCCACTACTCCCAATCTCATGCCTTCTCAAAGGGAAAAGAAGCAATAAATTGCAATGTATTATATTCTGGAAATCAGAATAATTGTGCACTCATTGAAGAAATCTACATTTTCAAACAAGTATTTTGAAATAAAGGCTCATATGTCCTTCCAAACAGAAGAATGGTAGTTAATATTGATAATTAAGGAACACTCAAACTACACTGTCTTTATAGGAACAGGCCCACATGACTCATGTTAGTCACAGCTCTCCTGCCATATATGCCCACAGCAGATGAATAACCAGCTTTCAAATATTTTTATTGTTGTGTGGGTGTGGATGTGAACTCAAAGCAAGCACCTTTAGCCATGGGGCCATCTCATTGGCCAAGAATCAATAATTTTAAGGTAATTATAGTTTTCACTTAGTGAACACTATCTATCTATTTATTTATTTTGTACAAGTTTGCCTTCATGTATGTATGTGCACCATGTATGTGCCTGGTGACTCATCAGATCTCTTAGAACTAAAGTCACAGATGGTTATGGGCCACCATGTGGCTGCAGGGAACTAAACCCAGGTCCTCTTCAGAAACAAGCTCTTCACCACCTCTCTCCAGCTCCTACAGAACACTTCTTATATGTCAAATATTATAGTCAAGGCTTGAATCTTTTCAACAAACACAACCTTATGAGACAGTATCTATTCTTATCCTCACTTTACAAATGGGATCTTTCAGAACCCCCAAAATTTGAGACACTCAGTCAAGGTTTTGCAACCAGTGACTAATGAACCTGAAATTCTTCTCTCTGAGGCTCTTCAACGCATAAGTTATAATCTCAGCCCCTATTCTATACAGTAGTGGTTCTTAAACTGTTTATTGAAACACAAAGTGAATTTTAAAAAATGAATCATAAATTAGTGACCCAGGACATACAGGAATATCTATGAAAGAAGTTCAAAGAAACAATGGCTTTACTCTGCATAATGTTGACAGATATTTTTATTTATACTTTCTGTTTTAATACTGTGGGGCAGGAAAGGAATTATGCTCAATGGTAGAGTACTAGCCAAGTATATACAATACATTAGCTTGTATATACTGATTGACAGCTTAGACTGTCAATACTAAGTACAACAATTCCAAAATGTATTTAGCACATCTAACCTACAACAGAATACCTTAGCAGCACAGCACACAAAAGAGTACTACTTGAACACCATCATGGTCCTCAGGCTGATGGGGAGATGCTTAGCATGGCAAGACAAGATTGCTCCCAGAGTACATAATACCAAAGAAATCCAAATGAAATTTTCAAGTACAGTTCCTGATGAGAGAATTTGGCTTTTGAATCATACTAAAATCAGAATTATAAAAGCCAAAGCATTTTAAGTCCAGAACATGGATTTGATTTCAAGATCTCTTTAGATACTCAATCAATGCTAAGTGCCAATCCTGTGCCTTCTCTGCAGCCATTCACCTACAAGACAAGAGAGCACTAAAATGCCCAATCAAGTCATCCAATGGATAGCTTCCACTCAAGGGCACATTAAGCCAAAACCTGGAAGGAAAAAAGAAAGAAAACAGCAATCCAATTTACCTAAAATGAAGCATGCCTCAACAGAATTCTTAGCAACATACTGTAAGTTTCAAAGAACTTCTCCTATTTTCCTACAACTCAAATAGGACTCAACTCTTCAATTCACCTTACTTTCTAGAAGGTTTTGTCATACCACACCTGGCTGACTCATCTTCTGCCCCAATCAACAACAGAAAACTCTGAATCCAAATTCTGAGACTTTATGGTCCTCGGTGCTCAGTTGATAATGAAAGCAGAATTTTTATTTGAACAGCTTTACTAAATAACAGCATTTTAAATGAATTTCTGCCTACATAGTTCTATTTTATTAAAATGAAAACATAAACCAGGCTTTCAGCCCTCCCAAATAGTTTTTGTTTATTCGAGGAGAGTTCTTCTCTTTTACATTAATCTTAACAATCCAGCAGCATTCTCTACAACTCCTTTCTCTCCAGAGCTGCCTCTATTTGCTTAGATTTTTCTGCTGATGTAAGTACTTGGGCTGATCAAAAAGGTGAAGAGGGGATTAAGGAAGCACATACTAAAGGTCTTAAATATGTGTGTTCTCAATTCTTTTTTTGATCAGGGAGATTATTTTCGAAGAACTATCTTTGTCTATTTAAGAAGAGAGCCTACTGAATTCTGTTATTGAAGGCTTGTGAAGGATTACAGATTTCTTCCCCTCTGGGTTTAACCATTGCAGTCCTCACAGGATTCCATCATGAGGCTCCTGCTTCAAAGTAGGCAAGGAAGCTCAATTCTAACATTTCCCAATGAGAACTTCAAAATGCTCCCACTTTGACTACATCTCCCTTACTACTCACCCACAGCTTCCTAGTATCAGAAAGTGCATCTCCTTCCTCATAGTAGCATCAGCCCACAATCCAGAGGTCAAGTTGAATTCTGTTCCCTAGCCTACCCTATTTTTAATGACCCAAGCTAGAGTCATCAGAGGAGGGAGCTTCAACTGAGAAAATGCTTCCAGAAGACCAGACTGGAGACAAACCTGTAAGGGATTTTTTAAAATTAGTAGTTGATAGGGGAGACCCCAGGTAATTGTGACTGTTGCTATCCCTGGGCTGGTGGCTGAGTTCTATTAAAAAAAATAAAAGCTACCTGAGCAAACCACAAGGACCAAGCCAGTAAGCAGCTCTTCTCTATAGCCTCTGTATCACCTCCTGCCTCCAGGTTCCTACCCTGTGTGACTTCCTATCCTGACTTCCTTTGATGATGAACAGTGATATGGAAGTGTAAACTGAATAAACCCTTTCCTCCCTAAGTTGCTTTGGTCATAGTGTTTCATCACAGCAGTAGTAATCCTGACTAAGACATTTCCTAACATACATAATACACTAGCAAATTTTATTCAGCTTTCAGAGTAGGTATTCATTTAATAGAATTCCTCTATGCCTTCCCATTAAAAAAAAAAAAAAATCATCTTCTCCCATTGAACCACTGTAGTATCTCCATACTGTTATTTTTGTTTCTGTTTTTGTTCCTTCTAGTTCATTCACTAGCCATCAGATGGGAGAGGGTACATAATTTTAAAGCACATCATATTGTTTAACTGAAAAATCTTCTGAGCAGATTTGCATTGAAGTCAAAATAAGGATGCCCTTGCTTTATAATAATCTATACAGGTACCTCCAGCTTACCTCTGCAGATAATCTATTTCCATTGTCCCTAACTTGTTTACTACACTAGAACATAACAGGCTTCCTTACTTCTAACACCTCATACATCTTTTTCCAGGAGAATCTTGCACTCACTATTCCATTTTGTTGTAACACTATTCCACTACTTCTTCCTACATCTATCTCTGTGTTCTAGACATGGCTCAAATGATACCTTCTTAGAGAAACCAAAAAAAAAAAAAAAAAAGACTGGTCAGTCTAAAGTTTCCCACCCACCATTATCCTGCTTTTATTTTCTTTGTGGAAAGGATGATCCCCAAATAGCAAAATAACAGCAAGCAAAGAACAGGCTTCCTCTCAACTTACTTTGTTTAAGCAGATCCTCCAAAAGAATGAAGTTCTCATAAATCTATGTGTGTGCGCACGCGCGCGCGCACACACACACACACACACACACACACACACACACTCCCACCAACCAAGAAAGATTGTCTTCTATCATAGTAGAGGAGGTTTTAAATTACTGCCATGTCCATCCCCTACAAAAATTCTACTAAGAGACAATCCAAGATTATTTTTCTTCAGCATACAATTCCTTTTACCCTCCCTTAGCTCCCTAAACCAACACCCAAGTCTCTACTCTTCCATAGCTTGGGATGTGCTACATAAGTTTCAATACTTTAACACTTCTTGGAGGCTCAGATACATCATGGGCTCTCATGTATGCACACGTTATTAAATATAGTCTCATCTCCTCTTATTCTTCCTACTCTAAGTTCATTGTTTACACTCAATGACTGAACCATCCGAGCATAGAGGAAAAATTTCCTCCTACCTGTTATGGAGTGAAAGTTAGGTGTGCACCATAACATTTAGAGTTTGAACACTGATGAGTTCTGATTGGGAAGTTGTGGAACCATCAGAAAGTAGGCTCTTCCTGTAGGAATTAGGCTATTGAAAGCAAGCTTAAGTCCAATCATGCTTCTTGCTTTATCTCTACTTCCTGTTCCACTGAGATACGAGGAGGTGAGGATTCCAGGCCATCAAGTTCCTACTGCCATGGAAAGCTACCTGCTATATCATCTCAGACTATGAACCAAAGTAAATCCTCCCCCAGATGCTTCATGTCAAGAATTTGGCCACAGCAAGAATAAAAGTAACCAATGCGGAAAACTGTTTTTGAGAGTGGGATAAATACAAATTTGATCACATAATTCTTGGGCCTGTATAACTGGCTTATGGGAAGAATATAAAATATGAGTTTGGTGTTTCTAGCTATGGAAGCTCTAGAAAATTGCAATCAGAGACTAATGGGAGATTCTGGTAGGAGTATAGAGAGACAAAAGGCTGAAAATAATAAACAATAATGGCCAAGTTATTGAGGTTTCAGATGGTCACAAGGATTCTGTCAGGATTTGGCCACAAAAACAAATCGGCTTCAATTTTGCTTTTGCCTTGAAAATTTGAGTGAAGCTGAGTTCAAAATTAATGGGGAATGTAATCTATACTTTACGCTAACATCACAACATGGCAAATCTTTTATGTAATAGTTTTGCATATATGCAAGAAACAAGGGTTACAGGATTATGGAGGCCTGTTCCAAAATCTGTTGAGGTCAAGCAATATGTAACAAGATCGGATCTCTTCCCTGGAGCTCCTGAGCAGGCCATGGCTAGAGCTGTGAAGGTGGCATATCAATGGAGACTCCAGGATATTGGAGATATCACATTTGCCCAGGACAGCTGAAGAAATGGAGTAAAGCTGGCCCAAGAGAGAAGACATAATTGTCACAGAAAACAGAACTGGAGCAAGACTATCCAAGCTAACTGGGATGCAGATAACATCATCAGAAGCTCCGAGAGGCAGATATGGAGGTGTGTTATACTTCCTCTCTGCTGGGTTTTAGTCTTGCTTTGCTATCCCTTACCATCATTCTGTTCCTACATTTGGAAATGAAAATCTTTATTATATGCCTTGATATATTAGAACTATGTAACTTGATGGTGTTTTACAGGGGGTTCACAGTTAGCAGATTGCCTTAAGCCAAAAGGGGCCTTTGAACCATGGGTTTTGAACAGAATTGGAAATGTAAGACCATGGAGACTTTATAAAATTACACTGAATGTGTTTTGCATCATGAGATGGTCATAAGCCTGTAGGTATCAGGACTGGAATCTTGTTTTAGCATGGCATGCCATATTGAGGTTCATAGACTTGAACAAGTTGGTCATCTGGTGTGCTCTTGGGAAGATTAGGGACTTTTGAGAAGATGGCACCTCATTGAAGGAAGTGAGCCACTTGGGAATGGCTTTGAGAATTAGAGACCAGTCTCATTCTTGTCCCATCTCTGCTTTCTGTTTGCCAAGGCATAGGAGGCTAAGAAGCCCCATCTACCAGTGCCACTCCCATATAGCTATCTGCTTCCCTGACATCCTCATGATGATAAGTTTGGGAAGTTGTGGAACCATCAGAAAGTAGGCTCTTCCTGTAGGAATTAGGCTATTGAAAGCAAGCTTAAGTCCAATCATGCTTCTTGCTTTATCTCTACTTCCTGTTCCACTGAGATACGAGGAGGTGAGGATTCCAGGCCATCAAGTTCCTACTGCCATGGAAAGCTACCTGCTATATCATCTCAGACTATGAACCAAAGTAAATCCTCAGCAGTTAAGTAAAAAGAGGTCATGAATTTGAGAAAGAGCAAGGTGGGAGGTGGGGAAAGCTCGATGGTAAGGGCTGGCAGGAGGTAAGAGAAAGAGAAGGATATAAATATATTTTAATTTCAAAAACTTAAATTTAAAAAAGAAACTTTCCCTCCCCTGAGTTGCATCTTATCGGGTATTTATGGCAGCAATGAAAAAAAAGCAATTAATATAAGTCCTTATAATCACCTCTTCAGAGAAACTTTCCATGTCTGTCCAATCCAGTTTTGCCCACTCATCCACTCACTATCAAATTAACTTGCTTGCTTCATTTTCTTTCTCACATTTATCACTCTTTAAAGTTTTGTGTGTGTGTGTGTGTGTGTGTGTGTGTGTGTGTGTGTGTGAGAGAGAGAGAGAGAGAGAGAGAGAGAAACAGAGAGACAGAGAGACACAGAGAGAGAGAGCCCACTCCCACTGTGTATGTGTGTGTGTATCTGTGTGTATGTGTGTATGTGTGTGTGTATGTGTGTGTGTGTATGTATATGTGTGTGTGTGTGTGTGTGTGTGTATGTGTGT
>NC_045030.1:8383980-8384811 GCF_008632895.1 Mastomys coucha | reverse complement strand
GTTTAGAATTTCTCTGAAATTCACAGTGCATAATTTACTGTATGCAGCCACTTCTCTGAGCCAGAAAAACACCATTAGGGCATATGCTTCAATTACAAACTAGTTTAGTTTAGACATGAACATGTAGAAGCTATTATTGCATTGAACCATTGACTGTTGTTGGATCTAGAAGGAAACTTGGCACTAATGTTTACTGACCTCAATTTATACATGAGATCATTACAGCCAGACCATTTCAAGTGACATATACAATGTTTTGCTATAGTTAAATGGTCGAAGTAGAAGTCACAATCAGGTTTCCTGGCCCATCGACTCAACAGCAGTTTGGTTGGCTAATTGTCCATCCAACTGCCCTTCCTCATTCCCTATATCCTACTACTAAAATGCTGATTTGTTCAAGAAATAATCAGAGATTGTATGATTCTTAAGAAGAAAGGTCCCTTCACCAGCCTTGAGAAATAAATCATTATATTAAGCTAAGTGGTCCTTCCCTGTCCTTTGGCTATTATACTGATCTGCCATGGGCCTGTGACCTATTTCTAAGTAATGAGATCTAAACTTTAATCTTCTGGAAATGTGTCACTTTCTGCACCTGACCCCAAATAGAAAATCAGAAGAAAAAGAAATCCCCTTCAACTTTTTGCCTTGAATTCAGATATGACACCAAATAGTCTAGTTATAATAAATACAGCAGACATGAGAAAGAACCTAGGTTCCTTCCGAATTTCTGGGCTAATATCCACTTATCAGAGAGTGCATAGTATGTTCTTTTGTGATTGGGTTACCTCACTCAGGATGATATTCTCCAAATCCATCCATTTCCCTAAGAAT
>NC_045030.1:8372572-8382968 GCF_008632895.1 Mastomys coucha | reverse complement strand
TAGAGGCTCACAGCCATCCATTGAACTGAGTATAGGGTCCCCAATGAAGGAGTTAGAGAAAGGACCTAAGGAGCTGATGGGTTTGCAGCCCCTTAGGATGAACAATAATATGAACTAACTAGTACCCTCAGAGCTCCCAGGGTCTCAACCACCAACCAAGGAGTACACATGGAGGGGTCTGATTGTTCTGGCAGCACGTGTATAGTAGAGGATTGCAAAGAACCTAGGTTCTTAATACAATGGCAGTCACATTCTTCTAGATTTCCAAGTAGTAAAGAAAAGTAAGTGCCCAGCTTCTTTAAGGCACTATTACCATATTGTCTATTGCCAATAGTTGGACATACATGCTAACATGAACATCCCAGAGACTTCCACAGTGTGATCTTAGAAGATATGCTACATGTGTCACTGTCTCTGAGGGTCAATAAAGGCAAAGATGGCTCAGTGGGTAAGAGCATTTGCCATGTAAGCCTAATGACATAAGCGGAATATGAGGAACCCAAGGTGGAAGGAAGGAAAAACATGTCTCAAAAGTTTTCATTACCTTTATACATGCACCAAATCATGAGTACACATGCACACACACACACACACACACACACACACACACATATAAAATGTATAATGAAGTGGAAACTTCTAGTTTCTTTGGAAAGTTAGTTATGTCAAATGATAGTTTCCTGGGGCACACAGGTGAAAGGATGTCTTGCTAAAGTAAACAGGTGAAAGACTGTTTTCCTGAAGCAGACACAGGTGAAAGGACGTTTGGATATAGCAGACATGTGAAAGGACTGTGCTGAAGGAGTATAAATATGACCTCACAGTCAGTGGGAGAGGAGCACTGAGCCTTGATTTGGTTTGGTTTGCTCCACCTATTTTTTGCTAAAGACACACATGTATTGGTTCACTTTACATAGTGTTGTTGAGCTCAGTTTGTGTTCGTGCTGCCATTGAGAGAAATTCACCCAAGAACTGCTTGTGAGGTTCCTGCAGCAACATGTTGCTTCTGCAGACTCACCTTAGGCTGGTTGGCAAGCCTGGCAGTTTCTTCAGGATTGAACCACAGCTGCCGGGTGTCTGCTTGCTTAAAGGACTGGACTGTAGCTGCTGGTTCATGCCTGGGGTCTGCCTACCTGCAGGACTGGCCTACAGCTGCCGAGTCATATTTGGTGTTTACTACAGGACTGAACTGCTACCAAAGAAGATCAAGTTCACCCCCAAAGAGCTACTGCTGAACAGGTCCACATCCTCCATATCCTAATAACTTTTACCCTTATTAAAAGTAGGTTGGAAAAATTATGCCTACAATATAATATATAATTTAAATTAAAAATTTAAATGTGGGAATATGAAAAGAGGTAGAGGGAATCTCCAATTGCACACACCTCCGCTCTGAGATTAAGAGCCACCCCTTTTCTCTGAGAGTCACTACTGAACATTCACAACAGCTTTCAATGAAACAAAATACCCATGTTTTAGAATCATTTTGAGACTGTTATAGCCGCATAGGCTTCTGCTTTCAGTAAAAGATGCCACAAATAAGATGCTGCAGGGGAATTCAATAGACAAATTAGTTCCCTAGAGACACCTTTTGTAAAGAAATGGACTGTCCTTCTTTTATATAAAACTGTATATTTACGTGTAGGTTCACTTAGAATAGAGTGAGTTCATCATCTCCCTGACTCAAAGCCTTGAAATCACCCTCTAGACCAACCATGATCTTATTTCATTCATGTTTATCTATTAAATTGTTTTCTAAGATTGTCAAGCAAACAAAGTAACAGGTCTCTGTTAATTATCAGTGTCAACTCTTATTCAAAGACTAGGACATAGAGTTACCAGTTTAGCTACATGGGGAATGAACAGGGTTTACTGCCCATTATGGTGTGGGGTTACCTGAACTGGTCACTGAGTCTAATTTCTCTCTAGGGTGAGGACATGGTCCTTGCCAGTACTGTTTATTAACAACTCCAGGAAGTGGAATCTTTGCAAATCTTTTCGTAATCAACAATGCAATAATTATCATTGTAAGCATTTCCAGGAGTTCAAAAGACAAGTATTTTTTTTTTTACAATCATAATATTCTTATTTTACTAACTTGGTAAGGATCTACGTAAGCAGAGTGTACTTGGCAACTGAAAGTTCAGTACAAAGTCCCAATGAAGGAGGAAAATGGAAACAAACTACATTCTCCATACTTAAGCTCTTGTGCTGCTTGCTTTAAAGCTGGTATCCTTGCTGTAACTAGATGGAACATTTGAGTATATGTGTATGCATATTAAGACCATTTTATATCTTTTTAGCCCATTTTTATTCCATCCATTGTTATAACAAGTGGTTTCACATATGTAATTCAATGGCAACTTGATTCAGTTCACTATATTCCTGTCTCTCCAAACTAGGATCATTCTATAGTGTTACAATTTGGTGTACCGTCAAGATTCATATGGTGAGTAAAGCCAGAAAAAGGAAATCAATATCCTATTAGATATCCCATGATCAGTTGGAAATTAAGATTGGTAAATTCATATCCAACCGCCAAAAGAGACCATTCCAACGTGCAATTATATATATCCCTGCTGGTTTCCACTGGGACTTAGAGTAACAGCTCAAAGCAGTGATCACACTGGAAAAGGCTCTTCCTCCTTCCTAACTTCACACTTCCCATGCTATGGTTTTGTTACTGGAAATTGGGGGCATCCCACCAAAATTGCCACAGAATTATGTTTTCCTCTTAGAGTTCCTAGTCTAAATAATATAAGTCTAATTCAAGAATTGATTCAGCTGGGCAGTGGTGGTTCACACCTTTAATCCCAGCACTTGGGAAGCAGACGCAGGCAGATTTCTGAGTTCGAGGCCAGCCTTGTCTACAGAGTGAGTTTCAGGACAGCCAGGGCTACACAGAGAAACCCTCTCTCAAAAATCCCCCTACCCCCCAAAAAAGAATTGATTCAAATGAATCCCAAGGGCAATTATATTCTGATATATATATTCCAAATATTATACCTTATCAATAAAAAAGACCAGTGCCATTAGTGGGCTATGTCTTTTTAGAACTGTTGATACCCACAAAACATTACAGACTATTGTTGTGGATCTTGATTGCAGTCCAGAGTTTGGTCAAATGTTGCTATTGCTAAAGACACCACACACGCTTAAGTCACAGGCCATGAAGTAATTAAACTGGTACAAACTTGAAAGCTTCATTTCCTACTGGTTTGCTTTCAGTGTTAGAATGTTCTATATTCACTACTGGGGAAGAAAAGGAATAGACTTACCCATTTGTGAATTCTGTGAGTGATAATAATGAATGACCAGATAAAATATGCTGAATGGTGAAATAGTGGCATGGATGTTATAGAAGTAACCAACTACTTTATGATTGGATTTAAGACCTGTTTAACAAGACAAAGTCATGCCTAGTAAGACTAACTAGGCCAAAAACAAACAAACAAACAAACAAACAAACAAACAAAAATACTGAGACCAACAACTGTTCAACATGTAGAAAGTAAGAGACTTTAGAGTGCTCAGCTCTAAATGAGACACCTATATCTTACTTCCTCCCAAAACTTATGGATTACTGCAGAAGAATCAGAAGAAAGATTATAAGATCCATAGGGAGTAGACATGTGTAGAAAAACATTATTTGTTGGACATTACATAGAAGTTGAATATATGAACTCACAGCTGTGACTTAATCCATACGAATTGAACAAATTCCAGCCAACCAAAACTCAGCATGGATGAAGGAGTGTCTCAGAAACTCCCACCCCAGCTAAGAAAAAATTGACAGCTGCTGGCTACTAAAGGAGGGAATGCCAGTTTTCTTCAGGAATGTAGTTCTTGGGTAGCTATTCATGCTTGATAGCTACATTCAGGCAGCACCAAGTAGAAAGCACCAAGTGGGTTTCAAAACAAAGCACATGAAGTCAGGAGAGAAAATAGGAGTGTAGAAAAGCAACTGGGGGAAGTTACTGTGGGAATGAATTTGATAAAAACACATTATATGCATACATCTTAAACAATAGAAATAGAGTAAAGGCACACGGAAGGCAAGCTATAAGTTAGGGGAGTCCCACCAGAATTTCCGTAGAATTACAGTCCCCTCTTAAGAGTCCTTAGTCTAATTAATACAAGAATTTACGAATTGATTCAAACAAAACTAGGAAGAGGAAGATGGAGGAGAGAAAGAGAGCATATCATGACACTTGAGTTAAACTTCCATGGAGTTCAACCACATGGCAGAAAAGCAACCATGTGGCAGGGAGGAAACTTTAGGGAAAGATGAGGAATGCCTACAGCACCATGAAAAGCATATTCAGACTCTGGTCAGCATCCTAAAGGAAAACTCAGAAAAGAAGAAAAGGGGAAAGTTATGACCTAGAAAGGACAGAAGACCCAACAGAAATTTATGATAGCTTTGGACCAACTGCATAAAAGGTAGGAAATCTGAGGGAAAAAAAGTACATTATCTCATTAAATGGATTAATTACTCCTGTCTCTTTAGCATGGCTTAAGGTAGATCCACCATCCTATGATTTCGTTCCCTTAGCCAGGTGAAGGGCGGGCCAAACTAAAACAAAACAAAATAAAAAAAAAAATTTCTTATGTTTTAGATAGCTTGGAATATTATGTCTCCTCCCAGGTTAAAAAGAAAAAAAAAATAAAACAGTTTTCTATAGACTTCTACAGAGTCCTGATCAAGACTACTGTAAAAGTTTGGATAAAGTTTAAATGTGCCTCCAAAATTTCATGCATTAAGAGTATGACTCCTTGCACAGGTCTGCACCAGGTTCTTAGAGTATATATTATGGCTTCCAGTTTGGTGTTTTTCTTTTTCGATTCCAGTATGGCACCCCTGAGTGTGCAAATGAGCGAGTCTGATTCTGTATATTTAAGGGGTGGATCTTCTTTTCCTCCCATTTTGAGTTGCCTTGTCCAACTTCAACATGATGGTTTTTGTTTTATCTTATTATATTTTATTTGGCTATTTTTTGTTGTTATCTCTTAGAAGCCTGTTCCTTTCTAATGACAGACAGAAAGAGAGTGGATCCAGAGGTGAGAAGAGGTGGGGAGGAACTTGGAGGAGTACAGAAACCCATAATCAAGATATATTATATGAGAAAAATCTCTTTTCAATGAAAGAGAATAGAGAGAATCAACACACAGAAAGAAATATGGCCCTTAGTATGACAATCTGAATGGTGGTAGGACCTTTAATAAGTGGGGTTTAGTGGGAGATACTTTAAGTCATTAGGGATATTGGCATCCAAAGAAATTAATGTGGTTCTTTCTAAACACCATTAGTTTCTGTGAGACTGGGTTGTTTTAAGATTAATATAGTACCTCCCATGATTCTCTCTTCTGTATGAACCACTTGCTTCTCAATACATTTCTACCATGATACCATTTGCCATGTTGTAATAGGTCTAGAAGGCCCTCACAAGTGACTAAACATAGGGGCCTATGAGACCTTGAAATTTTCAGCCTGAATACTGAGAAAATACTTAACCTTCCCCACTGTCCTGTATTTTAATAGTGCTTTAAAACAAACACACCAATTTCCTATTCTTATTTTCTAGGGATTTTTCTAAAAGAAATTACCTGTATTTCAAGACTTGGCTTTAAGATCTTCTCTCTATGGATAGCAGTGCCCATTCTATCAATTCATATCAATTCATACTCTATTGGAGTGCTATAAATTTTCTTACCCCTTTCTTACCCAAAATGACTGGGAGGTCAAGTCTTCATAGCATCTTTCATCTAAGCTGTCATAAGTGAGGCACACCCTTCTGCTAAACAACATGTATGGTTACCTTAAAACATACCCACTAGTTATTTGATGGAAAGTACTCTCATTTACAGCTCCTCCGACCTTTCCAACCAGAGAAGATAGCATGCCCATAGAATACAGTAGAAAATAAATGCAGCTTCCAGGCTAATGTATACAATTCTATGAAGTATACACCTTGTATATATACAAGATCTCACACTTCTTAATACTTATTTGCCATATAAGAAATCTGGTTATTTTGAGGCCACTATACTAGAAAGGCCATGAATAGATAGTCTGTTTTGTATTTCCAATAGTGTCTAGCCTTTCAGCTCTCTGATCAAGATGCTAGTCATTGATAAGGTCTAAATGTTCCAATTGCTATGTAGAAACCTATTGTCAAATGTGATAATATTAAAATATGAGGCCTTTGTAGGTACTTGGATTACGAAGGAAGAGCCTTCATGACTATGATTACTGCTAATATAAAAGAGATCCCAGAAGACTAGCTAGTCCCTTCTACCATGTGTGGAACTAGTAAGGAGGTACCATGCATGAATTAGAAATCCAGTGCCCCCTCCTGCTTGGAGGGGGTGGGATAGTGAGCAGAGGGAGGGGGGAGGGAACAGGGGATTGTTTTAGTTTTTGGTTTTTTTATTTTATTTTTTTCTTATTTTATTTTATTTTTGGAGGTAAACCTGGGAAAGGAGATATTGTAAATAAGACAACATCTAATAAAAAAAAAGAAAGCCAGTGTCTTCCAGTATCAACTGTCAGTACGCTTGACTCTGGAACTTCTAGCCTCTAGAACTATCAGAAATCAATTGTTGTTTATAAGTACCTGATTGACGACATTTTGTGTTAGACACATTCACCAGCTGAACATCAGCAAGTTACCTCATACTACACTACATAGAACAAAAGGATCACACAGTACCTACATTCCGTATCCACAAAACCATGAAATATAAGGCGGTTTCCTTTTAAGCTATTACATTTGGAAATCCTTTACTCATCAGCAAGAGATAAAACATGCTGGAAAACTAGGTCTAGCATGTTTATAAGGTGACACTATTTGCCTTGAGATTAGGGAACTGAGCAGTTCCCCTGGATAAAACTCTTCAAAGAGTCAGGGATACCTCAATTCTGACTTTATATGATCACTTGAGTCTACTGTGCAGTATATATCCTATGTCATATGCCTGATCTAAGTGATTAAACATTGAAACCCCTTACAGGTGCTACCTCATTCCTCATTTAAATAAAACTCCAAGCCCTGACATTAAAGTGACATCTCTGTGCCTTCATTTCTTCCCTCTTACAAATCTATGTCAACCAAAAAAAAAAGGATTGAGAGCATTTGAGGTGGTGTATAAAGCATTATACAATCACATGAACAATACGTAATGTTTTCTAATGTCAGGGTGTACACAAGAGGAGGAAAATGCTGTCCAAAGGCCATCATAGGATGAAAATACAATAATTGGGTGCTTGCAGGGCTTCTGACACATAAAAATGGTTTCTAAGGCATCTTGTGCTTCTGTTTATCACACTTAACAGGAATATTTTACACTTGTATGATGCCTGGAGGTTTAAAGAGCATCTTTACACATATTTTCTCATATTCTACAAACCTTGCATGTGTGATCTCACCTATACCCATGACCCTATAAAAATAACTCCCAAATTTTCCAATAAATCTCCCTTTCTCCTTCCCCACTCTCCCGTCTTATATTTCTAGTTACCTCCTAAAGCCATTCTATCGAAATGAACATTTATTCCCAGACTATTTTTTGTACACACAAACCCCTCCCTCTTCCACCTATGCTTTCACCACAAGCCCCAACCAACTAAAAAGTCTGAAGTTATCTATTTCCCTCCAAATCCAATTGGTTATCAATGCCATGTCGCCTCTCAGATTTCTATCATTTTGTCTTTACCTCTGAAGCCACTCCCAGTTCAAATTCTTCTCACATTTCTAGAATAGGGTTAGCAAGCTACAGATCTTCAGTTGAATCTGGCCTGCCAATTTATTTTTATGAATAAAATTTATTGTAACATGTCTGTCCTTTTGTGTGTATTGACTGCAGCTGATTTCCCACAATGCCAACAGAGCTGCCTAATTGCAACAGAGACCTTACAATCCCACAAACCCTCAAAGTTTGATCTTTGTAGAAGTTTTCAAATCTTAGATAAATCTGCAAAACTAAAGGTATCTTTCAATTTTTATCTACTAAGAGGTATTCTCTGTTAACACATCAAATTTGCCAATTCTTCCTTTGATGTGCCCAAATAGGCTGTACAAAGTTGACAGTGTTGATGTATCACACTTTGTTATTTAAAACTGACTTCCTATAAATTGAGAGCTTCTTCCCCAGATTCCTTGTGCAATTCAATACAGGGCATGAGAGACTCCTCTAGCCTAAACCATGCCTCCCATCTACCTATGACTAATATTACTTAGACACAAGTATTAAACTTAAACTTCTTATGCTTACTAAACTTATACAACTACTTAACTAAAACTAACGTATAAGTTAAATTTAAACAAAACTACAGATATAATAAAACATGAAAATGATTGTCATTAATTTAATATTATAGATTGTATAATTAGCTAAGATCTAAATCACTGTTGAGTATAATAAAATGATAAAATCTTTGCTATGATTCTATATTTAATCTGTTTCATGAAATATAAGAGGCCATGTATTTCAAGGGGGAGGGTGGTATAGGAGGAGTTGGTAGGAAGAGAAAGGGAGAAACTATGTGATTTCATTTTATAATTGGTAAAAGAAAAAGAAAATTCATTTTAATTGACCAAAAAAATCTGTTTCTGTATTTTGACATTTGTACAATGAATGTTGAACATGGAAGTTGGTACAGTAATAATTAAAAAGATGTGACATTGCTTGCTAGCTCAAGATTATTATGACTCTTCCAGTGAGTATCAAATCCAACTTTAATTAAACACAATGACAAATGTCATGTATGGTACTTTGATTCCCAGATAAGAAAGGATAGAAGCCTGAGATAGGAGCTCCCTTTCTAGTTAGGAGTCTAAGATATCAGGAAGCTACTGAAATGGAACACAACAATAAGATGGGGAGGAGGAGACAAAGGGAGAGAGAGTCAACTAGGAGTCTGCCATTTAGTGTCTTTTAGGTCACAGTAAAAACTAGTAAGATGAGAAGTCATTAGAGGACTCTGCAAAAGAAAGATGTAGGTGGCTGGTTTTTAATGACTGGCTGTAGCCAGTTTGTAGTGAAGAGGCACCAGTGAAAGAAGAGACGTTGTAGAGAAAACCAATTCCAGACAATCTGATGGGGCCTTGGAGCAGGGGTTGGTGCTGAAGATCATAACATTGTTTGGATGTGCAATGTATTCTGAAACTAACAATAAGAGGGTTTTCTGCTGGTATTAAAGAGTATAGAATTGGATTTCCTCTGAAGTTTGAGACATGGACAACTGGGAGAAAGTTGCTGCCATTCACTCAGGTGGGAAATGAGGGAGGGACTGGCTTGGGTGGGGACAATAGATTCAGTGTTAGACACGCTAAATTCGAGATGCTTGTAGGGCATGTGATATTCTAAACAAATAGAAAGAAGGTTGAAAAAATGCTGTCATGTAGAAAGCACTCAGGTTCAGCTCTGCTGTTGGGTGCTGTCAGTGGACATCTGGGAATCTCTGAAAACGAGACATGTTTAAACTGGAGCACTTCATGTTTCTGGAAGACAAATACAGAACGGCAGTGAATGTATAATACTTTGTAGAAAATTCAGTAAAGAACTGCATCATCAAGAGCTGAGGGTCTACTATCAGAGCTGCTCAGAGGGAGATAGAGATGCTGTATTTATAGGATTGGAAGGGAGGAGAGGTCAGGTGCCATAATGGGACAAGCTTATTACTAGTGGATGACCTTCCTTAGATGCCTGATTCTTATTGTTGTTTCCTCTGGGGTGTGGACTCCCCTTAGGAAGCCGGTAATTCATTTTAGACCTTGGGTGCAAGCTCTACAGCCAGTCCCATAACACCCAAAGGAAGCTCCACTCCCAGGTACTCCAACACGTCCAGGATCAGAGGTAAGGAGGAAGCAACATCTGTCCCAACACTGGGTGTAACTGGGACCAGAAGGACCAGGCACACAGGAACTCCACCAGCCCAGTAGTTCTGGTTCCTTCCTGTCTGTCTGGGCTGGTGTCCCGAGCAGACCTTGGGCACAAGCTCTACAGCCAGTCCCTTAACACACAGAGGAAGCCCCACTCCCAGGTGCTTTAACAAGCCCAGGATGACAGGATCCCAGAATCACAAGGATCACAGAGACAGCTTGACTCTAAGGAGTTCTGATACAACCAGGATCACAAGAAGGACAGGCTCCAGTCATATTTAGCCAGGGCAGGTAGCACTAGAGGTAACCAGATGGCAGGGGCCAAGCATAAGAAAATAAACAACACAAACCAAGGTCACTTGGCATCATCAGTGCCCAATTCTCCCACCATAGCAAGTCCTGGACACACCACTACATCAGAAAAGCAAGATTCAGATATAAAACCACTTCTCATGGTGATAATACAGGACTTTAAGAAAGACATAAATAGCACCCTCAAAGAAATACAGGAG
>NC_045030.1:8368902-8371941 GCF_008632895.1 Mastomys coucha | reverse complement strand
TTTTAAACTCTACTAAATATAAAACAAACAAACAAATAAAAAGACTTTATATATTTATGTTCATTTAACAAAATACTAGTAGTGATATATTATTTTGAAATAACAGTTAATATGTTTGGAGTTATTTGAAATTTATATTGAGAAAAATATATTTTCACTATTGCTGTAGATAAGTGTCTACATAAGACTGTTAAATTGATTGTTGTTTTATATCAAACAACTTTTATAATACTTACTGTTATTGTTATAATATTTTATAAATTTTAAGGAATATGACAAAAAAGATATTGTAGGTATTGAAGGGGGTTCTCTGGGAGGAGTTGGGGTACAAAATGGAAACAAGAATGTGATTTAATTCTATTTACTTAAAATATATTTTTAAATCTTAACAAATTCAGATAAATTGAAATCATGTAACTTTTCTCATCATATTGCAATAAAAGTTTTAAAAAAAGAAAGCACTCAGGTTGTTTTTAGATAGTATTATCCAAGTAGAGAGAGGGAGAGGGAAATGGAAAAAGAAAGGGAAAGGGAGGGAGGGAAGGAGAGAAATTTGGGAGAAATTTCTACTATAAATGCTACTACCAAATGAGATTATTTAAAAATTCAATGGATTGTCTAGAAATTCATAAAAACAAATTCTAGGAATCAGCTCTAAAGTTCTCTAAAAATGA
This sequence comes from Mastomys coucha, assembly GCF_008632895.1. Lineage (NCBI taxonomy): Eukaryota > Metazoa > Chordata > Mammalia > Rodentia > Muridae > Mastomys > Mastomys coucha. The sequence goes on along the minus strand of NC_045030.1, from coordinate 8,371,267 downwards.
GACTTTGGAAAGAATAGGATGATCCCAAACTACTGATTTGAAGGAGCAGTCAACAAAGTGAGAAGGAAAGCAGAAATGCTGGTATCCTCACAGTCAAGTCAGAAAAGTCTACGAAATAACACATGGTTGCTTATGACCAGCGTTAGAGACATAACATCACAGGAGTCATGAAAGGCCTTGCTAAGTGCAGGATCTGTGAAGTACTAGGGGTTGTAGGAGACTTTGTAAGGGAGAATGAGGGAATAGAAGTTAGGAGGTACAGGGAACTCAGTAAGTTTATCTTAAAAAGTGAAGCACAAAACAAGTAGCAACATGAGAGCACATTGGGTTAATGGGAAATACTTTTTTCTTTTAAGGATTTCTAGTTTTATTATTATGTGTATACTTGGAAGGGATGTGCATGTGTGAGTTCAGGTGCTTGAAGAGTCCATAAGAAGGTTTCAGATATCCTGGAGCTGGAATTACAGGCAGTTGGGAGCTATCAGATATGGGTATTGGGAAATTAACTCAGGTCCTCTAGAAAGACAGTGAGAGTTCTTACATGCTGAGCCATCCCTCTACCCCCAAAGGAGTATACTTGTATACTTTTAACTAAGTCATTGTTGTGGAGGAAGAGAAAGTGAAGGAACTGAAGGTTTAAGCAAAAGGAAAATTGTTAATAGTGTACTATGGAGTCTAATCAAGGCTTACTAGGAGATAAAGGAGTAGGGTAAATTATGGCTCTAGACAGTTTACAAAAGTTGTTGGAGTGGGAATATTTTTTAAAATAAGCTGAAAATAAGAGGGTAGTGCTCAGAAAGCTATGAAGCCAGATGTACACACCTGAAGCCTATCACTTGGGAGGCTGGGGCAGAGGATCTCAAGTTTCAGGTAACCTGGGTTACTGAATGAAACCTTATTTCAAAACAAACAACAAAAAGAAAACCTGAGATGCTAAAAGTTTGAAAAGATGAAGCCATTAAATATATAACAATGGCAGCTGGTGGCTGAGATGAGATACGAAGCATCATGTACAGGATTCCAGCCCTGATGAGAACCTACTTATATTTTCCCTAGTTTGACATGAATATAGGTTATAGTCTTATATATTACATAGATCTCATCTCATTTCATGGAATGTAGGCTCATCTTACATTGAACCTGGTCTTCATCATTCTAGCAATGGGGAAAGAGATTTCTTAAGGACTCCAGTAAGAGCCCGCATTCCCTGACTTCCAATAATATGGGATAAAGTTTTCATGTGAAACTTGAAGAGGGAAATCAATGGCTATATTCCACTCCCTGAAAACCAGGTAATAACATTCTCTTAAATTTCTAAATGTTTACTCCTGATCCTCACCTGTTAGAATAACCTCTGAGATAAAATATGACAATAAAAGTATCATCTCTTCATTTCTGTGCCTAAGAAACTAAATAATGACATCCCACAAAGCCTTGAATACAACAGAGTCCACACCTACAATTATATTTTAAGTATTTCAATAGATACTAATTTTTAAATAATGAATTAAGCACCTTACATATTTATTTAATATACTGTCTTCATGTGCTGCTGATACACACTGGCCTTTTACCTCTGTGTACAGGCTTCATTCATTATTATGAAAAATACACTGCTACATAAGTTCATTTGCCAGATACCTAAAAGATAAAAGGCCCTTGAGAAATAAGGCTATTTACTTAGAATATCTTTAAATAGTCAACACTTGTTCTTCTTTATTTTCTAAAAGGGAAACAAAACAGAATTCAACCTGTTTTGACAAGATTGAGAGCTACCTCAAAACATCACTGATTACACAAAACAGAATACAACAAAATCTTTTCTACTAAATGATGTATTAGTCTGTTTTCTATTACTGTAACAATATACCTAAGGCAATCAGCTTAAATAGAGAAAATGCCTACTTTGGCCCATGATTTCAAACGTTTTATGCCAAAGTGGCTTAGACCAATTGTATTAGAACTATGACAAGGCAGAGAATCACCCACAAGAGCATGCTATGGAACAAAGCTGGTCCCTTCATGGTTGTCAGAAAGCAATAAAAGATTGAGGAAGGGGACAAGAACCTAAAAGGTCATGCCTCCAGATACCTAACTTAGTTCTACTAGGCCTCACATTGTTAAGGCTTTGCCACCTTCAAATCATGCCACAATCTAGCGACCAAGCCTTCAACACATACTGTTAGGGGATTTAAGTTGCAAGCTAAAGTCACCTGTCCTATTGTACCTTTACAGTTCTGCCATGTTCCTAGAAGTTAGAAATCTTTTATCCTAGTACCAGGATACAGCTTTGTTTTACTCACAGTTTCCATCAGTCTTAGTTAATTGCTTTTTTTCTCTCTATCTTTTAAAACATTTTTATTTA
>NC_045030.1:8366035-8368760 GCF_008632895.1 Mastomys coucha | reverse complement strand
TGTGTGTGTGTGTGTGTATGTATGTTAAGATCAGAGGACAACTATTGAGAACCAGTTCTTTCAGTCCACCATGTGAGACCCAGGGATTCGACTCAGGCCATCAGGCTCAGCAGCAGGAGCCTTTACCTGCTGAACCATCCCACCAGCTCTACTTCTAAAATATCTGTGTGTAAGAAAACTACATAACCAGGTATGATAAAAATAAAAATGGGCTTGACTGTGCTGTCTTTATGAAAAGTATTTTAAACATGTAGGAACTTGTTTAATACAATTCCAGCAGAAAAGCTGAACTGTTTAAGAAAATTCTTATGTGCATTCACGCATGTATGAATTCTATTTTTTATACAGTTACAAAAAATTATACATATACATATATGACATGCATGCAAAACAATTCTAAGTTAACAAAGAGCACTGACAGAAAAGAGGGTGAGGAAGAGGAAAGTAGAGGGGTAGATGGGAATACGGATTAAATATCTTATATAATTGAATGAAAATGTTCTCATGAAGCCTGGGACTATCAGCAATGCATTTATGTCAATCAACATAGTATACAAAAAAAAAAGGAATTTCTTCTATATTATACTTTATCACGCTTACTGCAAATAGAGTCAAATATCATATATAACTCATAGAAAATACATCCATAGATGGTTATCTAATAAACAATATTATCTTATGGTCCAGAGCTGACCCTGGGTCAAGCTCTCCATATCCCAAATCTCACTGGGAGAGAGCTGGTCTCCCAGGAGTGCTGACAGACCTGAGAGCACAGGTAAGACCACCACATCTGTCCAGAGGGACCTGCCAAGAGCCCTCAGGACACAGGAACCAAGGAGCAGCCTGGGACAGGATCCTTCCGGTTTCTATCTGTGCCTAGAGCTGACCCGGTGCCACAGCTCTCCATACCTAAATTCTGCCCAGAGAGAGCTGGTCTTAAAGGAGTGCTGAAACAGAGGCTTACAGGATGGACAAGCCACAGTCAGAGACAGCAAGACCAGCTAACATCAGAGATAACCAGATAGCAAGAGGCAAGGGCAAGAACATAAGCATCAGAAACCATGACTACTTAGCATCATCAGATCCTAGTTCTCCCACCACCGTGAGCTCTGGATACCCTAAGACACTGGAAAAGCAAGATTCTGATTTAAAATCACATCTCATGATGATGACAGAGGACTTTAAGAAGGACATAAGTAACTTCCCTTAAAGAAATACAGGAGAACACAAGTAAACAGCTAGAACCTCTTTAACTTGAATTCTGGTAGAATCTGATACCTACTTCTGGCCTCTCTGGAAATTTATGCATATGGTGCAAAGATATTCAGCAGGCTGAACACCCATGTATTATTAATTTTTCTTACTAAATAAATGTTATTTAAAAAAACACAATTATCTTACATGGAGATACATATGATATATCAGTATAAGGTCACTTAACCTACTAAAATCTACTTAATCTAAAATCACTTAATCTACTACTTGCTTAATTGATACCACAAAATCTATAAAGACATTTCCAGATTTTTATTCTTGACTTGGTAAAGCAAGCATGAAATTCCTGAGTGAATCTCCACATCTGCTTTTAGAGACATAAGAAACTCCTAAACATCTGCTCCGTCAACTCTTTAAATTTGAAAATTGGTAATTTCAAACCCCAAGCAATTTGAATGCTTTGGTTAAGGTCATATTACTGTGTTACAAATAGATCTGAAGTGCAAAGATTTAAGATCAATTTCCTCATTCTTTTCATTGTTTATGAAATTTACATCTCCTGAACTACATAAAGGACAATGGTTCTCACTTAATGGAGATGTACCTCAGTTAGTATGGTGGGAGTCCAGCATGCAGGTGGTCCTGGGCTCAATCCCTAGCACCACATGAAACTGGGAATGGTAGCATATTCCTATAACACCAACATTTGAGAAGTAGATGCAGGTAAGTGAGAATCCCAAAGTTATTGTCTGCCACATAGGAAATTCAAGGCCAGCATGGGATAGAAGAGTCTGTTCTAGAAAAACTTCAGATTGTAATAAAGGAGAATCATCTGGAAGGACTATTGAGCAGACAAGACTGTTGGTCTCAGTCTTGAGGTTCTAATTCCATTGGTCTTAGCTCAGGCATTTGCATTTATTTGTAGGCAACTGTGCTGCTGGGCCAGGGACCACACTGCAAGAATATTCTCCAAGCTGATGATGAACCACATCAAGTTTTAGTTTTATCCAAGAGGGTGGCAACTGGAATAAAAGTGAATTTTAAGCCAGATATTTGCCCCTGGAATTATAAAGATGAAAGGAAAACACTAAGAGGCTCTTTACTGTTAAGACACCACATTTGAGGTGATCCCAACTGAGCAAAATGCTTCAAATGAGGAGATTTAATTATCTCAGTTAATATCTAATAAAAAATTCTTTTTTTCTTACTCAGCAGCTTGATAATTAAGCATGAATCTCATTGGAGACAAACAAAAGAATTAAAGATAGTGCTTGTTAATATTGATAAGCCTTTTGCCCTATGGAAAAATTGAAGTAGGATTTCTGGATTATCTAAAGTAAGAAAATAGTTTGGTTATTTGAGTATTAAAAATAATACTAAACCAGATAGGCACAGTGGCTTATACCTATAACCACAGCACATGGATGGCTAGGACAGGAGGATCACTATAATGTTGAGGGTAGCATAAGCCATAGGTGAAGTCCATACTATTCAGGGTTATCGAGACAGA
>NC_045030.1:8351102-8366025 GCF_008632895.1 Mastomys coucha | reverse complement strand
AAAAAAAAAACAAAAAACAAAAAAATGACAACACATAAATTTAGGACCTCACTGAGTTGTAGTTACACAGGTCTGGAATATAATTATATGAAGCCCAAGAATAAAAATCTTAGAGAGCATAATTTTGTGTTTGTTTTTGACAATTATAACATATAAATCTTTTAATCAATTTCTCCTTTCACTGAATCTTAATTTTGTTATACTGGGACTAGATAATCAATTCTTAAACTTCAGAAGGTATTCAAATCACCCAGAGGTCATAAAATGCAGCTCCTGTGAGTCTAGAGTAGATCCCAAGTAATCTATATTTCAACTAAGTTCCAAGGTGAGGCCTACATTGCTGCCCCATAAACTTTCTATCAAGTAAAACAAGTCTACACCATTCTGATATCACAGTTGGCCAAGACTTGCCTTATGGCCACATTCTCTAGAGCCTATTTCTTTCTCTTTGCTTTCATATACTACATCTGAGTATCTGAATTTTATCCCAAATAAACAAAGTGAGTGCCACTGAACTGCAAATGAGAAAATAATGCAAGGCTTCCTAGTTCCAATCAATGATTCCTCAGGGGTGCCATGACTTGCATCCTTCCCTGCTGCTGCTGCTACTTTGTATCTCCTTATTATTCTCTTTTTGAAGCCCCAAACTTTGGTTCTAAACAGCTATCTATTAGCCTGCATTAAGTAAACCCCATGTAATAACTTCAATTTCTACCTGAAGATATTCTCAGTTTATTTGCTTTCAGACAATGCATCTTTTGTGCATGATTTCCTTCTGTGTTCTCATACTGTTTGCCAAGGTGCTCATGGTTTTCTTTAACAAGGCAATTGTCTAGAACCCCGAGTGCTTTTCTGATAATATAGCATGGATGTTAAATAATTTTATCGTCAGCTCTAATACATCTCTCGGCCACCTGTATGGGTACCAAAGATCTCATCTCCTTCCTACCTTGATTCTTCAAGAATGGCTGCCATTACTCAATTGTTCATCCTCCTCACCTTCATCCATCCATTTCCCAAACATTACATCTCTGAGAAAGAAGCCATTATCAGAGCCAGAAACAGAAATGATCAATATGAATGGGCACCAAACACATAACAAGTACTTTATAAGTATTATCTCAGGTCTTCGCAATGAGCTCACAAAACAAAAAAGTTCTATCCTTTATTACAAATAGGAAAGTGGAGTATGAAAATATTAACAGATGTACTCAGAATAACACAAATGAAAATGGCTGAGCTACTCAGCCTTAGAAATTAAAGAAAGTCCTGTCTGATTGAAGGATGCTATACCACACTTCTTAAAGAATTCTGAACAATATTATCTAGAAAAGTTCATCTGGCCTTGAGTAGTTTCCTATGATACAAAAGTCAGGATTATTAACCAAAAATCAGAAAAGACTGAGAAAATTGTTGCATGTGACTACAATAACATTAGAAATTTCTGTATGGGAAAAAAACACCAAAAACAATTTTTAAGGCAACAGAGAGATGAAGAGAAAGTATTTACAATAAATATACCTGTCAAGTATATTCACTATAAAAAACTCTTTCAAATCTATCAGAGAAGACAAACAACCCACTAGGGAAAAAATAAGCAAAGGATGAAGAATAGTCAGTTACCTGAAAATGAAATGTTCAAAATCAATAGTCATGTGAAAATATGTTCATCCTTGCCAATAATCGGAGAAAAGTAATTTTATGAGATACCACTTTTTCAGCCATAAGACTAGCAAGGTTAAAGTTGGTATCAATTGCTGACTGAGTCATGAGGAAACAGGTACTCTCATCCTCTGCTTGTAGGAGCAAGTTGCTTCAGTTACTTTGAACAACACACACTCTGCCAGGATCAACTGGAATTAAAAGTCAATGTGAAATTATACTGGGAAGCAGCAGTTCTACTTCCAGTTGATTCCTTTAAATAGACACCTGTATACATCCATAAGAAGATACATAGACAAGAATGCAGCAATGCTTAGAATATCAAGCCACAGAGAGGAAACCCCAAATGCCCACAACATCAGAAAAAATTGGTATATAGATATTATGTAAGTATATAAAGTAATAATAAGACTACCAATTTCTAAATATTTTCAAAGGGAAAGAGATCACAAAACTTCATTATTGACTGAAAAACTTGAGAGAAACAATGTTCAAAAGAAAGATACATTAAAATCAAATTAAAGTAGGTTATAGACCTAAATGTCAAATACAAAACCACACAACTCTATTGCTGTGATAAATCATCATGACCAAGGCAACTTATAGAAGAGTTTATTTGGGTTTATGGTTGCACAGGTACAAAAGTCGACTGGCTCAGTGGTTAAGAACATTGACTGTTCTTCCGTAGGTCCTGAGTTCAAATCCCAGCAACCACATGGTGTCTCACAACCATTCGTAATGAGATCTGATGCTCTCTTCTGCTGCATCTAAAGTCAGCTACAGTGTACTTACATATAATAAATAAACTTTAAAAGTTTTCTTTTTTTCAAAAGAGAGTCGACAACCATTGCAGTAGGGAAGCATGGCAGTGGATAGGCATCTACAGCAATAAGCTGAGAACCACATCTTCAACCACAGGTAGGAATTCAAGTGAGAGAACTAGAAATGATGCATAGCTTTGGAAACCCCAAAGTCCACTTCAAGTGACATACTGTCTCTAGTAATGCCATGCCTACTAAACATTCCCAAACAGTGCCAAGAACTGAAGATCATGTGTTCACATAATGGAAAGTATGGGAGATACCTCAATTCAAACCACCACCCTTGGGTAAATTGGTATGGAAATAGCTACAAGCTGGTTTTAATTCAGATTTGAATTTGAGTTTTGCCAAAGATACTATCAAGTAAATATACAAAGAATTCTTAAAACACAACAATAAGAAACTGAATAACCTCATTAAAAATGGGCATAAACATCAACACCTCACCATAGAAGACACACAAATGAAATGAGCATATGAAAAAATGCAATATCCTATGTGAATCGCTAAGACAATGAGATAACATTACTTGCCTATTAGAATGGCTGAAATTCAACACACACTACCAAATGTTGGATGGATACAGAACAACAGAGACTCTCATTCATTGCTAGCACAAATGCAAAAGTGAACAGGCATCTTGGCAGTTTATTACACAACTAAACACCTTTCTATAACATAATCCAGAAATTACACAACTTGATACTTTTTCAAAAAAGTTGAAAACTTATGTCCATACAAAAAACTGCATACAGATGTTTCTAACAGCTTTATTCATAATTTTAGAACTTGGAAGCAACCAAGATGTTCTTCAGTAAAAGAATAAATAAAACAAGCATGCAATTGATGAAATGTTTATGCTAAAACAAATGAGCTATTAAGCCATGAAAGGACATGGAAACTATTTCAGTGCATATTGCTAAGTAAATGGAGGCAATCTGACAAAGCTACATACTGTGTGATTCCAAATATAAGACATTATTGAGAAGGCAAAACTATGGAGGCAATATTTTTTTAAAAAAAATAAGTAGTTTCCAGGTACTGTGAAGCAGAGAAGAATAGACAAATTAGAGGAATTTTTATTAGTAAAGCTAATCCTGTGATTAGATAGATACATACATGCATACATATAGATTTTTGTAGATAAAACTATGATAGTTGTGTGTGTGTGTGTGTGTGTGTGTGTGTGTGTGTGTGTGTGTGTGTGTAATAGTATATGTGTCTGAGCCCACAGAACAGAGTGAACCTTAATGTAGATGGAAGACGTGATGTGTTGTATCCAAGTAGAGTCATCAGTTATAACAAGTGTGCCTCTCTCATGTGGAATGATGGTTCTAGGGATGACTGTGCATTCGAGGGAGCAGTGATAGTATGGGAAATCACTATGCTTAATTTTGCTGTGAATCTAAAGTTGCTAACAAAGTCTTTTAAATGTTCTCCATTTATAAGAATGGAAAGACATTGGATGAAGGAAGAACTGGCATCATCTGAGCTGTACTTTGTAAATACTACTCCACAGCATAGAGGCTAGGCTCTACAGGGACAGGAGCAGCTAAAAGTCTCTGTGAGTAAAGATGATTTACTCTGGCAGGTAGTAGTGGGACACAGATGCAAAAGAACTGAGAATCTGTGTGACAGAATCAGTGGAACTGCTCATGGCATGTATATAAAGAATTTTTTAAATGTCCTAGAATATATAATACCAGAACATAGAGTGGCAGCTACATCTCTGGGATGGGACTACGGTATGAAAAAAAAAGTTACTAAGGTAGGAAATTTAAGTGGAAAACAAAATATTCAGTTATCATGATAGATGATATCTTAATATATATTTTATGGAAAGTAATTTTCAATACAATATATTCTGAAAATAATCTTCCCTCTCTCATCTTCTTAAAGATCCTCTCACCTTCCCACCCACCTAAACTCCTTGTCCCTTATTTCTCTTTAGAAAAAAACAAGCAAGCAAACCATCTTTTAAAAAAAAAACACAAGAAACATACACATAAGACCATACAAACATAAAATCAGAAACAATAATATACAAGCAAAACAATATGGTAAAACATGCCCCCAAAAAATACAGTACAAGACAAAAGTCTACAAGAATACCATTGAGTTAATCTTGTGTTACCCACTTACTGCTTGGCATGGGGCTTACCCTTAAGGGTACTTTATATATCCACTGAGACTCCATTGAAGAAAACTAACTTTTCATTTGAAAGCAGATGTAAATTGGAGATAGCTTCATTTAGCTTTAATTCTATTGAAAATAAAATTATATTCATGCAGTACATTTCAATCAGGGTTTCCCCTTCTTCCTCTCCTCCCAGACCCTCTTCTTACTCTTCCAACTCCATAACTTCTTTCTCTCTCTTAATAAAGCAAACAGGATAGATGGTGCTGGTCTAACTGGCTGACTGTATGTAGAAAATGGAAAATAGACCCATATTTGTCACCTTGCACAAAGCTCAAATTGAAGTGGATCAAGTACCTCAACATAAGTCCAAACACACTGAATCTAATAGAAGAGAAAGTGAGAAAGAGCTTTGAACTCATTGGCACAGGGGAAATTTTCCTAAACAGAAATCTAATGGCTTATGCTCTAAGATCAAGAATTGAAAAATGGAAACTCATGAAACTGGAAAGCTTCTGTAAGGCAAAGGACATTGTCAATAAGACAAATGGTCAACCTATAGATTGGGAAAAAAATCTTCACTAACCCCACATCTAATAGAGGACTAATATCCAAAATATATAAAGAAGTCAAGAAGTTAACCACCAATACACAAAACAACCCAATCAAATAATGGGGTATAGAACTAAACAGAGAAGAGAATTCACAAGAGAGGAATTTCAAATGGCTGAGAAATACCTAAAGAAATGTTCAAAGTCATCAGGGAAATGCAAATCAAAATGACCCTGAGATTCCACCTCACACCAGTCAGAATGGCTAGGATAAAAACTCAGGTAACAGCAGATGCTGGAGAGGTTGTAGAAAAATAGGAACACTCCTTCATTGCTGGTGGGATTGCAAACTGGTACAACCACTCTGGAAATCAGTCTGGTGATTCCTCAGAAAATTGGACATAGTACTACCTGAGGACCCAGCAACACCACTCTTGTGAATATACCCAAAAGATGTCCCACCATGCCATGCCACAGGGGCACATGTTCCACTATGTTCATAGAAGCCTTATTTGTGATAGGCAGAAGCTGGGAGCAACCCAGATGTCCCAAGACAAAAGAATGGATACAGAAAATGTGGTTCATTTACACAATGGAATTACTACTCAGCTATTAAGAATGAGGACATCCTGAGTTTTGCAGGCAAATGGATGGAACTAGAAAATATCATCCTGAGTGAGGTAACTCAGAACCAAAAGGACATGCATGGTATGTGCTCCCTAATAAGTGGATATTAGCCACAAAAAAGTACAGAATACCCAAGATAGAGTCCACAGAACTCATAAAGGTCAACAAGCTGAAATGCCCAAGTGAGGACTCCTCAGTCCCACTTGGGAGAGAGAAGAAAGCAATCACAAGTGGTGAGGGAGGGAGGGACTTGGGTAGGAAATTTTTGTGCCACAAGTTTTGTGCCACCATTGCCCTAGTATATCATGTAGGCAGAACAGATTGTAGATCAAACGTTTTGTGGCTGGCTTGGTGTTTACAATTCACTTTTGATAGCATGCAGCATACCTTCCTGTACCTCAGTTGACCATCTGTCAAAGAGAACCTCACCACTATTTAGAGGCTGTGATACAAAGCAAGCTATGATGTAATATATTCTCTTTATATTAAAAGGAGTTCAGGTTCCAGCCCACATATTTCCAATGATACCTAATACAGTTTCAATGAGCTCAAAGGAGCTGCGGTTCACTGTCCTTACCTTTACCCACAAGATTACCATTTTGTATTTTTGTAAAGTGGTTTGATTCAAAGAACACTGGGAGCTTTCCAGGCCTTAATTAATTAGTCCTCATATACCCCTGGGAAGTTATCATTGTCTTCATTTAAGGGTGCATAATTATCAAATAGAAAGGTGACACAGCTTATTGTATGTCTCAGCAACAAGTCAAAAGCTCAAGAGATAAGAGACAGAAGATTCAGACTCACTTGGTTTAAGGAAAACAAGTGATTAAACATAATTTCAGGTGTCATTCTGTCTCAGTGATTTTAAACCATCTTCCGCCACAATATTCAGGTTTTTTTTTTTAAGATTTATTTATTATTATATCTAAGTACACTGTAGTTGTCTTCGGATGCACCAGAAGAGGATGTCAGATCTCATTACAGATGATTATGAGCCACCATGTGGTTTCTGGGATTTGAACTCAGGACCTTCAGAAGAGCAGTCAGTGCTCTTAACAGCTGAGCCATCTCTCCAGCCCAATATCCAGGTTTTTAAACCATCAGTTTATTATAATAGAAGTAGCAGTGATGACAAATGAGATCTGTAGAATAGAGCAGGAACTTGTGTTTTCTCCTTTCTGGAGCACCACACAACACCACACTACACTACACACACACAGGCACACTCATACACATACAGGCACACACATACACACACAGGCACACACCACTTCAAGCAGAACTCATGGAGAATCCATTGCATGTGCCCTCGTGCCCCCAGAAAGTTCTTTGCCTAACACTGGATCATAGCACCATTTCCACTTAATTGAATCCAGGACAGACACATGCCAATCGGGTGGAATGGCATCCTTTATGGTAATTTGCTACCACAGCAATGAAGGAGAACATCCTATTTCTGCTGAAGCTTGTAGGATACCAGTTTGGGCTGGGAGTCTTTAGCCATTAAACCTCTCACGAGGAGGAAGTCTATGTTAGAGATGGAATAAACAACAACAATAGGTTAAACCAAGATAGTGTCTTTTCAGTCCCTGTTTCTTCAGGCTATTTTACCTCGAAACTCATTAGGGATTTTTAAAATCAGTGCCAGAGAGGTAATAACCACTAACCCAGTAGTGGCATGAAGATTATTTTAAACTGAAAACATCTGAACAAACAGCAGCTGCAAAAAGAAACCTTATCCAAACTCAAGCAGAGCCTCCGGAAAATACAGCTGTCATTAACCCCCTTTTGGGAGGGAGTTTCCTGTTTGGGAGATTACTGACCCTTAGCACCTGGAGGTGTGAATTCAGCTGTCATAAATATCCTGAGATTTTCAGCTGGAAGGAGACAGTCCCTTGAAAGAAAGAATGAAAAAGTCCAATAGAGCCTTCCATACTACTGCATTTGAAGCACTTAGCCCCGCCTTTTATTAAGCTGGTAATATGAACTCATAGCTTTGGCTGCTCAGCAAATGAACTCTCATAGACTGTTTCCATACGAGTGGAAAATAAGCCTTTCTGTTCATAGTTGTCAGTTAATTTGGAAGTTCTCGCCACTTGAATTTAAACTAACAGTGAAAATTTCCTCAACAATAGGTAACTAGTATGCAGTTCCTTCATATATTCTGTGTCTATGTATAGACATATACATGCACATACATATATAGTTATGTGTCAATAACACCAATAATACATGTTGAGCAATGTATTATGAGGAAATTTCCTCATTACTCAAACTGTAGACAATACTTACACAAAGTGAGTTGACTACAACATCCCTGGATGATATAATCTTATGGGAGTACCATAATATATGAAGTCTATACTGTCCAAAACCCTACGATGGCCTACAAAACTGTATTATCACTGGTGTATATAAGATACATGCAAGATAAGTAGATAAAATGCTCATGTGAATTCAGTTTCTGACTCTTGTAATTTATGATAGCAAATAGGCTCTTTAGTTATCTGCCCATTATGGATCCCTTAAATATTAGATTAGGTTAGAGGTTAGAATCAGTTCTCTCACTTCACAATTTACTATCTCCCTCGAGCAGCTAATTGTGTCACACTATTGAAATCCCTGAAGGACATGCATGGTATGTGCTCACTAATAAGAAGATATTAGCACCCCCCCCCCCAAAAAAAAGTACGGAATACCCAAGATACAGTCCACAGAACTCAAAACGTTCAACAAGCTGAAGTGCCCAAGTGAAGATGCCTCAATCCCACTTGGGAGGGAGAAGAAAGCAATCACAAATGGGAAGGAAGGGAGGGAGGAACCTGGTAGGGGGAGGGGAAGTGAATGGGGTGGGGAGATTGTGAGGGGGAGGGGAACCTGATCTGGTATTGAGTGAGGGAAAAGAACTGAAGCCCCGAGGGCCAGAAGAAAGACTGGAAACAGGTAACCTCAGGAAATAGGAGGTAGGGGGACCCTCCAGAATGCACCAGAAATCCGGAAGATGAGAGACTCTCAGGACTCAAAGGGAGGGACCTTAGATGAAATGCCTGACAGTAGGGAGAGGGAACTTATAGAGCCCACCTTCAGCAGGAAGACAGGGCATCAAGTGAGGGGGGGCATCCCACAGTCAAAACTCTGACCCATAATTGTTTCTGTCTGAAAGAATTACAGGGATGGAAATGGAGAGGAACTTGAGGAAAAGAAGGTCCAGCAAAAGGCCCAAAGTGGAATCCAGGTCAAGGGGAGGCCCCAAGGCCTGACACTATTACTGAGTCTATGGAGCAGCTGGAAGGTGGATGGGAGGGGCGGGGAATGGAATATGGAGTGTAAAAAATAAATTAAAAAATAAAATTAAATAAAAGAAAGAATGAAAGAACAAAAGAATGAAAGAAAACCCTGGGGCAATCATAACATTTGCCGAGATGGCTGAGTATCCATCCACAATACAAAGAAAAAATATGAAGGTTTTTACTTTAATCTGCATTTGCCCCACACATATACCTAATATATGTTCAACATAATTCATTGGGTAGTTAAAAAAAAAAATGCCAGAGTTGGAGTTTCATAAGGCATGGGAAAATGGAAAGCAAATGCTAACCAGAAAGAAATAACAAGTCTTTCAGAAACCAAGCACATGAAGAAGCAAGCTGATATTCTTGAGTCCTATTAATTTTGCCATACTGAGGGTGTAGGGATATTAGTCAAACATGATCAACTTCTCAAGACCAAATACAACCACAAGTGAATGGATTTAGAAACCAGAAGATCATTTCTCATAGGAGACATGATCTCTCAGCAATTTTCCTTTTCCTCTGACTCTTACAGTCTTTCCACCTGCTCTTCCACAATGATCCTTGAGCAAGTCTGTTGTAGATGTTATCATTTGAGTCAAGAACTTAAATTCTGCTCAGCAAGAGGAAAACCATGCCTGCTACTACCCAGGAAACCTTGCCAACTACCCAGGATACTGAAGTCATTCATCTTGTGAACCTACAACTCCCACTTTAGTAAATCAGCATGATTCCTAACTATCTTCTAAATCCTTATCGTTTCACCTACAGATAAATATACTTCTCAGCTTTCATCAAAGAAATTTCTTTTTGGAGCAGAGACCATTGAGGAATGGTTTATTATAGCCACAAGAAGGAAACTAATAAAATCACCAGTGCCCTACTCCTTCCAAAGTGTTCTCACCTCCCAAAGTTCCCAGAACCTTACAAAAGTAGTGCTACCAGCTAGCTGGAGAGCAAACATTTACTACAGAAGCCTGTGGGGACACATCCCATGTTCAAATCATTAAATCAAGTAAGTGCCACAGTCTTGGGCTGTTTGGGGAACCTATTCTGCATTTTTTTTCAATTCCAAACATGCTGGAGACTCAGAGTTGTTTGTGGACCTGTGGCTCATATTCCAACAGCACTTAGCATTTAATTATGTGTTAAAACATGACGCTACTTATCATAGTCAAATCTTTTAGAATAGGCTTTTTAATGCCAGTAATAACCATACTTTAGGATTCAACAAATGAATACCACAGAAAGCCCTATATATGGGATTATAAGAAACTGGATTTTTATTATAATAAACACTGTTAAAATGGAAGCCTTACAAATCTACAAAAACTATTTTTCTTGTCACTATCTTTCATTGTAATTGAATTTAACACCTACTGATTATGCTTATCAGGCAGCTTTTGTTACACTGCATTACAATAGCAACCTCAAAATTGCAATAGTTTACAATGACAAGGGATATTTTTCACTTAGAACTTCGTCTGCCACGGGTTGGCACCATCTCTCTATTTTCATGCCAGGAGGCAAAATGAAGAACAGCTCCTCTTTAGGGCAGTGTACCAAACTGTAAGAAACAGGCAAATGCACTCAAAGTTTCTGTTCGTGCATTCTTGTCAAGATGTCCTTAATCAGGGTTTTTACTGCTGTGAGGAAATGCCATAAACGTGGGGGAAAAGGGATTCATATTATGTAATATTTCATATTATAGCTTATAGTCCATTATCCAGGTAAGTCAAGGCATTAACTCAAGCAGGGCAGGAACCTGGAAATAGGAAATGATGTAGAGACCATGAAGATATGCTGCTTACTGGCTTGCTCCTCATGGTTTGTTCAGCCTGCACTCAGGAACACCAACCCAGGGATCACACCACCCACAGTAAGTTGGACCCTCTCACATCAATCATCAATCATGAAAAGGTATCACAGGCTTGCTCAGAGACTAATCTGGTCACAACATTCTCTCATCTGAAGTTTCATCTATCTAAAAGGACTCTAGCCTGTATTAAGTAGACATAAAACTAGACTATAGACATATTTTTTTTTGCAAACTACTTTTAATAAGGGTTCAATCTCTCCTCTAGTCCACCACCCAGCAGAGGTAGTGGAAGAGAAAAGTTATTAGGATATGGAGGATGTGGACCTGTTCAGCAGTAGCTCTTTGGGGGTGAACTTGATCCTCTTTGGCAGCAGTTCAGTCCTGTAGTAAACAACAAATATGATTCAGCAGCTGTAGGCCAGTCCTCCAGGCAGTTAGACAACAGACATGAACCAGCAGCTACAGTCCAGTCCTCTCAGCAAGAAGACACCAGGCAGTTGTAGTTCAAATCTGAAGACACAGCCAGGCTTGTCAACTGGCAGGAGGCAAAGGGGCAGAAGTGGAAAGCTGCTGCAGGAGCCTCAGGAGCAGTTCTTGGGCAAGTTTCTATCAATGGCAGCTTTACCACAAGTTGAGCTCAACAATGCTATTTATGGCAAACTAATACACGTGTGTCTTTAGCAAAGAATAGTGAGGTGGAGCAAACCAAACCAAAGCTCAGTGCTCGTCTCCCACTGTCTGTGGAGTCATATTTATACTTCTTCATCAAGAGTCCTTTCACATGTCTGCTATATCCAAACATCCTTTCACCTGTGTCTGCTTCAGGAAAACAGTCTTTCACACGTTGGCTTTAGCAAGACATCCTTTCACCTGTGTGCCCCAGTGAAACATCATTTGACGTAACTAACTTTCCAAAGAAACCAGAAGTTTCCACTTTACTAGACAGCACATCAAAGCAAAAACAGAAAGTCAGCAATGACACTGGAATGAAAAAATATAGTTCTCTTAAAGGAGCAATGGCTAGTTTCCCTGGCAATAGATGGGGATATGTAACCCTCCTATAGGGAAGGGAAGATTAAGTCATTGAGAACAATTACACAGTTATCCATATTGAATAAAAATGCAAGTTCCTTATTATGTGTCCCTCATATTCACATGCAGCAAAAACATTTGCAGTAATAAAAGGAATCTAAACCCTAGGACAAATAAAAGGGAGGGATGAGGAAAGGCAGAAGGAAGAGATGAAATAACTTCCAGTGCCAGCCAGTCTATACTAAGCACTTCGTAAATAATTTCCCTATAAAAAGAAAGAAGCTGGGACACAGCTTGAAGGACTTTGATCACATCCTTACTCCTGTCATAAGTACATGTTTTATTTGGAGTTACTTTCACTTAATAAATCATACACGGCAAAGCCATAAGAAACTCAAAAAAGGTCAGCTGTTAAACTTTTGAACCTTCTTGCCTTGGATAAGAAAATAATTGGAACATTCAAGACATTTTTTCATCATTTTTTTTTTAATCAAAGAAGAACAGGCATTCTCCTCCTGAATAATTCTTGAGGTTGAATAACAAACCCTTCCATATTTCAATGTTTTAAGATTAATAATTTCTTTCTTATATTGTCTTGTTTTCAGTTTAGTCAATCATCAATAATTACCCCAAAAGAATTGGCACTACTATGATCATGAAGTTGGAGTAACATCTCTACCCACCTAGAATGACTAAATGACTTAAAAATAGAAATAGGGTCATATCATTTCATTTCATTGCTTAAAATGTTTCTGAAACTCTCTGCACATATTATATTGAATACAAATCTTTTACTTTCCTACAAATTTGTAAGTTCGTTAAGAACCAGACCAGTTGATCTTATTCACTGCCACAACCAGAAACTCCAACATGCTACCCACCACACTGCAGAAGCTTAGTAAGTATCTGGAATAAATGAGTGAATGAACAAATTAATGAATGCCCTCTATAAAAAGGCCCTAACCGCCTGGGACTGGTGGCACTAACTGAGATGACATGAGAGGTCTTTGAGTGACCTTAGCTCAACTTCTCTGCCAGTGTCAGCTTGATTTAGATTTCACTGAATCGGGCTGCTTCTGTCCTGTGCCCCTGTGAATCTGCTCTTGGCTGGTTTTCTCTGATGTTGCTTCCTTGCTTGCTTGCTTCATTGCTTTGGAAGGCTATCCAAGATGTGTAAACAATTCTTTAGGAGATAAATTGCTATTAAACCAAACAAAGAAAAACACTGCAAAGAGGATGAGTAAAGGTGAGCAGCAGGAGAATAGCTAGTATAGATGGGTAGGGTCTACATGAACGGGGGAATTCTTTTTTTGTTTTCTTTTGTTTTGTTTTGTTTTGGTTTGGTTTTTTATTGATTTAAGTTTTATTGCATTATGATGAGAAAAAATACATAATTTCAATTTATCTGAATTGCCATACCTTCCTTTTTATTTTCTCATATTCTTTAAAATTTATAAAATATTGTAACAATAAAGATGAGTATTATAAAAGTTGTTTGATAAAAAACAACAATCAATTGAACAGTATTATGTAGATGCTTGTCTAAAGCAATAATGAAAATATTTTTCACAATATAAATTTTAAGTAACTCCAAACATATGAACTGTATATTTTAAAATAATATATCACTACTAGATTTGTTTTTTAAATGAACATAAATAGATAAAGGCTCTTTGTTTGTTTGTTTTGTTTTTAAAATAAGAACAATATTTAGACATTGGAGTTCATTGTAATAAGGCTGTGTTTCAACGACCCTCACAACACCGAAGGATTTTACCTCCATAGTAGTAGCTAAGATAAGAGTTGACAGTTCTGCTGTGCTAAAGAATGAATTGTAGGTTCGATTTTTGGAGACAGATTTCCAGCTATGGTCAAAGCCATTTGACTTGAGTGATGGTCTTCATTCTCAGGCCACAGAGAACAGGTTACATTTATTTAAGAAAGTGTGTGTGTATTAAGATGGTCTATCCATAAAGTCATTCACCAACTCTTTCAGTGAACAATGGTTCTGTCTGAAGGGTGGCACAGACATTAGGTGAGGGTAAGAATCTGGTTCATTAGCTGTGATAATTTGGAAAAGCATTCATCTCAGAGAAAGAGTAACTTATAAAGATCTCTTCTTCAAAGTTGATACAAGTTACAAACATAGTTACAAACGTCAAGCAAAGCATTCAGTCTCACTCTTTGTTGTTCTCTTACAAGCCACCTCCCAAGTTAATTGTCTGTTTCTTTTGGCTGTATAAATAATTTTGAAATACATAAGCTGTTCTGAAAACCATAGTATAAAATATAAAAACATCAAATAAACAAACCTACTAACAGAGAGGCTGAGATAGAAGCATGATTTCTAGACCATTATGTGGTACACAGCAAGACACTGTCAGATACAAACAAGCAGAAAGTATATATGGATTGTACAATATTGGACCTATTTCTCCAATTACCAAATTAGAGAGACCACCGGATGATATCCAACAAACTTCTAATTCTTCATACTTTTGAATTTCAATCGATTAGGATATGTTGGTAATATTAATTTTCATATTAAGAGATATTAAGAAAAAGTAATTGTTACTTCCTATTATTTTTGTTGTTAGAGGTGGTATTAGGTTTGTGTGGATTTGTTGAAAGATTACTTTCTTGCTTCTTCTAGGGTGGAGTTTTGCTCCTTGTGTTGATGCTTCCCATATATTATTCTTTGTAGGGCTGGATTTGTGGAAAGATATTGTGTAAATTTTGTTTTGTCATGGAATATCTTGTTTTCTCCATCTATGGAAATTGAGAGTTTTGCTGGGTATAGTAGCCTGGGCTGGCATTTTGTGTTCTCTTAGGGTCTATATGACATCTGCCCAGGATCTTCTAGCTTTCATAGTCTCTGGTGAGATGTCTGGTGTAATTCTGATAGACCTGCCTTTGTATGTTACTTGACCTTTTTCCCTTACTGCTTTTAAAACTCTTTCTTTGTTTAGTGCATTTGGTGTTTT
>NC_045030.1:8336717-8350193 GCF_008632895.1 Mastomys coucha | reverse complement strand
TTACTCCCGGTTTGGGGACAGATGTTGTATCCTCCTCAACTCTGATCCTATGATCCTGGGTGTGTTAGAGCGCCTGGGAGTAGAACTTCCTCTGGGTGTTGTGGGATTGGATGCAAAATTTTCACCCAAGGTCTGCTCAGGGCCCCAGCCCAGACACACTGGAAGCAACCTGTGCCACTCGAACTGGGCAATTCTTTATGAAATATCTGTCAGACTCTGAGATCAAATAATGTGATATAAGAATTGTATAAAGGGAATAATTGTCTGATACTGATCTGTTTGAGAAGTACTTGAGAAGCTTTTTGATTTAAGTATTTAATGTTTATAAGATTATGCCCCCCTTGGCTGTATAGCAAACTGTTTTTATGCATAGGTGTACCTTATTGTCCCATTAAAATTGTATTCCTTAATCAATCAATAAATTAATTATCATTAAAACAAACAAACAAACAAAAATAAGGCCCCAACCTCACCTTGCTATATGTGGCTGGAATATGACTTAATCCCCTGTTGTGAAGTATTCAGAAGGTGGAAATTTAAGTATGGTATTTTGAACTGGTGGGGTTTGGGTGTGATTGTTCTCAACTGTTTAGCTCTGCCTTTCCTATAGTACATTGCTGGGGTTAGATAATGTAGCAACATGATTGAACACTGGTCTCTTGCTAATAAGAGATTAGGATATGTCTTGCCATAGGAGGTCCTTTGCCAGAAAATAGCTCATTACTACATGTAGGTCCTCGACCTTGAACCTTCAGAACAATGAATCCAAATGAATCTCCTTTCTTGACAACCTATCTAGTCTGTGGCATTAAGTATGGGCAACAGAAAATAGACTCATATATCAGGTTTTGTCTGCTGCATGTGGCTTAGTGTTCTTGCTCATGTTCATGTTTCACTTCCTATTCACATTGCCCTGATACCCCTGAAAGCCTGGATAACACAGTACATACTTTAAGATCTATACTATGTTCCCAGTCATGAAGTAGCTGTAGTCACATTTATATCTACCTGGAGTTACTAGATGACTTATACACACACACACACACACACACACACACACACACACACACACACACACAATATGGCCATGTCACTTCAAGAATTGAAAACACTTCTATAATCCTCTCCTTCAGGAATTCTTCCTCAAACCTATCAGCTGGGCCAGGCTCCCCAGCTGGCATAGATAGCACTGTGTGTTTGCCTCAGACACAATCCATAGGCCTATACGAAGATAAATGTGCATGATTTTCAAATGACTTTCTGTGTCCACTACTATTTGAATTTTTCCCCTTTTTATGTTGTGTTTGAGTATGTACATGTTCATGTGTTTGTATGTGCACATGTGCATGCCGAGGCCAAAAGTCAATATCAGATGTCTCCCTCAATCTCTTTCTGCATTATTTTGAAAGACAGGCTCTTACTGAACCTGTAGTTCACAATTTCCTTTAGATTAGGTGAGCAGTAAGCTCCAGGGATCTACCTGTCTACATCCCCCGACACTACCATTTTTCACATGGATATTAGGGAATCAAAATCAGATCCTCAGGCCTATGGAGCAAACATTTTACCAATTGAGCCACTTCCCCAGCCCCAAGTCCCTCCTTCTATCTATTATTAAAATTATTTATAACAAATAAAATGACATAAATGTTCATTATCCAACCCACTAAGTGGCATTATGTCTCTTTCAGGTATACAGTACTTTTGTCTACATCTTACCTATGGTTTCACTGACCTAGGTACCTTGCCTCACATATAGTGTGCACCAGGCAGCTCCTGGGATTGTCAGGGATACAATGGAAAGAAAATAAATAATATGGTAAAGCACGTTACTGCATGTGAAAGCTAATTGCCAAAACATATCAGCCCACAAATTTTCACTATCCTTTCTGACTCATTTATCACAATTCTCAACATAACACAACCCTTACCCCTAGCACTAGGGGTTTAAAGAAAGGCATAACCCATATGGCAGACTATTTTTAATAGTCTACAGTCACTCAAAGCATGCTTACTGTGTTACTAACATTGATCTATCTCTCCTTATGTTTCTTCTCGTCAATTTTTCCGTATGCTCCATTTTCATAGTTTGTATAAAGCACATGTTCCGTGACAGCAGAAGAGGGTTGTTGCAGTATCCAGGGACCCTTTATTTACAGTTTTAGTAGCTGTTATAAGTTCAGAGGCTACAAGGAATGGCCAGATGGATTCGATTACAGAAATGGATTTATAAACAGGAGACAGCTCTGTTGAATCAAAAGAACTAAAACAAGCCAGATTCACTTAATCATCTTTATAGAAGGCTGTGTGATGGCTGAAAAGAAAATAAAGCTTATAAAGTTGTCTGTTTAAAACTTAGCAATTGTCTAGGGTGACCATTGAAGAACTAGTTGTTGAAGCACAAAATGAGCCCTGGAGTAGACTGGAAAGACACATCTATTAATTAGACAAGAGATGAACTAGTTGAGCTGGCATCAAAGAACAGACCAAAACCCGGTTCAAACAAGCAGCAATTGTGAGCAGAGCTTCCTCTGCTGTATTTCCAGGGTGGTCAATCCAACTGTCTTGGCATGCCTTTCCAGTACAAAGAAGACCTGCAAATCCCAAAAAAAAAAATTTCTGCAGAGTGGAAATACAACTAAACTCTTGAAATGGTGGCCCTGAATTCAGCTGTACAGCTTAACAATATTTTTTTAATTTAATTTTGTTTTTAATTTATTTTTTACACTCCATATTACATTCCCTGCCCTCCCAATCCACCCTCTGATGGCTCCAAATCCCACACCTCCTCCCCACGCCCCACTTCTCCACATGGATGTCCCCAGCCCACCTGACCTCTAAACTCCCTGGGGCCTCCAGTCTCTTGAGGGTTAGGTGCATCATCTCTGAATGAATACAGACTTGAAAGTCCTCTACTGTATGTGTGTTGGGGGCCTCATATCAGCTGGTGTATGCTGCCTGTTTGGTGGTCCAGTATTTGAAAGATCTGGGGGGTCCAGATTAATTGAGATTTCTGGTCCTCCTACAGGATCGCCCTTCTCAGCTTCTTTCAGACTTCTCTAATTCAACAACAGGGGTCAGCTACTTCTGTCCATTGGTTGGGTGCAAATATCTGCATCTGACTCTTTCAGCTGCTTGTTGGGTCTTTTAGAGGGCAGTTATGCTAGATCCCTTTTTGTGAGCACTCCATAGTCTCAGTAATAGTGTCAGGCCTTGGGACCTCCCCTTAAGCTGGATCCCACTTTGGGCCTTTTGCTGGACCTTCTTTTCCTCAAGTTCCTCTCCATTTCCATCCCTGAAATTCTTTCAGACAGGAACAATTATGGGTTAGAGATATGACTGTGGGATGGCAAACCCATCCCTCACTTGATGTCCTGTCTTCCTGCTGGAGGTGGCCTCTGTAAGTTCCTCTATAAGATGAAATGTTGGGCATTTCATCTACGGTCTCTCCCTTTGAGTCTTGGGAGTCTCTCACCTTCCAGGTCTCTGGTGCATTCTGGGGGGGTCCCCTCAACCTCCTATTTCTGGAGATTACCTGTTTCCATTCTTTCTGGTGGCCCTCAGGGCTTCGGTCCTATTCCCTCACCCAATACCAGATTGGGTTCCCTTATTCCCGCCAACCCTGTTCACTTTCCCTCCCAGGTCCCTCCCAGGTCTCTCCCTCTCCCCCCACAGCCTGACAATATTTAAAGGCTTCTCGTGACCAGATTTTGTAGAGTGTTTGAGTTGAAGGATTTTTATATGCTTCATAACCTGTTTGTTTGCTAATATCTTGAAGACCTCAATATATAGATTAGTGCTAGAAAGGCCACAGAGTACTGGGAAAGTCAGATAAGCTTCCCCTCTCCAGGCAACCTATATCATCAGATGCAGAGATGACAGTGGTGGCCAGCATTCTGCTGGTCCTCATAGAAGACTTGGAAAAAAGGAATGTTTTTAAAGTATTTCTGGTAAACCTTGCTAAAGTGTAATTCATACAGAAAAAAATGTAAGTTAACTTTGTGATGTTTCTAATTAATGCTAAAAACTACATCTAATGTTTCTTAAAGGTACAGCTGAAATTGGATTTATACCATATTAATCAATAATGATTGGACAGTGTTTCCTATCTGGACAAAGATTTACTTTTAAGCTCATTCCAAAACTAGACAATTACTGTTAGTGGAGAAATCCCCATTTAAAAGTGAGTAGCAATGAAAGTTTATCATATAACATTTTTTTTTCTGAAAATGCTATTATCAATAACTGGCTGTAACTAGCAAACTCCATAGGTAATTATTAATCATACATGAAGTTTTCCTACAATGCTTATTTCTTTCTACAGTTATAAGTTGATTTAATACCAGCTAAATTTATTAACTAGGCTCCCTCATCATCCTATAAACTGAGGCAGAAAGGCAAAATGGTTTCCCAAAGGAAAGTCATATAATGGGGGTAGGGAGCTGTCATAATTGACTCACATTTCGTTGGGGGCATAGTAGAGGTGACTGGCAACTGCATCTGCCGCTGTAATGATGCAGCTTTGTTCATTCCCAGAAAATGAACTTGCAAACATGCAGTCCCATGGCAATAGGAAGTTAATAATACATATTCCCCCCTGGGATGTCATAAAAGAGAAATGAGATAATATATATGAAATGCCTCAAGCTCCTCAGAAGGATGGTACTATACACATTTGCAGTGTTGTTATGAATAATCACAATAATTAAAAATAGTGCAGCTTTCTTTGATCTACTCACCTAAAATGAAGTAGCTCATTTTGAGTCTAACACTCTACCACTGGATCATTGCCAACAATTTTATGTGGGTTTTCTGAATATAAACCCTTAGTGGCTTCATTATTTTCTATGATTGATAAGTTGCTTTTTCCATCAAAACACCATTTGGTGAAAGCAATTTTTGTTCCTGTTGTTATTCATCCCCTATTGCCTCAAGTTAGCAGTTCAGATGCTTAGCAAAATCCTTGGTGGCCAACACTCCAACTGGGGAAATCGTGTTACTCCTCTTCCATTCTGTTGTGGGTGGGAAGAATTTAAATGCCTGCCTCCTTTCCCAGGACTGTAAACTTGCTCTAGGAGAGGCTGAGCTTTGCCATCTTTACCTCTCTTCCCACACCTCTTGAACTGGAAAGCAGAACAGGGAACCCACAGAACTGCTGTGGCCCTGTGAACTTCCCTTCAGCTCCAAACAATTCTGCTCTTCAGTTGGTCTACTGCAATTAGCTGATTTACTAAAGGCTTGGGCTGAGACTCATACTTGACACATCAAGAAAGCCATTGGCTTCACCATTCATCCAGTCGGCTTTCTCTGAACTAGTAAAAGACAAAAGTTTATGCATGTACTGGCTACAAGGGATTTGGTAGGATTCATGATTTTCTTATCACTTGAGTGGAAAGCTTTGGCAACAGTGGGTCTGTCTCTGGCTTGGGTCCCTAGAAACCAGCTCTGAGACTTCAAAGTCTAAAAATGGCCCCAAGGAATGTCAATGTCTGGGGAGGGGAGAATAGCAAGATAGAGAAAGAAAGGCAGGCAATAAATCGAGCTCAGTCTTGCTAGAGAACTCTGTAAGACACTATGGCATACACCCCAGGGAGCAAAGGAAGTCTTAAAAACATAAAGTCCTGAGTATATTTTGACATGGGCCTTTTGAGATCTCCAAGACAAGTTGGCCTGTATAAAATTAACATAGCCATTACCCATGTAGAGTAGGCTCAAGAAAATGGTAAAAGTTTTTTTTTCTTAAGAGTCCAAGTATGAATGCTTATGGATGATTGACCAATGTGTGCAAAAACTATCAATTGTAGCTTCTATGTTCTGGATGCTGATAGCTTGAAACTGCTTGCCTCAGACACACCCCCTACAAAAAGTAGCTAACCTATGCCCAACAGCATACCTCTGTGCTATACTTAATAAACATACTAAGGTTCCCAAGTTGCTTTGGAGGTGGTAATGGTAGTAGTTAAGTAAAGCACCCCACCTGATCCCAACTGTCTGCCATTTCTTCATCCCCTCACTAACCCTAGCCAGGATTCTTGAACCCTAAACTTCAGGGTAATGGATGTGGCAAATAACAAAAGTCTTTCCTCCACCCCCAACCCTAGTGAAAATCAGAGAGAAATGGGAAATTCTTTCTTTCTATCCTGTGCATGGATGTTTAGAGTGTGTACACAAAATGTCCACTATAGCTTTCTCTCCTTGAGACATTACAGCCTGAAGACTGTTCCCCTATAAAGACAGCACATACTGAGATTAGGTAAACCAGTCTCCTGGACTCAGCAGAATACCAAATTCTGTCTCCTTGTTTATATGAATGTCATAACCCCTTGTTCAACTCCTCCTTGTTCAACTGTATACAACAATCCTGTCTCTCTGTTAAACTGTATATAATAAATAAATTGAGCTTCTGAGCTGTTTCAGCTTTGCCATCAGAGAACTCAGTCCACCTAATCTCAGCCGTTTCTGTGGGTTTGCCTTTGCCCTGAGTCAGGTCTGCCCTGGAAGCATGCAAAGACCTGGCAAAACACCTTGGAATTTTTCTTGCCAGGGATCTAGTAAATATCTAGTCATCTCCCACCTCAGCTCAGTCACTGTACAGAGATACCAGGAGGTGGAAAAGCATTAGTGATTCAGCTCTCATATTGCTGTCCTGCTCTTGGCATAAGCTAGAGGATACCAGTAGCTAAAGGTGCTCACATTCAAAAGCCAACAATCCACTGGCTGTACAAAATAATTCAGACATTTAGCGTGGTCACCCTTTGGCCTTGCACGGGGTCTCCCACTTGCTTTTGTTCTTCAAAGGCTGAGCAGAACCTTCCTGTGGATTTTTCCTCTCTGTTGTCTCTCCAGTTGGACTCCCTTCTTCTGTCCTTTGAGTATCAGGGTGTGGATGATATTCTGGACACATTTTCCAGTCTAGTCCAGGCATCTGAGAACCACATGTCAATATTCTCACATTGCTCATAAAAATCTTTGGGGCCCAAGGTTACCATCACCTCACAGATCTCATGAGCAGTTCCAACGCAACGCCTTGTCTTTCCTCTCTGTATCCTTATGGCATTCATTCCTCCAGGCATAAACAAAGAAAAGTAGATCTCCAATCAAAATTTTCTAGGCCATTCTACATTAAATATAAATTATGATACTTGAAAACCAGAACTGACAGGTTTGGTTTTTTGTTTTGTTTTGTTTTTAGTTTTTATTTCACAATTGATTCCAAGGAAAGCATCTTAACTGGTTTTTGTTTTCTGACAGCCTTTAGCTTTGTGTACCAAAGTTCTAACAGATCTGGGTTAAATGGCAGCAGCTGAAGCTAAAATCCCACATAAGTTCAAATGATTTTCAGTGAATTAACTCAACAAATTCTAGTTGTGATGGGTCACTGAACATATTTGAAGAAAGAAGTAAAATAAAAGGTGTTGCAGATGTGGCCCTTTATTTTCTTTATTGCTGACCATCTCAACCCTTCATGGACCGCCAGAAACTGAATCAAAGAAGCAATTGGAAAAATCATGATTCCTTTCTCCATATCAAGTCCCCATTCCAAAACAGGCAGAAAATAGTCCTCAAAAATCCATTTGTCATTAACAAAGAAGGATTTTCTTTTCATCAAAAATGTGTTTTTAAAAAGTGTTCATGTATATTGTTTTACAGTGGAATCAGTTTCATTGTGGCATTTTCATGCAGGTAAATCATTAGACTTTGCTCAGATTATTCATCAATTGTCCTGTCTAGTTCTCCCACCTTTCATACACTCACACTTTCACATCCTCAGTCTAAATAGTCTCCATTCTACTTACATGTGACATACATACACATTTGTATACAAGTATGTAAAAGTAGATTACACGTGTAATAGTGGCCATATTTGTCATTCTGACTCTAGATTATATCTTTAACATGATGGTCCATCCATTTTCTTGCAAACTACTAAATTTTGTTCTTTTTTATTTTAAAATGTGCACAGATGCATACAGGCAAGGGTGTGAATGTACATGTGCCCATGTGTTCAAGTCAAGTGGTGTTCCTCAGGAACCATCCAACTTACTTTTTGAGACAGGATCTCTTCTTGATCTAAAGCTCTCTGATTAGCTAGGATGGCCAACTATCAAGGACCAGGAAGGCAGAAGCCACTGTTTGCTGCCTCCCAGTCCTGGGACTATAAGCACATACTACCACACCTAGCTTTATTACAAGAGTTCTAGGTGTTGAACTCAGGTCTTCATGCTTGCAGGGAAAACACACTACTGACAAAACTACACCCCCAGTACAATTCTTCTGGATGCATAATATTCTATTGTGTATAGAAGCCAGATTTTCTTTATTCATTCACCTATTGACAGGCACATAGGCTGATTCCCTGATTTAACTCCTATGAATAAAGCACTGCAATGAACATGGGTGCATAGGTATCACTGTTGTATATTTACTTTGATTCCTTTGGGTACACACTCAAGAGAACCAACAAGGTTTAATGATGGAAGTAATCTGTTATTCTGGAACCATCAATGTAGGGGAAAATGGGCAAATTTCATTTTCCTCTGATCTTCTGGAAACTTTGGAAGAAGATATAATTAAGTTTTGGTTTGGAAATGACCTGGGTGCTTTTGTTGTCATGACTTGATCTGTGACCTCAAGCAAGGTGTTAAGTTAGCTTAACAAGCCTCAGTCTATACATCAGAAGTTGAGAACTTATATAAATGATACCCCCTCACATAGTTGTTACATGAGGTGCCTTCCATATGGCTAGAATACAGTAGGTGCTCAAGAGTGGTTTTATCTTTTACAAGGACTGGCCTTATCAAATAGAAAGAGCTCAGGGGCAGAGAGAGCTAGGTTCCAATCTCAACAGCATCACTGTCAGTAAGGCTACGAATATTAATGTAATCCTCCATGTGCAGTATGCCCTAAAAGGCCTAAAGAGTTAACTTATGATCTATCCTAACCTGATCCTCATATCTCCAAATTTACATAAATGCAGTTGCCTTATGTGCTCAGAAAAAAGGCAAGTGAGCCAATTATTCTTTTAAAGTGAGGAGAAATACACACTTTAGTCCATCCCTACTTGCTCTCCTGGCATAGTTGTCTTCCTAGAAGAAGCAGGTGCATGTGGCCAAGTAGAGGATGGAGCTATCAACCAAGACAAGTCATTTTCTCCCCAACTTATTTCAATGACTGGAGCTCTGTAATCCAGAGTATGCTTACATAGCAACATAGGGGCAAAGAGAAATTTCCTTTCAACCTCTGAAGGTTTCAGGGAACTTAAAGTACCAAGGTTAACACACAAAAAGATATAGGAATGTGTTCTTTGTGCATGCACATAAATATAAGAACCCAAGAAAGGTCACCTGATAGGTGAAGTTTATATACTTATAAACTATTATATATTACCCTAAACTATGAAAAGTAGTAAGAGTATTGGGATTTTGAGGTAAATAAATTAGGAGAAGGGGAAGGACAGCACATGACAAAGATTACATTCTTATGTATGTTACCACTTTTTTCCCCATGAGTTAGTCTTACATTTAATGAGATTGTATAAAGGGGCATTCATAGTAATCCAGTTCCTCCTAGAGAGCCTTGTTTGAGTTAGATAATGGGACTTTAGAGACTGCTCCTATTTTAAGTCAGCATTCTCCAGATGAGCAGAGCAAACAGAAGATAGATAATAATAGATAACAGATGATAGATAGATAGATAGATAGATAGATAGATAGATAGATAGACAGACAGATAGATAGACAGATAGACAGATTTCTTGGATTTATTTGCATAACTGGAGGTTGAGTAGTAAAACAGTAGCTGATTGCAAATTGACAATTGAGACAAACAACCTGGCAGCTGTCCAGTCTAAGGATCTAGAAGCTTCGTAACAGAAGGGATCAAAGATGTAGTTAGAGGCTGAAAACATGAAAAGTAACTAGTTTAAGTACACAATGAAAGGTTGAAGAGGCTGGAGTCTGACAGCCACAGGCAATGGCAGCAACAAATATCCTTGCTCTAGAGAAGTGGAACTTGCACCCACTAGTTGGTGGAATTACTTTTACTCTATCAGGTTGGATGGTGTCATTCATACTTAGGGAGTTGCTGGTTCATTAATCGATCTTCTCTAGAAATTCCTTCATAGACACTACCTAGAAGTGTGTTTCACTCATCTCCTGGGTATCTCTCAGCTGAGTCAAGTTAACAGTTAAGTATTACAGTTCCTCCTAGACTCAAATTAGTAAACCATCAAAGGACTGAAAGTTTCTTTTGTAGCTATATCAACTTTTAATTTTTCTTTAGAGTCACATATAATAGCAGGTTTAAAAATGGTAGTTAAGAGAGAGATCATGAAAGAAAAGAAATGTCTTTGTTATGTTAATATGTTAATGGTAATTCCTCCTTCCTTTTTGAACGATGGCTTTTTCTCTTTTTATTTTGCACTGGGCTTCACAAATAAAGAACAAACACTGATGAGTCTTACGCCAAAAACTACATATCTCAGATTTGTGGAGCTATGATACGCTGTGTATTCATCATGCATCTGGTGCCAAAAAATTTGATATTCAAATACTGTGATTAGTACTTCCATTTCTGACCACATTTACTTTTCTTTGAGATCCATCCACACTCTCTCTAAATTTAATATAGGTGGAACCATACAATACCTTACCTGTTATGACACTGCGAACCCACAAGGGCAAAAACTGGGTCAGAACAAAGAGGAATACTAAAGCAACACTTTCTTAAACCAAGCTTTTAGTATTTCCCTACTGTGGTCTGATGTTAGCTATCAGTTTGAAATTGATCTTTAAATATAAGGAAAGAGTTGCCTCTCATAGTCTTCACTGGAGAAAAGAAGAAGAAAATGTAGACCAAGAAGGAAAAGAATATTACATCTACTGATCACTTCCTTGAACAAGCACTAGATCTGGCATATTTTATATATGTCTTGTAAGGAGGATCCATAAAAGACTCCTGTACTGCCTGTACAAAGACTGTGAGGAGGAAATTGTCTTCAGGTTCTTTTTTGTATGTTGTATAAAATGTGAGTGATGTAAAATTTGTTATCTTCCCCTTATTTAAGTATATAGTTCTATAAAATTATTGTTATACAATCACCATCATCTATATCTTAGCTTCTATCTGTTTGATGTATTTGTTGGAATTATTATTTGCTTGGTTGTAGTTTATGGGTACCTTGTAGCTACATGTGATGATGGTTATTTGTTTCTGAGACTAATACTCTTTGCGCATCTCAGGCTGGCCTCAAGTTTGTGCTTGTTTTGACCTACTCAGTTCTTAATTGCACCTAGAATTTCCCCATGGATGTTCCTCAAAAATATGTCAGGTTATATTGCACTTTTAATTCAAAGAGGATAAAAGAAAGCAATTAAAGCACATGGGGAAGTGAGTATAAAAGAAGCTTAATCTGTAACTGATATGGAGAGCAGGGAAGAAGGAAATATCATCAGCATGAATATAAGAAAATAGAAGATAAAACCAGTATAAGGTCCAACTACCCTCTTTCACATATTATCAAACCTTAAACAGGCAGAACAATTCTCCTGGAAAAACTTGTTAGCAAACACAGCCATTTATCAGATTGACTCCAGTCTTAATATGTCAGCAAAGGAAAGTTGAAAGGGATCTCTACAAAGTTTCAGAGCTTCCACTAGATGGTCATCAAGTGAACTTTGCAAAGAGGGAAACAATCTGTCTGAGTTTATAACATAATAACTCTGGGTAAATGGGCACAGTGAAAAGGGAGTCTTAAACAAGACTTTCTGAGTTATCTTCTATTCTTCCAAAGGAAATTATTATAGTAAGTGAATTGTTTTCCTTTCTAGTAACTGTCATTTCCTGGAGCAAGTAGCTGCCAAAACAAAACAAACAAAAGAATCAAAATGGAGTAGCAAATAGTTCAGAGTCCTTAGTATGGAGTTGAAAGACACTGTCATATGAGGCCTCAGACAGGCTTGCAGCTGAACCTTTGAACTGGGCTGCAGACATGCCTACCAACTCCAGTGCAAACTGACCTCTGGACTGGACCATGTCATTTTCCTGAAACACAGCTGATTTCTGCTGACCTTTAGTTCGACAGGTCCCTTCCACTGAACCACATGGAGACTAAGACTGTACCCAATCCATTTTTCACAAACAGCTTAATTTTTCTATCATCATCCATAATAGTTTACTAACAAGTAATTCTCACACCCCATTTGTGTCTTAAATCTATGAGTACAGGTGCCATTTTCTGGGCACATTTTCAAGGCTGTTTGAATCCATGTTTCCCCACACTACAAGCCTTCTGAGCTCCAAATAAATATAATTTCTTCATCCTTAACTAGGTTAAGTTTATTTCTAGTCAATGTACTCTAACACCTGCTCTAAGATTATTAAAAACAGGAACAGAAATTGGTAGCGGTTTTGGATCTCAACTTGAGGAAACCAAGAAACAAAGTGGTTAAATTACCGGCTCCCAATCCATGAGCAGCTGGGAAGAGAACTGAGTGTTGTCCCTGAGCCCCTGATCAGGCTTCCCTGAGCCCAGTGTACACACACCCTAAACTGCTAGTGTTACTTTATCCTAAATAGAAAACATTATAACAGCATCGTAGAAAAGTTGGGAGAATGCATCAAATGCTATCACCATATCATCTCTGTTATTTCCTCTAGTTTTTCTTCATATGCAGTAGTTCAGGTGTTTATTTATTGGTTTGATTTTGTTCTGTACTGTTCACTCGCTTTCCTACAGATTTTGTTCCTTTAAAGCCTTTTGAGAAATATGTATGTGCCCTTTTTTGATTCCCCTGAATGTTAGACTCTTCACTGCAGGGAAAAAATGCCTAATAAAACAACTTAAAGGAAAGGCAAACTTAATTTTGATTCAGTTTCTGAAAGTTTGGTCTATAGTCTCAATGGCCATGGGAGTGAGTGATAGTGAGACATGATTATAGCCAGACATGTCACCAAAGACATGCTATTCTGTGACCTACATCTTCCATCTTCTCACTG
The DNA here is from genome assembly GCF_008632895.1 of Mastomys coucha. Taxonomy (NCBI): domain Eukaryota; kingdom Metazoa; phylum Chordata; class Mammalia; order Rodentia; family Muridae; genus Mastomys; species Mastomys coucha. The sequence goes on along the minus strand of NC_045030.1, from coordinate 8,337,197 downwards.
TTTTAAGTTTCCTCAACTTCCCAAAATAGCACCACCATCAAGTGTTCAATGCATGGGCCTGTGGGAGACATTCCACATTTGAATCAAACCTTTACAAAGTCTTTGTTTTCATTATAAAAGATCCAAACAGAGCTAGGGATGTAGCTCAATTGGTACTGTGCTTGACTGACATGCATAATACTGTGGGATTTGATCCCCAGCACTGTAAAAACTGGACTTGGTGGCTCACGCCTGTAAATACCAGCTCTGAAGAGATGGAGGCAGAATAATCAGGAGTTCAAGGTTATATTTCCTTAAATTATCAGCTCAATTCCTTCCAGCCCTACTTGAGACACTATATCAAAGAAGAAAATGAAAGGAGAGGAGGGGAGGAGAGGAGAGGGGAGGGTAGGAGAGAGTAGGAGAGAGGAGAGGGGAGGGTAAGAGAGAGGAGGGGAGAGGAGGAAAAGGAATGGAGGGGAAGGGAGAGAAATGGAGGGA
>NC_045030.1:8333083-8336609 GCF_008632895.1 Mastomys coucha | reverse complement strand
AGGAGAGGAGAGGAGAGGAGAGGAGAGATCCAAATAGGCTAAAAAACAAAGATTCTGTTAGAATCATTTTACCCAAAAGAGCAATTTAATCAAGTCATATGTCTCCAAAAATGTCTTTTCCTCTCAACACAGATTCTGGGGCTCAAAAACTTTCCAGACAAATTCATCAGTGTCACTAAGGCAACGCCATTTGGCTCTCAGTCATACCCATACTTCACACTAATTTTTTCTCTCTCTCTGATTTTAGCTTTCTTTCCCCTTCCCCCTATTTCCTTCCAGAAGTCTACCAATCCCTTCCACAGGCAATATCTCACTCCTTTGGTAGTCCTCCTTTTAAATCAGAAAGTTCTTTGCTCAAATTACGATCACACACTTCAATTGGAGAAAGTATGATGATCCATTCTCAACAACTTCATTCTAAGATAAAGGGCTGTCAAGACATTTTAAGATAAAGCACTATGAGAAGTTAATTGTATTTAAAATTGAGGGCCTGTCAGAGAAATTTCTCTTGTTAGACCTTTCCTAATCAAATAAATAGTCACTTAAATGTCTTTATTCTCTAAATGAAATGATCTGACACTATTTGAGTGAACATGACAGAGGACATTTTTCTGAAATTTAAAATAAAAATGCATCCTTATGTCCAAAATAATGCAATATTTAGTGCTCTGTCCCATATAAAAATATTTCTCTGAATGGAGATCCAAGAAGTAGAAGAAAAATCTGAAATCCACACAGACATTTAAAGGTATAAAAATCATTTAGTTACTGATATTTTCAAAATTAGACACCATTCCATTCAGATGGTATGTTTTGCCCCAGATAGCCTTTGAATGATGTAGATTGGCATTATCTGGTGTTGTAATTGACCAAGATTCACTGTTGGCCAAACAGCCTGTCATTTTTCATTATTCTGGTCATTTCTCATTACTCTATTCAGAAGCATAGTGATGCTAAACAACATGCGGCTGCATTACAAAGGCAAGGCATCTCCACTGATCAAAATATTTTATAAGGCCTAAACTACTTATTGGCATGCTCACTATATTATTCAATATTGAAACATTTAAACTGTCATCATTCTCTTGATCTTGAGAAACAAAATATTTAATGAGGCTATGTACGGGGCTCTTATAGAATAGAATCTACAGGGTTGCTTATAAAATAAATTGTCCAAAGATATTTTCTGGAATCACCATTTATTTCCCAAATACAAGATCATTTCAACATTTCAGCATAGATTTTTTTTTGCTTGTAACAACATTATCAAACTTTGAGACCTTGTGGTGGTTTGAATGAGAATGGTACCCACAGGCTCATTTATTTGAATGCTCAGTCCCTAGTTAGTGGAATTGTTTGGGAAGGATTAAGTGGTATGGGTTTGTTAGAATAGGTGTGTCACTGGAGGGTGGGCTTTGAGGTTTCAAACTAGGGCCATACCTAGTTAGATCTCTGCCTAGTGCTTGTGGATGGTAATGTGAGCTCTCAGCTACTTCTAGAGCACCATGCCTGGCTGCCTGCTACAGTGCCACCAACTGTGATGGTCACAGACTCATCCTTGGCTTTGTCAAGCAGTACAAAAGTAACTAAGATAGTCTCAAATCATAACTGAACAATTTGAATTTTTTCTAACAAAATTACTCCACTCACATTCTACCTGTCTCTGAGAGATCTCTGAAAACTCCCAAGATGGTAAATGAGTTCTATCATGAAGCCCTTTCTTTATCATTCATTATAATAGAAATGTTGATTATAATAAAGAGGTTGGACAGAATTTTCTGTAATTGGTGTCAAAAAAAAAAAAACAGAACTGGGCAAGGTCAGCTTTTTATTAAAGCTCCATGCCAAAACATTTAGGGCAGTAATTAACTAACACACATTCATTATTAGTTTGTCTACCTAGTTAATTCTTACAGTTCCTTGCCAAAACTTGAACATAGACCCTAAAAGACAGCAGGTGACTCTGTCAATAAATTCTTAGACTCCTTATACATTTTCAATGACTATTTGTAAATACATGTGTGCATTTATTTAATTAGTATCTAGATCTCCTTACTAGAGTTTAAGGCCCATTCATGCATATCATGCATATATTTGGCATACAGATACTTAGTACATACTTGATGGATGAAAGCAAAATGTTCAACAGTATATATATATATATATATATATATATATATATATATATATATATACACACATATATGCATACACACATACATATATGTATATACTTTAACTAGGCTAAACTGTTCTCTGGTTAGATTATGGACTGAATAAGATTTGATTAGTTACCTTGCTTCATTTAATAGATAGTTAATCTTATGAATATGGTTAAATTGACATGTGAAGTTTTCTAAAACACACCACTGGGTATGTTCGTGTGTATTTTCCCATAGAAGACTATGGGTAAACCACTCTAAATGTGGATGGTACCTTCACATAGGCTGGAGGGAGCTGAAAGGGATAAATAGAAAAGAGAAAGAGAGAAAGCCTGCCAGAGTGCAAGGGTTTTCTCTCTCTACTTCCTGCTGGCCAGAAGGTAAGTAGTTTTTCTTCACCACACACACCCATTCTTTTGTATACATGTATATGGCCAATTGGCCATTGACTGAGTGCTTTGAAATCACAAGCCAAAATAAGTCCTTCCTGCCTCTAGTGGTTCGTTCAGGTATTTTATCACAGCAACAAGAAAAGTAACATATATTGGTTAACCTGGCCTCCTCTTCACAATTCATTCAAAATATTTGTTTTAAATAGATGCATACTGAAAATAAACTATTATATATATATATCCATATATGTATGTAAATGTGTATATATAAATATATTTATACACATACAAATAGATATTTACAATTTCAAGCCAGATTTGCACATGCAATAGAAAAGTCAACAGATAATGGTGCCAGTTAGTTTGAAAACTTTTCATACTTTATTCATAATAAAAAGCAGCTGACTCATCCAGGTGCTCTAACAAGCCCAGGATCAGAGGTGAGGAGGACCTAAGATCTGTCCCAGCACAGGGAGTAACTGGGAGCAGTGGGAACAGGCACACAGGAACTCTGCCAGCCCAGTGGCTCAGGTTCCTTCTAGTCTGTCTGGGCTGCCAGGTGCCCTGAGAAGACCTTGGGCACAAGCTCCGCAGCCAGTCCCTCAACATCCAGAGGAAGTTCCACTCCCAGGTGCTCTAACAAGTCCAGGATCACAGGATCCCAGAATCACAGGATCACAGAGACAGCTTGACTCTGAGGAATTCTGACACAACCAGGATCACAGGAAGGACAGGCTCCAGTCAGATTTAGCAAGGGCAGGTACCACTAGAGATAACCAGGTGGCAAGGGGCAAGCTTAAGAAAATAAACAACACAAACCAAGGTCAATTGCCATCATCAGAACCCAATTCTCCCACCATAGCAAGTCCTGGACACACCACCACACCAGAAACACAAGATTCAAATCTAAAATCACTTCTCATGATGATGATACAGGACTTTAAGAAAGACATAAATAGTACCCTCAAAGAA
>NC_045030.1:8331066-8332249 GCF_008632895.1 Mastomys coucha | reverse complement strand
TCTTACAACAAAAACAACAGGAAGTGACAATTACTTTTTCTTAATATCTTAATATGAAAATAAATATTGCCAACATATCTTAATCGATTGATATCCAATAATATGAGGAATTAGAAATTTGTTGATTGTCATCCAATGGTCTCTCTAATTTGGTAACTGGAGAAGTAGGTCCAATATTATACAATCTATATACACTTTCAGCTTGTTTCTTTGTGACAGTATCTGGCTGTGTACAACATAAGGGTCTTGAAATCTTGCTTCTCCTATCTCAGCCTCTCTATTAGTAGTATTGTTTATTTCATTTTTTACACTATACTATGGTTTTCAGAAAAGCTTACATATTTCAAAATTATTTATATACCCAAAAGAAATGTAGACAATTAAATTGGGAAGGGGCTTGTAAAAGAACAACAAAGAATGAGACTGAATGCTTTGCTTGACATTTGTAACTCTTGTATCAAGTTTTAAGAAGAGGACTTTATAAATTACTCTTTCTCTGGGATGAATGTTTTTCAAAATCATCACAGCCAATGAACCAGTTTCTTACCCTTACCTAATGTTTGTGCCACCCTCCAAGCAAAACCATTGTCCATTGAAACAGTTGGTGAATGACTTTATGGATAGACCATCTCAATACACACACCATTTCTTAAATGAATGTAACCTGTTCTCTGTGGGCTGAGAATAAAGTCACTCACCCAAGTCAAATAGCAGAAAGTTTTGTATCCAAAAATCATGCCTACTATTCATTCCTTGGCACAGCAGAACTGTCAACTCTCAGCTTAACTACGATGGAGGTAAAATCCTTTGGTGATGTGAGGGTCATTGAAGTACAGCCTTATTACAATGAAATCCAATGTCTAAAAATTGTTCTTATTTTGGGCTTCTACCACAGTAAGAGCCAATATTTTAAGCTCTACTAAATACAAAACAAACAAACAAACAAAAAGACTTTATGTATTTATGTTTGTTTAAGAAAATACTAGTAGTGATGTATTATTTTGAAACACACAGTTAGTACATTTGGAGTTATTTAAAATTTATTTTGAGAAAAATGTATATATTTTCAGTATTGCTATAGACAAGCATCTATATAAGACTGTTAAACTGATTACTGTTTTATATCAAACAACTTTTATAATACTCATTTTAATTGTTATAATATTTTATAAATTTTAAAGAA
>NC_045030.1:8318057-8330993 GCF_008632895.1 Mastomys coucha | reverse complement strand
AAAAAAAAAAAAAAAGGAAGAAGAAGCTTACCCAAAATTATCAATGAGCTCCTAAAATACAAAGTTTGAACTTGAGACTTGGAAGATTAATTACCATATTTAAATTAATTCTTCTAGGTTGAAGAACATACCATTTTAAATGACAAGTTAATAAAAGAATATATTCCCTAAGCTTTTTTTTCTGATATTACTAAACACACCAGCCAAAAGCGTGTGTGGTAGCAGGTGCAGAGAATAAGCTTTATCAACCTAGACAAGTCATTACCTGCTCTGACCCTCAACTCTTTCCCCCTGAAAATGAAAAGTCTAGAAGAAAGAATTCTGTATTTCTAAGAGAACTTCTCAGGGATTAAAAAAAAAAAAAACAAATTGATGATATGATTGTTCCGGGCAACTTAGGACTTTATCAGACTATCCAATTATCTGGATCTGGTGATTTCTAATAAAAGAAGCTCAGACCAAGAACAGTAAGTATAAGAGGTAGTTGCCTCTGTGGACCAGGCTGATAATTAAATGATTGAAGAAAGCTAGATGGGGAATATAAATTCTTATATTAAAGTGAATTAAAGAGCAAGTGCCTCATGGAACTGGAACAGTCCCTTCCCAAATCCAGCTGACTGTTGCTAGAAAAAGGTATGAGCCTAGTTTGTTAGAATGTTATTTTTTTTTCATAAAAAGCCAGAGATTTGTATTTTCTTTGGTTTTCTCACTATGTATTACTGGCTGTCCTTGAATGTTCTATGTAGCTCACACTGGCCTTGAATTTGTGGTCCTGCCACCTCCCTGTGCCAAGCTCCAGAAATCTCAAATCTGTAAATAAAATCTATGCATACTGAAATCATTGCACGGCTTTCAAATTTTCCAAAAACATTGCATAGGCCAAAGAAAGTATTTCTATGAGGCTATAGCTGGTCCAGGGTCATCAATTTTCAACCTGTCAATCAATCCAAACTCAGAAAGTGTAAGAGTATGAGGATATTCTTGGAGGCCTTATGAATCTGTGATTCCTGAGACAAGTTCAGATAGTTCTGAGTCAGTGTTCTGAAGAAGACAGGAATTGTGGGAGCTTATATGGATGAACAAACAGAGGAGCCTGACCAGTAAAACACTTTTAAAAGAGTGTGTAAACAAGATGGAAATGTCCATTAAAGAGCATGATACATTCTCATTATTCATCTGGAGTCTCTGGGCATAATATAATCATATAGTTATTCTGGCTGTTCCAGTTGCCTGAAGTCAACAAGTAGAAAAGATCAAAGTTCACATTCCAACCAGCAGCTGGAGGTGTTTTCTAAATCCTGCTTGCTTAGTCCTCCCCATTCCATTTTGAAAATCTCCTCCAGAGTGCCTAGATCAGAATTTTCCTTTCTTTTCACAAGTCTCAAATTGGAATATTTAGTAACATTGCTGACAATAAAGTCACCATGAACACCAAAGACTTCTCCAATCCACTCCGTGGGACACAATATAATATAGTTTAACTCAACTCATTAACTTGTTAGTTTTATTTCATGTGTATTTCTTGAATGCTTACAGGAGTACAATACTACCAATTACTCTGGGTAGACAAAGATGAGCAAAAGCTGATGTTGTTCCTATCCTCAGAGAACATTAGAGCCTTGTGAGGTAGGTAAACTTTGACAAAATAACCATAGTAATAGGTAAATCATTTTAAGATATGCAAAGTATTATCAGGTAATAGTACCCAGTGCTATAGAAACATACAACAAGGGAGTGAGAGAATGATCTAATTTAGGGCATCAAGGCAGGCTTTCCTAAGCAAATGGTATTGAATCCAAGACTCTGGCCATGAAAAGAAATGGTGAGGGGTTGTTGCGGGCAGTCTGCAGCTGCTGAAGTCCTCTTGGGAGAGCTCTTCTGGGTGGGTAGAAGGGACAGAGAGGAGGTCCAGCAGTTGAAGAATGAAAAGCCAGAGGAAGAATGGAGAGAAGGGGTGAAACTGAAGAGGACAGTAATGGCTAGCCATTGTAAGACCTTCAAGGCCTAAAGAAGCATTTATTTTCCTATGAACAATGAAAAAGCATTGAGGTCCATTAAAAAGAGAATACAGTTGGCCCTTTGTATCCACAGGTTCTGTTGTGGGTGGGACCATTAGGGACTGAGGGATTTGCTTTGATAGGTTAATGGGCACCTAGATTGGTCATTTGCCCTGGATTTGAGACCTAAACTCTACCACATCAGGGTTTTGTGATTTAACTAGGCTCAATTTAACTAAGCTGTGATTTAAACTAAGCTGTAGCTCTCAGAGATTGGCAGTCTAGATAGGAACTTCTCCCCAATGTTTCCTGGTTATTGTTGGGGTCAGCAAAAGAGATCAGAGACAAAGCAAGGCTTAGAAGAAAGTTTTGTTCATTCTCAAGAGGTGAGCATGGGCTTCCCAAGAGAAGTAGTTCTGCTTGGACTACTGAACAGCAACACCTTATGGGCAAACTTTAACAGAGTGAAGCATTACTTGTGAGTTAAAGGAGTGAGAGAGACAAGGAATACCAGGAGTGGGTTGGGATTTTTCCCAGAATTGTATTTATATTTTTTTCTGTTTGAAATGAGTCATGACATCAGATACGTACTGGGTGCAGCTAGTTTTGCAAAGTAAAAGATTTGAAGATGTCATCATAATATAACCAATGATATTTAGTGGTCCTCTCAGTCACCTGTGTCATCATTAGACAGTATTGGGTGGTGGTGGTGGTGGTGGTGTTGGTGGTGGTGGTGGTAGTGTGTGTGTGTGTATATGTGTGTTTCCAGTGTTAGAGTGCTAACCCAGAGCCTCATTAACAACTGGGCAAGTAGTCAACCACTAAGCTATATCCCCAACCATTTCTCTTTGTATTTTTTATTTTATCTCAGGTTCTTTCTGACTTGCTTAGGCAGGCCTTGAACTTGTGATCCTTGTGTTTCTGGGGTCTGGGATTACAGGCCTAATCCACCAAACCCAGATATGGTAGATTTGGGGTCTCAAATCCAGGACAAGGGGACAGTTGAGGTGCTTATTATATCAAAGCTGACCTGGCTGCCAGGTTCTTCCAACATCCCTCAGTCCCTACCTGTTACAGGGTCCTCCTGGTTGGGATACCCATCCCCTACCCTGAACTTTCCAGCTCAAGGGTTGAACTTTTCTCCCTCCAACTGCCTGCCCTTCCTATATAATCTGCCCACTTTTATTGCATGTGCTTTCATCTATTCTTTACCCTCCTAGCCTCTTGGTCTGGCTCTCCTCTCTTTCTTTCCCCATCTTCTCATATGGCCCAGCTTAGTCTAGTCACATTCACCCTAGACTCTTCCAGATGTCACTGCCTCTGACTATGCTCTCACTTTTATCTACAATAAATTTTCTCCTCCACCATACCTAGAAGCAGTCATGTCTTTTCCTCATCCTTATTTCCTTCCTTCCTTCCTTCCTTCCTTTCTCTCTCTCTCTCTCTCTCTCTCTCTCTCTCTCTCTCTCTCTCTCTCTCTAGAACTCTGGGAGCAAACATGTCTAGTCTCAAACCCAGGACAAATGACTAACTGAAGTGTCCATTAGCAGTATTGTTTGTTTACTGTTTGACACAGAATTCTGCTCTAATACAACATGACAGTCACATCAGCCTTGAGCCACTATGCAGTGTACTTCTGTTTCTCCCCTCTATAAACCTACCTCAAGTTTAGGACCCTTCCTACAGAGATACCCAAATCCCCTGAGGCCAAGGATATCAGAATTATCTGGAAAATAAGACTACACATTAGAAACCAGAGGGCTAACAGGAAAACTAGAAGTGGGGCCCCAGAATCTAGGAGAGGTAGGTGTAGAAACTATAGTGTGGCTGAGACTGGAAGAGTCTCCCTTTCCTCTAGCATGTAGAAGCATGGGGACTTAGTAAGCACTATCATGTTTCAGAGCAAGACACAAAGCTCCATCAGAAAGAACTAGCTGAGCAAGCAGGAAGGGATGAAACAATGGCCATGAAAACATGCAACTTTTTCTAGAACTGTGGCAATAAAAGGCAGGAATTGAACTTTTGGTTTGGGTGTAGTTTGTGTCTTAAGAAATTCCTCATTGAGCACCATGAGAATATTTCCTTCTTTGTTCCACCTGACCTCTGAACTATACCTTGACTCTGTCTTCCTATCAATTTACAATCCTGATCAGCACACACCTACCTCCTGCTACATCTGGATGACTCTAAAATATAGCATTATAAAAGACAAAAAAAAATAGCAGCCTCTGGTTGGCCTCCCTTCCCCATCGCTCTGAACCTTCATTTTCTCTAATTGGTTCACATATTGATCATTCCCCCAGTCAACCTAATGTGTGTGGTGAGAAATTTGCTTTCAAAGATATCTAGGGTTTTATTTAGCTTGGTTTACATAGCAGATTTAGATTTTATTAATTCTGCATCCATATTTAGTCTTTCATCTACAAAGCAACATTGATAATCTTTGAGGTTGACTATAAAGTACAGTTTTAGAGAAAGCACAAAAATATCTACCTTGCCAGTTAACACTTTTCTAAATTTAAGTTTCTAATACAGTCACTCTTGCTCACAGCCAAACATTTCATATGTTCTTAACAAAAGCAAATGGGAGTGTTACTCTTTAGCTTCTCCCCTCCTCAGGTAGATTAGCTAGGATCCATCCAGAGAAACCCACTCTGCTCTGGCCAATATTTTCATTCCCTACAGACATCTCAAAAATGGCATTAGCAAAGCCATTCAGTGACACTGGGGAAAGGAAACATTTAGTAAAGATGTTGGTTGTTCAAAGAGTAAGGATAGATAGGTAGGAAGATAGATAGATAGAACATTTATATGTATATATAAATATATACAGTATACATACATGTGTGTGCATATGTGTATGTGTGTGTGATTGTTTTAGTTATCAAGCAAAGTAATAGGTTCTATTGTGACACTTCTAAACCTATGTATCATCATACTTTTCTTCTATTTGCCTCTTCCTTCCTTCTCCTCTCTGTTGCCCTCTCCCTTTACTGGGCTATTAAAGAGCTTCCTTAAATATTCCTATGCCTTCAGCCTTGAAATTTATTGCGGCCAGAGTAATCTTCTAAAAAAGCTTCAACTATGAAGCTTTCTCCAAAACCATTTAGCAATTCCTTATTGCCCATCAAATGAACAAACATTGCTGCCTGACTTCCGCTTTGACCATAGTCTGCCCTACCTGGTGTGCTCTCCTCTGCACAGTGTGCTCTGGCCAAATTCCACTTACAATTTTTATTACTGTGCCCTAAATTTTCTCTCCCTCACTTTATTTAAGCTGCCCCTTATTACCATAATAACCTTTCCTTCATGGCTACCATTGAAATCTTACACAGTCTTTGCTTAACGTAGGTGTCACCTCTAACTAAAAGCTTTCCCTAACACCTACACTATTTCCCCATTTCAAACTTAAGTACAAATAGTCCTCAGTTGAGGTGGTTCAATTTGCCTCTTGTCAACTTTGCAATAGCATACAATCCACTTGTATTCAGTAAACTCTATACATTGAAGTTTTGATTTGGATCTTTTCTTGAGCTAGTGATATGTGATCTGAGCTTCTCTGGAGATAGTGACTGGAAGCAACAACCAGAGTTCCCAGACTTCCCTATGACCACAAGACAGGACAGTCCCGTGTACTACTATCTTAATTATTTTTCTATTGCTGTGATAAAATAACCCAGCAAAATCTTTTTAATGAAGGAAAAGTTCAGTTTGGTTTGGTTTGGTTTTTCCTCACAGTTGAAGATATCATTCATCATAGCAAGTCAAGGCAGCAGAAGCTTGAAGCAACTCATTACATTGGGTTTACAGTCAGGAAGAAAAGCAGTAAAAGCATGCTATCACTCAGCTTATAATATCTATTGATACTGCAAGAACCCAGCCAGGGGATGGCACCACACTTCTCAATTATTCACATTCAAGTTAATCGCCTCCATGCAGGCCCAGGCATCTTCTTCCAAGTAATTCTAGGTTCTGTCAGGTTAACAAAAACACTACTCACCTCATCTACATTGTCCTGTGTTGTTAGGCCATGAATGAGCCATAGGTTAGACATAGTAAATGCACTTTCGAGTTTTCATTTCAAAGGGATGTCTCTCATCAAATTTGGAAGAGCAATGGCACTCATTCTTCACTGGAGAATCCTAGGCAGCTGTGGTGGGGGGAGGGAAGATCACAAACACAGGGCAGTTGGGAATCACAAGGGCTTTGCTTGCTATTGTATCTTCTGTATCCTTGTCAGATTCTTTTTTAATTTTAATTTTTAATTAGATATTTTCTTTATTTACATTTTAAAAGATCTCTCCTCTCCTGATTACTCCTCCAAAAAAATATCAAAAACAAAAACAAAAACACCTTGTCACATTCTCTACTGAGTGGGTTGAAATCCTTGAGGACTACATGTCACGTTTATTTTTAGTTCCACCATGGCACATAGCCAGGACCTGGCAAAGAGCAGCCCCTCAACAAATGTGTCTTCATGGATAGATTAACAAAATGAAAGGAGCAAGAGAAAGAGATGGGAGAAAAGAAGTAATGCTGACATCAAGTTGAAAAATACATTCAAAATCTTCACATAGCAATTTTCTCAAAGCACAGCAAGCTTGCTCATTTCTAAAGTCCTCTCTAGACTTTACCAGGACATTTCCTCCGATATTTGCAGTTTCTACAATATAACACCTTTTTCAGGCACTAATGTACCTGAAATTAGGGTGGCCCTGCCCCTTGGGCTACAGGAAATACCAAGTAACTTAAAGTTAAGTGATTTGTCTAGATAAAAGACACATGTTGAGAGCTGAGCTCTGCACCTCTGCACAGCTTTGGACAGTCGCTCAGTTTAAAGTCTTCCTTGTCACATCTGGGCAGTCCATCCAGGCTAAACTCTTGTGTTCTTTCGGTGACTGCCTACTGCTTTTGTAGCTGCTTTGCCTTTGTTTAGTCTCTTTCCCCACTCAGTCCATCCTTTACTTAATATGTCATAAGTCTCCTTCAAAGAAAAGTATGTGTATGTGGGGGAGGGTTTCCCTGCACAGCCACCACAAGAATGCAAAAATTGAAAAACTAGCATGACAAGTACCCCCAAAGCTCCACAGCTCCTGCAGCTATCAGCCATTGGTGATATAGGTAGAGTCAATACAACTACTTTGGACAATTATTTGATGGTATCTACCAAATGATAACATATGCCTACCATATGATTCTATTTCGTCACTGCTAATCACATACCCAGGAGAAATGATTGTGTATGTTAACCAGAGTACATGTAGAAAAATTATAATTATAATAGGAACTGAGGAAAATCTCAATGGCAGATCACTACTCTAGTGTGCATGAGGACCAGATGTCATGCCCAGCATCCACTCAAGAGAGCATGTGGAGCATGGGAAAGAATCTCCTTAGGTGTCTTCATAGTAGTTCAAAACTGGAAACAATAATAGGAGAATGGATAGACAAATTGTGGTATATTTATTCAATCAAATGTTACTCAGCAACGAAAAGGAGTAAATGTCATATTGAGAGAGTAGTAAGGGGAGAATTTGGAAGTGAATATGCTATATTTTATGAGGTTCTTTAATAAAAAAATAATAAAATATTGCAAAAAGTTAAATAAACATCGGCAAGGTGTAGTATAGAAAGGCCCCTGTTAAAGTTTTCAAATCACCAGCCCTCCATTTGAAATAGATAAATAGAGATAATTTGTATTGTACACATTCCTTTTATTTATTTGTTTTATAATAAATAAATAGTCCCCTTGAGTGGGACCACTCAGTGACTTTGCTCACTTTCTTCCAGAAGTCCCCAGTATGGATCCACATAGACATTGCTTATGTACTCTTTGTACCTAAAACTTCTGCATGGTCCATTTGTAGAGAAATCTAAACTAAGATCTTGAGAGAAGGAAGCTTTGTGAGTCAGCAAGGGAACATTGGGAAAGAATTTTTCAGGAAATATAAAAAGGAAGAGGATAGATGGAAATGACCAGGACAAAAGCAGACATGATACAAAGTAGTAAGTAGCCTTGCTGGCTGATGTATGCCAATTTAACATGGCTAAAGTCGTCTGGGAAAAGAGAAGCTCAACTTAAAAAATCCTCCAACAGATAGACCTGTGGGTAAGCCTACTGTACATTTTCTTGATTGATGACTGGTGTGGGAGGGCTCAGTTGACTCTGGGATGTGCCACACCAGTCTGGTGGTTCTAGGTGCTATAAGAAGGCATACTGAGAAAGCCATGAGTAGTAAGCCAGTAAGAAACACTCCTTCATGGCCTCTGAATCAAGTCCCAGCCTTATTTGAGTATCTGCCCTGTTTTCCCTCAATGATGGACTCTGATGTGAACAGGTAATCAAACTAAGCCTTTTCCTTCCCAAGTAACTTTTGGTATGGTGGTTTATCACAGCAACAGAATCCATAACTAGGTTAGTAGTAACTCACTGTTACAGGGCTTGTTTGACAGACCCAATGGCCTGGGTTCCATCCCTAGCACTATAAAGTCCAAAACAAAAATTTAAAAATGCAGTTATAATAGAGTCGATTCATGGCTCCATCCATGTGAGACTTGCTGCCTGATGAGATTTTTCAGTGCCCAGAGTTTATTTCATGGACACCAAACACAACATTTTGAGCAACCTGGCTCTTGATAATGCTTTCTTTGTTACTTTAAAAAAATCTACCTGATAGCTGATGAACTCAAACTCTTTCCATACTAGTTTGTAGCAGCAGTGGCCTTTGCAGGGAGTTTTCTGATTTCAGTACCCATTGTAAAAAGACTCAGGAGATGAAAGGTTATACAAAGGTTAAGTATTATTGCTTTAAATATCTTGGGGAAAATGTCTTATTTAAAACATTTATCATAAAAGAAAGGCTGAAAAAGAGAAAACCAGGCAAGTGATACAGAGGAGAAAAAAAAACATATCTTTACTGGAAAAACAATGTGACCTTTCCTTTGTCCAAAATGACTTCGGGAAATCAGTATAATCTGGCAGGTGAACTTTCTAACAGTAATAAAGGAATCAATTTATGCTCTAAGATATTACAGAAGTTGCTGGTGAAATCAGAAAGCCCTCTAGGAGTGGAATAATTTCCTCAATGCTTTGTGTTAGTCGAGTAAGGAAAGCCTGAAGTAAGGAATCATTTTCACCTGTGAAAAATTCACCCTTGGAGTACTCTAAAAATGCTATGGAAGCCATTCTTGGTGATACCCTCTCTATCCAACCATTGCTATTATCTTATCATATGTACATTTCACCTTAAGGAAACCAGCATCATATAATCTAATGCCAGATCCCAGTTTTGTTCTCATTAAGATTAGTTTTGCCAGAAACAGAGGAAAATCCATAAAAAGAACACCTTTTTTGAGACAGGGCCCCTCTAAATCTCTTGGGCTCACCTAAAACTCACTATACAAGTCAAACTGGCATCAAACTCTTGATCCTCAAGGCCTCAACCTCACTAGTGCAAGAATTTCAGGAAAGCGTAAATATACCCAAGTTCTCTGTTATAAGGTAGAATTTTATATTACTTTCCTAGTGTGAAGATTTGCCAGCAAATGCCAAAATGGAAACTATTCACAAACTCCCTGACCTTCCCACTCACTATAATTCCATCAAAAAAAAATCTATCCATTATCTTCATGGATTAACACAGTAGTATCTGGGTTTTAGGAAATAGTATAAGCACAAGAACAGTTAGTAAAAGAAGGTGTATTAACTTTTGCTTATATCTTTCTAGGCAGAATAAAAGACACATGGCCAAGCCTTGCTGCATGGGAGGCTAAAATTGAATTCATTATCCCAAAGTAGCTGCCTCATTAAAAATCCTAACACTATTTTAAAATGTAAACTACTCTAATTCTAACTAAGCAATTGAAAGACATGTTTGACAAGAAGGTCAAATCTTTAAAGAAAGAAATTGGGGAAAATATCAGAAAATGGATCCCAAGCTCATGGATCAGTAGGATTAACATAGTAAAATATGATCATCTTACCAAAAACAATCTACAGATTCAATGCAATGCCCACAAAAATTCCAACACAAGTCTACAGATCTTGAAAAAAACAATACTCAATTTCATAGGGAAAAACAAAAAAACTCAGGATTGCTAAGACAATCATGTACAATAAAAGAACTTCTGGAGGTGTTAGCATCCCTGATCTCAATTTCTACTACAGATCAGTAGTAATAAAGTAAAATACATGGTATTGGCATAAAAACAAACAGGTTGATAAATAGAATTGAATCAAAGATCCAAAATTAAATCCACACACCTATGGACATTTGATTTTTGACAAAGAAGCTAACATTATACAATGAAAAAAAAAGAGAGCATCTTCCACAAATTGTGCTGGTGTAACTGGATGTCTGCATGTAGAAGAATGCAAATAGATCCATATTTATCACCTTGCACAAAACTCACGTCCAAGTGGATCAAAGACCTCAACATAAAACCTGATACACTGAACCTGATAGAAGACAATATGGAGAACAGCCTTAAATGCATTGGTACAAAAGACAACTTCCTGAACAGAATACCAATCATACAGACACTACAACAGTTAGTAAATGGGACCTCATGAAACTGAAAAGCTCTCTGCAAGGCAAAGAGACACTGTCGAAAGGACAAAAAGGCAGCCTATGGAATAGGAAAAGATTTTCAGTAACCCACATCTGATAGAAGTCTGATATCCAAACTATATAAAGAACTCAAGAGACTAGACATCAACAAACCAAATAAACTGATTTTTTAAATGGAGAATAGAGCTAAACACAGAATTCTCAACAGAGGAATCTCAAATACCTAAGAAACCTTAAAATGTTCAGAATCCTTAGCCATCAGAAAAGTGCAAATCAAAATGACTCTGAGATTCCATCTTATACCTGCCAAAATGGGTAAGATCAAAAACACAAATAGCAGCTCATACTGGCTAGGATGTGGATCAAAAGAAACACTCCTCCATTGCTGATGGGAGTGTAGACTTGTACAGCCTCTTTAGAAATCAATATGGTGGTTTCTTAGAAAATTGGGAATTGGTCTACCTCAAGACCCAGCTATATCACTCCTGGGCATATACTCAAAGGATGTTTTACCATACTACAAGGACAATTGCTCAACTATGTTCATAGAAGCTTTATTCATAATAGATAGAAACTAAAACAACCTAAATGTTCCTCAACTGAAGAATGGATAAGGAAAATGTAGTACATTTACACAATGGAGAATTACTTAGCTGTTAAAAACAATGATTCATGAAATTTGCTGGCAAATGGATGGAACTAGAAAAAAAAAAAAACATCCTGAGTGAGGTAACACAGACCCAGAAAGACATGGTATACTCATAAGTGGATATTACCTCTAAATGATAAGCATGAGTCCATAGACCCAGAGTAGCTAAGTAACAAAGAGGGATCAAGAAGGCAGGGCATGAATATCACTGTAAAGAGGGACAGACATCACAGGTAGACTGGAAGAGGATATGGGTGGAGTTGGAGATCAGAGCACAAAGGCTCAGGTTGGGAGAGGATGGAAAGAGAGAGTACTGGGAGAGACAACTGAAATGGCGGTGGCATCTCTGGGACAAGCTAGAAACCTAGTGCAATGTAACTTCCCGGGAATTTACGAGGGTGACTCCTAGCAATGGAGGATATGAAGCCTGAACTAGCCATCTCCTGTAACCAGGCAACACTTCTAGTGGAGGTATTAGGACACCCACCCAGCCACAAAACCTTCAATCTACAATTTGTCCTACCTACACGATGTGCTGGGGTAAACATGGTGCAGAAATTGTGTGAGTGGCCAATGAATGACTGGTCCAGCTTGAGGCCCTACCATGAGAGGGAAGCTACCCCTGATACTGCCTGCAGGCCCAGGAACCAGAAACTGGATAGTCCAGAGACCTGGGCTAGGATAGAACCAAACATAACTGACAAAAAATTCAATGAAATGATGCCTAATGGTATTCTATATTCACAAATTGGTACCTAGACAATTATTATCAGAGAGGCCTTATCCAGCAATGGATGAAAACAGATGCAGAGACCCACAGCCAAACATTAGATTGATCTTGGGGAATCCTGAGGAAGGGGAAGAGAAAGAATTGTAGGAGCCAGAGGAGTCAAGTACATCAAAAAAAAAAAAAAACAAATAAACTAACCTGGGCTTATACAGGCTCAGAGAGATTGAATAGACAACCAGGGAGCATGCAAGGGACTCCCCTATGCCTTATGCACGTATGTTACAGTTGTGTAGCTTGGTCTTCATGTGGGACTCCTAACAGTGGGAGCAGGGACTGTTGCTATCCATAGTATTCTGCCCTTTTCTAAAGAGAAACAAAAGAGTGGATTGTGGGGGTGAGGGAAGGGAGATGGAGAGAAGGACTGGGAGGAGAGGAGAGAGAGGAATCTTGCTGTCAAAATATAAAATAAATAAATAGATAAATAAATAAGATATAAAATAATTTTAAAAAGAAAGAAAAATGTAAACTAGTCAAAGGCAACAGTCTATCACTATTCAGAATATTTGTTGTTCTTTAGCTTAGTACACATTTAATAATTCTCTGAGAATGTATTTCTAGATAAGAGGTTATTTTCAGGCTGACCTTGACCCATGAAAGTGACCTTCTCCAGTGTTATACACTCTGTTGCTATCACCATAAGATTACCTCTAAAATACTACCTTGAGTGTAGTAATGGTGATAGTTAACTTGCCTCAAAAAGGAGAAAAAAATCTGAGAGATCTGTCCTGAAGTAGGTGTTACCATCTAGTGGATTAGGGACCCAGACTTAACTAGAGAATAAAAGGGAGAAAGCCAGACAAGTGTGGACATTCTCCTTTCTCTACTTCCTGATGATGCACAGAGATGTTGGCTAATAGCCTCCTGAAGGAATGGACAAAACTTGGCCTCACCACAAATCCTTCCCCCATCTTGATGCACTACATGAACAAT
>NC_045030.1:8312081-8318047 GCF_008632895.1 Mastomys coucha | reverse complement strand
AAACCTTATTCTTAAGTTGCCTTTCAGGTATTTGGTCACAGAAATGAGAAGAGAACTTTATATATATATATATCCTACGAAACTATAAATACATTATTGCTTTATCCATGGATAAAGTGGGAACTATTATGATGCAAAATTTCCATAAGACCCATCTCTTAATATTAGTAAAATATTGAGAGCAAATCTATCAACACATGATATTTTTGAAGGAAGAACTATCACACTTGATTTTCTAACAGTGGCTGTTAATGAAGTAGAAGGAGGATAGGATACTATAAAGCAGGAAGAAAGGTATGTACAAAGTTTATATATTAGGAAAGAATCATTTATATTTGAAGAAGTAAAGAAGAGGTAAGATTTTGTAAGATATGATTCTTCTAATATACTTATTTCTTCAGTTCATTTTGTGTAATACTTTTTCCATATATACAAAAATCAACCGAAGAAAGCTTTACTAATATATATATAGAAGATTCATTAGGATTATTTCTCCTAAAAATATACCAAACTCAAGGCTAAAGAGATAACTCTTCAGTTAAGAGCACTGTCTGCCCTTCCATAAGACCCAGTTTCAATACCCAGCACTCCCAGTGCAGCTCACAGCTGTCTATAACCACAGTCCCAGGGGATCTGGTGCCCTTTTCTGACACATGCAGGTAAGAAGATCCATGCAGGCAAAACACCCATATACATAATTTTAAAATATGAAAACCAAAATATGTCATACTCTTATAGCAGCTCAGAAATTTGTTAAGGACAAGATACTTCAAGAAAACATCAAGAACAATCACATTAAATGGGTATCAAACCTGAGTAGGTGGGTAATGATGACTAGATGTAAGAGAAAGCATTCATTAGTGGGTCCAAACTCAGCCCAGGGTCATTAAAGAGAGCTGGAGTAATGCTAGCTATTGGAATGAATGGCATACTGAAATGATGCTGAGACTAGAACAACGAAGGAGTTATAAAGCTAAAAGGAAGATTCATTAAATAAAGTCATTTTCACCTATCCCATTGGTGATGGGGTCTTGTTTAGCCTTTTGCTTTTGGTTTCCTTTTTAGTTGTTCTGTTCTGTTCTCTTCTCTTCTGTTTTGTCTTTTGAGCAGAATATCATGTAACTCATGGTGGTCTCAAATTTATTATGTAGCTGTGGATGGCCTTGAACTCCTGATCCTCCTGCCTTCACCTCCCAAGTGCTAAGATTGTGCTACCATCATGCACCACCACCACACACAATCACACACACCACAAGCACCAACACAGCGAGCTGTTTCTCCAGTCTTAAATGTGGCTTATTCTGTGACTCTTGCTTAACATAAGATGGAAGAAATGATTGTGTGCTAGTGATAGGCTCCAGGTTTCAAGAAAACCAGCTGCTTCTAACCTAGTCTGTTGGAATTGTGGACCTCTACTGTATAAAAAGTTCACCTACACTGCTGAAAGGCTGAGGGGTTAGAAATATACGAATGACCTTCTGTCAGAGACCATACATTTGATTGACAAAATCTTGAATGTTCTAGATAAAATATTCCACTTACTGATTACCATCAATTGACCAAGACCTGATACTACATAGAATAGAGGAACCAGTCAAAACAAGCCTACACCAAATTTGTGACTCACGATATCACAAGATGTAACACATTTGTTAATGCAGAACACTATGTTTTATAATTCTTTCTTCTGTACCAGAACATATAAACACTGTCCAAAGTGCTTTTGGGTTTATGGACTTTTAAAGGTATTAGGTCCATGAGATGTTTGGGACTCCTAAGCCAGTCACACCAGTCAGAATGGCTAAGATCAAAAACTCAGGTGACAGCAAATGCTGGCAAGGTTGTGGAGAAAGAGGAACACTTCTCCATTGCTGGTGGGTGGTACAACCACTCTGGAAATCAGTTTGCTGGTTCCTCAGGAAATTGGACATAATACTACCAGAGGACTCAGCTATACCACTCCTGGGCATATACCCAGAAGATGCTCCAACATGTAATAAGGACACATGCTCCACTATGTTCACAGCAGCCTTATTTATAATAGCCAGAAACTGGAAACAACCCAGATGTCCCTCAACAGATGAATGGATACAAAAAATGTGGTACATCTACACAATGGAGTACTACTCAGCTATTAAAAACAATAAATTTATGAAATGGATGGATAAGGAGGATATCATGCTGAGTGAGGTAACCCAATCACAAAAGAAAACACATGGTAGACACTCTCTGATAAGTGGATATTAGCCCAGAACCTCGGAATACCCAAAATACAATCCACAAACCACATGAAACTCAAGAAGAAGGAAGACCAAAGTGTGGATACTTTGTTCCTTCTTAAAAGGGGGAACAAAATACCCATGGAGGAGTTGCAGAGACAAAGTATGGAGCATGGACTATAGGAAGGACAATCCAGAGACTGCTCCACTTGAGAATCCTTCCCATATTCATTCATCAAATCCAGACACTATTGTGGATGCCAGCAAGTGCTGGCTGACAGGAGCCTGATATAGCTGTCTCCTGAGAGGCTCTGACAGTACCCAACTAATACAGCAGTAGAGGCTTACAGCCATCCATTGGACTGAGCACAAAGTCCTCAATGAAGGAGCTGGATAAAGGACCCAAGGAGCTGAAGGGTTTGCAGCCCCGTAAGACAAACAACAATATGAACTAACTAGTACCCTCAGAGCTCCCAGGGACTAAACCACCAACCAAGGAGTACACATGGTGGGACTAATGGCTCCAGCAGCATATGTATAGCAGAGGATGGTCTAGTCGGTCATCAATGGGAGGAGAGGCCCTTGGCCCTGTGAAGGTTCTATGCCCCAGTGTAGGGGAATGCCAGGACCAGGAAGTAGGAGAGGGTGGGTTGGTGAGCAGGAGGAGGGAACAGGGGTTTTATTTTATTTTATTTTATTTTATTTTATTTTATTTTATTTCTTTTTATTGGAGGGGAAACTGGGAAAGGAGATATCATTTGACATGTAAATAAAATACCTAAAAAAAGAAAAAAGAAAAGAAAACCTTAGTATAAAAAAAGGTATTAGGTCCATGAGATATTTTCCTAAGTCTCTTGGGACTTTTTTCTATTTCTTGAGTGTGGACTTCTAAAGCAATAGCCTCCATTTAGACAGCTCTTAAGATTCCAGAGAAGATAATTAGATATCAGAAACATAGTACAACTGACTGGATATTTGTTTGTTAAATGGAGACCATATGACCTTCTGAAACTGTCCAGCCCACTTACACAGAAAGAAAAAGACTGCTCTTAAATCACAGCTATTGGGTTTCCTCTTGAGCTGAATATCCTTTGAGATGGAGCATGAATTTAATAGGGTTAAGAAGCAAGCAGTCTCAATACCCAACATCATTGGATTTAGAAACAAACCCATTTATAAAATAGTGGCTGCCTATTTTCTTTGGAAACAAAAGTTGAAAAACACCATGATCATCTTCTTTCTAGTCAGGCGGTATTTCAGGTCCTTTGAATCTGCTTCCATTTATAAACACTTGGAATTTGCCCAAGTTATTAATTATTCTTGGTAATTGGGTCAGAAGTGGCAAGAATAATCACAAAGAAGTCTCAAGCTTCAAATAAGCTTGTAGTTTAAAACCAAATATCATAAGTGCCTAAAGTGAATTACACTGCTTCACTCTGCCTCCCTGGACAGAATACTTAAAAACAATAGAATGGCAGGGGAATGGAAAAAATACAAAGGCGCATAAATATGCAACAGAAGATAGAAGTACCTAATAGAAAGAGGTCAGACAAAGAATTAGGAGACGATGAGCCTCTAGTGTTGTCAATTAGTATCTTTAAACAAACTTAATCTCTCTGGTTTGCAGTCTCTTTGTCTATGATTGAGGAGAAAAATCTTAAAAGTTCTTGAGGTTGGCATGAGTATCTGTGTAATAATTAATGTAGAAACAACACATTCACATATACACAGAGAGTTTAAAATGTGCTGCAAGGGTAAATAAGTAATATTTTAAAAAATAAGTAATATTTTAAATAAGTAATATTTTAATATTTTTCTCCAAAGAATAAAAGGAGAGCTATGTGCAGCCCATGTGTGAAGATTGGCTAATATAACCCATTTATTTTGAAAATGACAAAATTCATGTCTAGAAGAGTTCAATGGCTTGTGAAGACTGCAGATCTGTCACCTGGAAAAGTATTCTCCTTCTACCCAGCCAACTGTTCTCTTGGGACTCTTGATTGTCCTTGAATACTACTGAAATTGCAGGTAGTGTCTTGAATGGTTATCAGCATGTGTACAGCTCCTAGGACTTTTACTGGTTAAAAAGAGAAGGTCACGAGTCAGTCCACATCCTCTGTGATCTGCCCTTCAACTAATGTTTCTAAGTCACGTAGTTGGAGTCTGAAATATCCCTCATATACTCCTTTTGAATGCTTATTCTCCAGCTGATGGTGTAATTTTGAAAAGCTGCAGTCCATAGGAGCTGCAGCTGCCTTGCTGGCAGAGGTAGGTCACTAAGAGTGTGTTTGAAAGTTATTTCCTGCTCCCTTTGCCTCCTAAATGCTGTGATTAAAGGTGTGTACTACCACCACAATACCCTCACTTCCATTCTTAGAGGGCTGTCTCATCTATTTTTCTTACATCAAGCAAAACTTACTTCCTCAAAATGCAAATTTATTTGTATCAGTCTACTTAATCTTTCAAAGTTCTCTCATAAAAATCAAATCTTATGGTGACACATTTGGTCCTACAGAAGATGGAGCCTACAAATCTGTTTAGCTCCATTGCTTTCCATGCTCTTCCAGTACTGGGTTATGACTGAAATCCTCAAGGCATGCTCACCCTACTATTCCATTCTCCTATCATGTTTGTGCCTTCCATAGTCCACTCTACTTCCTTGATATATCCACCTAGGAATCTAAATCAACTCTAGTGTCTCTCTAGAAAGTTTTCTGTATTACTCTATAGATTGAACTGGGACTTTTTTTCTAATTTTTTAACCACTTATTTTTTATTAGGGGTGTGTGTGTATGTGTGTGTTCAAGTGGGTCCAAAACTGCATGTGAAAGCCAGAACATCTCTGGAATGCCATCCATCTTCTTAGAGACAGGAACTCTCACTGGCCTCCAGCTTACTAATTCAGCTACACTTCCTCCCTAGTACTAGGATTACAAGCACATACTACCATGCTTGGAATTTTTCCATGAGTATTTTTATACTGGTTCTAGAGGAGGAAACTCTGGTCCCCTTGCTTACAAAGCAAGCACTTTATTGACTGAGTACCCTCTCCAGCCCTCCAATTCTTTGCATACTTTGGCATTAAACATTTATGTATATAATAACTTGATAAATGCCAGTCTCCATTGTCACAGACTGGGCGGCCCATGGGTAGTACCCTGTCTCTTTTGTTCATTACTTGCTCTGTGATTAGTACCAAGTGCTGGGATTAAAGGTGTGCGCCACCACTGCCTGGCATAGTGCCCATTTTTTGAAAGAGGAATGAAGAAAGAAGTTGATCTTAAGACAATATAGTCTGCACCTTTTCATATCATCCTCTAAAAATATAAAAGTAAATGACCTAAAAGTAGAGGGACTCTACCTTATTTTTGTGAGTACTCTCTGAATTCTATCAATTCATAAACAAAGTAGAAAAGAGACCTATTTTCTAGAAGCAGTCCCTACTTTCAGAACATTTCCCTATCTAAAGGTCTTCCTTTATATGTCAAGAAAAGGCCAACTCTTCACTCTCTCTGAGTCAACAGTTTTCCAAACATAAAGCTGACATGGGTGTGGAAATTTTACAATAATAAAAAAATGCAAAAATAAGTAAAAATAAAAGTAAACATGTTACGTTCAATTTAAAAGAACATAAACAAAAGGTCAACTCTTTCTCAATCCAAACTTGTTTTAATATAGACAGAAAGTTCAGAATCTTTCTTTTGTAAGAGAAGTAGCATTGGGAAGATACATATTAAGTTACCAAAA
>NC_045030.1:8305531-8311999 GCF_008632895.1 Mastomys coucha | reverse complement strand
GTAGCATTGGGAAGATACATATTAAGTTACCAAAATTCTAATAATTTTCAAACATGTGCTAAGCACTGTGCAAGTATTATATCAACTACTTTCATGGTCATGCTATTAGTTTGGGTACTGTCACTTTGAAGTAAGACAAGAGCTAATCCATGATCACATCTCCACAAATTAGCCCAGCTGGAAGCTGAACTCGGATTCCTTTCCTATACAGAAAAATTCTCACCATTATCCAGTTATATTAGTTTCCTTTCCCTAAAAGTAATCCATTTCTGGGCAGCTACAGTAAGTATGATTAAGATACCTCCACCCCACCCCATGCCTTCATTCACTCTGCATAATCCTCACTAATGTTCTGAGGTATCAACATGCACACACATTTATTTGTACTTCACTCCCCTAAACTTAGCCTGCTCAGCTCTTTCTTTCTTTCTGTTTTTGTTGTTTTATTTTGTTTTGTTTGAGATGGAATCCTGGTGTGAAACTAGGATAGCCTCAAACTTCCTATCTTCTTTCTGTTACCTTGAAGTACTAGGATTCCAATAGTGTAGCTCCCTGTTTAGCTTTTTTGAGAGTGAGGACCATGCTTCATCCATGTTTGGAACTCAGTGCTAAGGGAAGTCGCTGACATTTCATGAATCTTTGTTTAACTAACTGGATAAATATAGGCTGCTGCAGAGATTACTAAAACATGTTCATTGCTCCCAAAATATTTAAGATCTAACTCTGAGAGGACTGAGTTAGCCAGAGCCAGGCTGACTCCATGACAGGCTGCAAACTGGCACTTTGAGAGACTAGGCCTAAGTTTCTGTTTCTCAGAAATGAGAATGCTGATCCAGGAACCTGTGGTCAGGCAACCACAGCCTCAGGCAGCCAATCAAAGGACAACTTGCCATCTAGCCTGAAGCAAGAATAGATAGCTAGAATGAGTAAGCAACCCTGGGAAGTCTCCAGAGCCTAACCAATTGCAGAATCAGTCAAACCCCCAGAGGTAAAGCAAACCAATCAAGGTAAAAGGGCACATAACCCTCACTGGAACTGCCTTAGCTAACAATATAAAGCTGGGACTATGAGTCCACCAGGGGTCTTCCATCTGGATGTATAGTAGACCCCTACATGCTGGTTCTCTGTAAAATAAAGTCTTTGCTGTTGCATACTATTTGAGTCTGGGGTATCACAGACCTTAACATCTGGAAAGAGAAAATACATACCAGAAACAATAATAGAAGACAGTAATGAAAATATCAGAATCAAAAAGACCCAAAAAAAATGGTTCATGGAAGAAAACAATCTGATTGGAGCTTTAAAAATATGATGGGATTCCAATAAACTAAGAATACATTCATGACACAGCCCCCCCCCCCCCCGGGAGAGAGCTGGTCTCAGAGGTGAGATCTCCACTTTCTCTCTAATAACTGTCCAGAGAGGACCAGCCAGGAGCACACAGGACACAGGAACAGTGGAGCAGCTGGGACAGGATCCTTCCAGTCATCATCTGCACCCAGGAGCTAAGGCTGTTCCACAGCCCTCTGTACACAGGTCCTGCCAGAAGAGAGCTGGTCTCCCAGGAGTGCTGACACAGGCTTAAGGCCCACAGGAGGAGCAAGCTCCAGCCAGAGACAGCAAGACCAACCAACACCAGAGATAGCCAGATGACAAAAGGAAAGCACAAGAACCTTACCAACAGAAACCAAGGCTACTTGGCATCACCAGTTCTCCCACCACGCCAAGTCCTGGATACCCCAACACACTGGAAAAGCAAGACTCTGATTTAAAATCATATCTCATGATGCTGATAGAGGGCTTTAAGAAGGATGTAAATAACTCCCTTAAAGAAATACAGGGGAACACAGGTAAACAGGTAGAAGCCCTGAAAGAGGAAACATAAGAATACATTCATAAAGAATATTCTAGGTAGAAGGAATAACATGAAAAGCGATGTAGAATGAAGAAATCTAAAATTTACCCAGTATAACTTCATTTGGATGAAGCATTGAATATAGGTAAGAGATATACTTGGAAGTTGGTTAAAATCAAGTCAGGGTGGGGGGAAAGTCTAGAGTATAGGTTAAGGCAATTGGCAATGGGAAAGAGTGAGATTCTAGGAACAGCTTACTTGGGGACCATGTAGAAGACAGAATGAGAAGTAGGGTGGCTTTGGAGCAATCCCTAGAAAGATAGAAAGGATAGTTGTTAGATCATAAGAAAATGGGATCTTAGCACTACTGGGAGAAGGACTCAGAAATATGAACTTAGTGCCATGTCCCCTATCCCCCAAGGACATAATGAAGTCAAGAATCAAGAAAGACACTGGTTCTCCTAAATGCACCAGTGTTTTCATTTTTTATCTAAACTAACAGATCTTTCCCTGTCTTGGTATTTATAGATTGAAGAGAATGTTCCAGGCTGCCAACTCCTCTGGGATTAGCCTTCAGCAGATGGTAGGGGAGAGGTGTCACAATACCACATGAGCTTTGTTGGTGAGGAACTCTGAGGCATGGTTCATCTCCCAGGGATCCCTAATAAGACTTACCCCAGTTACTCACAGTAGTGACTTACTCCATTCACTCTCACCCCAAATTGGCTGTCCTCCCTTCCTGAGTCACTTCCCTACACTATCCCTACAAGTTCCCTAGGGTAACTTCCCAAGTTAACAGTCTTCCTTGGAGAAACCACGTGAAAATTGGATTCTAGGTGAACTGAAACTGCCTTACTTACTTTAGGGTGCTGTAACATAGTTCCATAGACCAGGAAGCTTAAACGACAAAACTGTGTTCCTCATGATGCTGGGGGATGAGTCCCTTGTCAAATGTCAAATGTCAGCAGGTGCAGTGTCTGGTGATACTTCTCCTCCTGTTTTACAGAAGGCTATTTCTCATGTCCTCTCATGGCAAAGAAAAAAAATCATCTGTCTCTCAACTATTCTCTTTTAAGGAATTTTATGTTTTAATAGAAATCATATTATAATTTACAATTTTCTTGTTTTATTGAGACAGTTCATATGAAATACACTCCATGTCTTTAAACTGTATAAATCAGGACTTTCAGAGTTGTGCACCCAGAACTCTGGACATTTTCATCGTAATCTGCCTCTGAAAAACACAAGAACAGAAACAAAAAACCTCTCTACCTGTACCAATGCCAGTCTCTCCACATCCCCACCTGACTCTCAGACCCAGGTAACCACCAATCATCTTTCTGTCTCTAGAGAATTGCATAACCATGTCATTTCATACAAATGGAATCATATATCTGTGATCACTAGGTTCTGGCTTCTTTCATCTAACATAGACATTTTTATAGTTCTCCACACTGAGTCTATTGTGATATTCCATCATATGGAAATTTCACTTTTCATTTTTTTAAAATTTTCATTTATGTGAACATCTACCAGTGAATATTTAGCTTGTTTCCACTCTGAACTAATCATGAACAATATTGCTATATATATCCACATGCATATTCAGGGATGATTTATGGATTATATGGTAACTCTGTATTTAACTTCTGAGAATTTGCTGGATTGTTTTCCAAACAAACAGCTTAATTCTCCAGTCCCATTTGAACCATCACTTTTTTTTTGTTTTGTTTTTGTTTTTTTTTTTGAGACAGGGTTTCTCTGTGTAGCCCTGGCTGTCCTGGAACTCACTCTGTAGACTAGGTTAACCTCAAACACAGAAATCCACCTGCCTCTGCCACCCAAGTCCTGGGATTAAAGGCATGCGCCACCACTGCCACATCTTTCTAGCTATTTTTGCCAAATGCTTTTTATTGCATTTGGCTCTTGATTTGTTACTATAACCTGCTTACAAAATCTTTATCTCGCCTATAATCCCAGCACTTGGGAGACAGAGGCAGGTGGATTTCTGAGTTCAAGGCCAGCCTGGTCTACAGAGTGAGTTCCAGGACAGCCAGGGCTACACAGAGAAACCCTGTCTCGAAAAAAAAAAAAAAATCTTTATCTCCCAAGGTCCTTTAAAGGCAGAATATATTCCTGTTTTCAGTTTCTGTTCATGGCCTTCACTTAGACTAGGTATCAATAATCCAGTCCCTCCAACACTTTCTCTTATATTACATTCAACTCCTTAAAGATCAAGTACACAGGGTAGGAAAAGATATTTGAAAACCAATTCATTCAATTAGGAGTTCAAGAACTCAACAGCAAAAGAGTAATAATAGGAACAGTAATAAGGTTTTAAATGGGCACATTACTTAAATATACATTTCTCCTAAAGAGGACATACAAATAATGAATGAATATAGGAAAATACAAATTCACTAATCATCAAGGAGATGTATATTGAAATTCACAATAGAGACCATCTCATTTGTGTGAGAATGGTCTCTATAAATTAAAAAGACAAAATTTCTGGTAAGGATTTCAGACAAAAGGTAGAATTTATACTCTACTAGTGTAAGTTACTATAGTCACTAAGGAAAATACTACAGAAAGTACTCCAAAACCTAAAGTTGATTCACTATATGATCCATCAATAGAACAGTGTCTCTATTCCTTTTTAGGTAGTGCTTGGGACCAAACCAAGGTCCTTGTGTATGTTAAGCACATGCTATAGCTATCTCAGGTGTATGACCAACACATAGAATTAATCTAGGTGTCTGTTAGTGGCTTTTAAATATGCACAATAGATTAATTTCACCACAAAAAAGAAACAATATAATTTGTGGAAAACAAGGATAGATGTCAAAATGTTAAACAAAATAAGCCAAACATAGAAATATAAATGTGCTTTCTGGTCCACCAACTGCAGGGGCAAGCTGAGGTTGTTCCACAACTCACTGCGCACAGGCCCTGCCATGAGAGACCTGTTCTCCCAGGAGTGCTTTCACTCCTGGGCTCAGAGGTGAGATAGCCACTTTCTCTCCAATAACTGTGTGGAGCAGGGCAGCAAGGAGCACATGGGGCACAAGAACAGTGGAACAGATGAGACAGGATCCTTCTCATCGCCATCTGCACCCAAAGTTTGGGCTGCTCCAGGGCCCTCTGTACACAAGTTCCTCCAGGAGAGAGCTGGTCTCCCAGGAGTGCTGACACAGGCTTATGGACCCACAGGAGGAACAAGCTCCAGCCA
This sequence comes from Mastomys coucha, assembly GCF_008632895.1. Lineage (NCBI taxonomy): Eukaryota > Metazoa > Chordata > Mammalia > Rodentia > Muridae > Mastomys > Mastomys coucha. The sequence goes on along the minus strand of NC_045030.1, from coordinate 8,306,912 downwards.
GAGACAGCAAGAACATCTAACACCAGAGATCAACTGATGGTGAAAGGCAAATGCAAGAATCTTACCAACAGAAACCAAGACTACTTGGCATCATCAGAATCTAGTTCTCCCACCACAGCAAGTCCTAGATACCCCAACACACCAGAAAAGCAAGATGTGAATTTAAGATAACATCTCATGATGGTGACAGAGGATTTTAAAAAGGATATAAATAACTCCCTTAAAGAAATAAAGGATAACAGAAGTAAACAGGTAGAAGCCCTTAAAGAAGAAACACAAAAATCTCTTAAAGAATTAAAGGGGGAAAAAAAACCAAACAGGTGAAGGAATGGAACAAAACCATTCAGGATCTAAAAATGGAAGTAGAAACAGTAAAGAAATCACAAAGGGAGACAGTTCTGGAGGTAGAAAACCTAGGAAAGAGATCAGGAGTTATAGATGCAAGCATCAACCATAGAATACAAGAAATAGAAGAAAGAATCTCAGGCTCAGAAGATACCATGGAAAATACTGACACAACTGTCAAAGAAAAATCCAGTGACTACTCCACCTGGGAATCCTTCCCATATTCAATCATCAAATCCAGACACTATTGTGGATGCCAGCAAGTGCTGGCTGACAGGAGCCTGATATAGCTATCTCCTGGGAGGCGCTGACAGTGCCAGACTAATACAGAAGTAGAGGCTCACAGCCATCCATTGGACTGAGTACAGGGTCTCCAATGAAGGAGATGGAGAAAGGACCCAAGGAACTGAAGGGTTTGCAGCCATTAGGATGAACAACAATATGAACTAACTAGTACCCTCAGACCTCCCAGGGACTAAAACTCCAACCAAAGAGTACATATGGTGGGACTAATGGTTCCAGCAGCATATGTAGCAGAGGATGGCCAAGTCGGTCATCAATGGGAGGAGAGGCCCTTGGCCCTGTGAAGGTTCTATGCCCCAGTGTAGGGGAATGCCAGGGCCAGGAAACTGGAGAGGGTGAGTTGGTGAGCAGGGGGAGGGAACAGGGGTTTTATTTTATTTTATTTTATTTCTTTTTATTGGAGGGGAAACTGGGAAAGGCGATATCATATGACCAGTAAATAAAGAAAATTTAAAATAAGAAAATGCAAACTGCAAGAAGATCCTAACTCAAAACATCCAGGAAACCGGGGACACAATGAAAAGACCAAACCTAAGAAAAATAGGTATAGAAGAGAGTCAAGTTTTCTAACTTAAAGGGCCAGTAAATATCTTAAACAAAATTATATAAGAAAATTTTCCTAACCTAAAGAAAGGGATGCCCATGAATATACAAGAAGCCTACAGAACTCCAAATAGACTGCACCAGAAAAGAAATTCCTCCTGTCACATAATAATCAAAACACCAAATGCAC
>NC_045030.1:8303768-8304692 GCF_008632895.1 Mastomys coucha | reverse complement strand
GACATGGTAAAACTAACACAAGTTATGGACAAAATGGATTTAACAGATATCTACAGAATATTCCCCCCCCCCAAAAAAGAATATACCTTCTCAGCACCTCATGGTACCTTCACAGTAACAGACCAGGTCTCAACAGATAGAAAAAGTTTGAAATAGTCCCATGCATCCTATTAGAACAGCATGGACTAAGGCTGGTCTTCAATAACAACATAAACAATAGAAACCCCACATACACATGGAAGCTTAACAACCTCTACTCAGTGATAAGTTGGTCAAGGAAGGAATAAAGAAAGAAATTAAAGACTTTCTAGAGTTTAATGAAAATGAAGCCACAACATACCCAAACTTATAGGACACAATGAAAGCAGTCCTAAGAGGAAAACTCATAGCTCTGAGTGACTCCAAAATGAACCTGGAGAGACCATACAAAAGCAGCTTGACAGCATACCTAAAAGCTCTAAAACAAAAAGAAGCAAATTCACCCAAGAGGAATAGAGGGCAGGAAATAATCAAACTCAGGGCTGAAATCAACCAAGTAGAAACAAAAAGAATCAAAGAATCAACAAAATCATGAGCTGGTTCTTTGAGAAAATCAACAAGATAGATAAAGCCTTAGCTAGACTAACCAGAGGGTACAGAGACAGTATCCATATTAACAAAATAAGAAAGAAAAAGGGAGATATAATAACAGAAACAGAGGAAATTTAAAAAAAATCATCAGATCCTACTATAAAAGGCTATATTCATGAAAATCGGGAAATCTGGATGAAATGGACAATTTTCTAATTGAGAAATACCAAATACCGAAGTTAAATCAGGATCAGATAAATATCCCCATATTCCCTATCCCCTAAAGTCCATATCCCCTATATCTGATGTAGGATATCCTGATATAGGACACAGTCCCATATCCCCTAAAGAAAT
>NC_045030.1:8301797-8303743 GCF_008632895.1 Mastomys coucha | reverse complement strand
ACCAAAAAAAAAAAAAGCCCAGGAACAGATGGGTTTAGTGCAGGGTTCTATCAGACCTTCAAAGAAGACCTAATACAAATATTCCTCAAAGTATACCACAAAATAAAAACAGAAGGTACTCTACCCAATTCGTTCCACGAAGCCACAATTACTCTTATACATAAACCACACAAAGACCTAACAAAGAAAAAAAACTTCAGACCAATTTCCCTTATGAATATCAATGCAAAAATACTCAATAAAATTCTTGCAAACTGAATCCAAGAACACATCAAAACCATCATTCATCATGATCAAGTAGGCTTCATCCCAGGGATGCAGGGATAGTTCAATATATGGAAATCCATCAACATAATCCACTATATAAACAAACTCAAAGAAAAAAACCATTATGATCATTTCATTAGATGCTGAGAAAAAGCATTTGATGAAATCCAACACCCCTTCATGATAAAATTCTTGGAAAAATCAGGAATTCAAGGTCCATACATAAACATAGTAAAAGCAATATATAGCAAACCTGTAGCAAACATCAAACTAAGTGGAGAGAAACTTGAAGCAATCCCACTAAAATCAGGGACTAGACAAGGCTGCCCACTCTCCCCCTATCTATCCAATATAGTACTCAAAGTCCTAACCAGAGCAATTAGAAAACATAAGGAGATCAAAGGGATACATACAAATTGGAAAGGAAGAAGCCAAAATATCACTATTTGCAGATGAAATGATAGTATACTTAAGTGAACCCAAAAATTCCACCAGAGAGCTCCTAAACCTGATAAACAACTTCAGCAAAGTAGCTGGATATAAAATTAACTCAAACAAATCAGTGGCCTTCCTTTACACAAAGGATAAACAGGCCGAGAAAGAAATTAGGGAAACAACACCCTTCACAATAGTCATAAATAATATAAAATACCTCGGTGTAACTCTAAGCAAGTAAAAGATCTGTATTCTCTGAAGAACAAAATTGATACGGAGCTCAGAAGATGGAAAGATCTCCCATGCTCATGGATTGGCAGGATTAATAAAGTAAAAATGGCCATTTGCTTAAAGCAATCTACAGATTCAATGCAATCAACATCAAAATTCCAACTCAATTCTTCACAGACTTAGAAAGAGCAATTTGCAAATTCATCTGGAATAACAAAAAACCTAGGATAGGGAAAACTATTCTCAACAATAAAGGAACCTCTGGTGGAATCACCATCCCAGACCTTAAGCTGTACTACAGAGGAATTGTGATAAAAACCGAGTGGTATTGGTACAGTGACAGGCAGGTAGATCAATGGAACCGAATTAAGACCCAGAAATTAACTCACATGCCTATGGTCACTTGATCTTTGACAAATGAGCTAAAACCATCCTGTGGAAAAAAGACAACATTTTCAACAAATGGTGCTGGCTCAACTGGCGGTTAGCATGTAGAAGAATGCAAATCGATCCATTCTTATCTCCTTGTACAAAGCTCAAGTCCAAGTGGATCAAGGACCTCCACATAAAACCAGATACACTGAAACTAATAGAAGAGAAAGTGGGGATGAGCTTGAGCACATAGACACAGGGAGAAATTTCCTGAACAGAACATCAATAGCTTATGCTCTATGACCAAGAATTGACAAAAACAAAAAAACCAAAAAACAAAAAATAAACAAACAAAAAAAAAACACCTCATAAAATTGCAAAACTTTTGCAAGGCAAAGGACATTGTCAGTAGGACAAAATGGCAACCAACAGTTTGGGGAAAGATCTTTACCAATCCTATAGATCCTATTATCCAATAGAGGGCTAATGTCTAATATATACAAAGAACACAAGAAGTTAGACTCCAGAGAACCAAATAACCCTATTTTAAAAATGGAGAACAGAGTTAAACATAGAATTCTCAACTGAGGAATACAGAATGGCTGAGAAGTACCTAAAGAAATGTTCAACATCCTTAGTCA
>NC_045030.1:8295003-8298977 GCF_008632895.1 Mastomys coucha | reverse complement strand
CCTTCTCTGTGATAACTCCAGCCTGTGTCAAGTTGACACACAAAACCAGCCAGTACAATGCCTATAAAGATTCAAGAGGCATACAGAACAGCAACTAGTGCATGTGCATACAGAGGTAATTTTCTCTTGGAGTTTAAAACTTGTAAGCCTTGAATGTGTCCTGGAGCCTTGTTTTGCTTCCAGGCATTCAATTCAGTAAACACAGAGCTTACTACATTTCAATTACTGAACAAAAGACTTCAGAAACCCAGGCTTGGTGGCTCAAGGTTATAAATGCAGATATTCAGTAGCTGAGTTAGAGGACCACATGTTCAATTTCTCCCAGTATTACAAATGAGTTGAATGACAGGCTGGGCGCTATAAGGAGACTCGTCTCAAAATCACTGTTTTGTTTGTTTTTTTGTTTGTTTTTGTTTTTGTTTTGTTTTGTTTTTTGCATTTGTTGTAGAAAGGCAGAGAGAGGAGAGAAAAGTAGAGAAGTAGATACCGGCCATTACCACGTGGAAAGAGGGTGAAGGGAGAGGGAGCAGGAGAGCAAGAAGCGAGAGAGAGGCAAAAGAGCATGAGAGACAAGAGAGTAAGAGCAGATTTTTTTTAAGAGCTGGTGTATGCCTCAGTGATGGATTGTTTGCCTCTCTTTTGAGAGACTCTGGGTTCAATCCCAAGTACCACATACAACCAAAGGATGCAGTCTGTTTTCCAATTGAGAAAGCAGCCTTTAAAAAATAAAAAACATTAAATCTCTAAGCATTGTTGTTGAACATTTTTAAGACACATTGTCAAGCCAGAGTAACATTTTTGTTCAGTAAAATAGATGAATACCACATCTGGATTTTGAATGCATTAGTCACGAGACAGTGGGATCCAACAGAAAACATAAAATAAAGATATTTAGATAATTCGCCCAAGAATTTGACAGAGAGATCTCTGAGAAAGAATCATCGGAATTTAGATCACTTTCTACCTCCTGAGGGAACGTAAGGCATAGCTCTTTCAATTTTAAGGTAACTATGATATCATTGACTGAAATAGATGGAATTTGAAAGTAAGTAATTGAAAAAGAAAAGACCTTCATTAAATGGAGAGCATGTACATTAGGGCGCATAACATACTCTATAGTTGCCAAGGTACAAAATAGTCACTAAAAACTCTGAAATGGGTGTATTTTATGCAATATTTCCCTGACAAAAGCAACTGAAGGAAGGACAGGTTTGTTTAGGCTTACTTACAGTTTGACAGTACAGCCCATCTTGACAGAGAAGGTAGGGCAGCAGGATGGCTTGGTCAGTGACAACGAGAGCTTGTGATGCAACTTCTTCACATTTCAGTGACTGGCGAAAGAGAGACCCAGACCAGAACTGGGGGCATCTTTCAAGTATACCTAGTCTACTCATGTGGCCTATATCAGTCACTTAGGACCCATGTCCCAAAGGTTATACATCTTTCTAAAACACTAGCTGGGAACCATGTATTCAAACACAAGAGTCTACAAAGGACATTTCACATTGGAACCATGACATTATGTCTCTCTTTTGGAAACAGGATTTTGCTATGAATCCAAGACTGGACTGGAAATAATGACATCAATTACAGGCTTGTAATTATTGGTATGCACCACCATGCTCAGCCAGCATTATCTCATCTTCCTTTCTTTATGTAAGCTAGAACACACTAAAGATCTGGGCCTTAGTGTTTGAAGAAGAGTTTTGTAGCAACCACCCCAATGCTGCAATATTTTCTTTTTCTTCCAACTAACTCATCTAATGTTATACTTCAGAATGTGAATTACACTTCTATAGAAGTAAAATGATCACTGTCTAGATGAACTGTCCCACATAGTGAAATGAGATCCAGTCACAGATCTGAGCTTAACCCTCCTTGTTCCCCTTAGCACCACAGGCCACTTGCCCCTCCTTCAACAGCCTGTTCAACTCTTCAATCTCCTCCTGCCCCTCTCTCTCCATCTCCACCATCTCTCCCAAGGCCTAGATTTTGGCCTTTGTCTCTATTCTCTTCCCATTCTTCTGTCATGGTTTTGTCACTCACAAAACCTAGTCTCTATTCAATAACAGACAAAACCCAAACTTTCTATGGGCTCCTATCACCAGTTATCTTCATTAGTATATTTGACCTGGAATCCTACAAAAAAATTATCAAAAAGTAAATTCCTTGCTCTCACCATCAGCACCTCTCTTTGGTAGCTGTCCATGATCAACATGAAAAGTCCTTGTCATTTTATGCTCCTTCCTAGCCTTTGATTTCCTATCCCAGACCAGGCTCAAATCAAGGCAAACAGAAATTCCTTGGGGAACCTGCTCATCAATTTTCTTACCTTTACCTATTTCCTGTTTATCTATCTGCTACTAAACTATATCATGTCTCAGATAACTTTCTTAAAACTAAATCAAACTAAAACACAATATTTTTGCCTTTCAGGGTTAATGTTTCTAGTCTACCTAGCCTATAAGACTAGCATTGAGTATACACAGCAAAGTTAGTTTTCAGCCTTCACAAGAGTGCCCTCTCCTAGTGATGATACTGGGCTTTGAGGATGATCCCTTGAATGACTCTGCCTTCTACTCTTCATGAGTTGAGTACTTTAGACTTAAGACAAGTTACTCAACTTCTGAATCTATACTTCTTGTTGTACAATTTTTTTTTAAAGAAAAAGCTCATTATATCTGCTTCACAGTGTTGTTTTAAGGTTGGAATGAGGTGACATAAATTAAAGTGCCTAGTGGATCCAGGTATGATGACATTCACCTGTAATTAAGCATGTGGGAGCCTAAGGCAGGGAATTGGATGTTTCAGAACAGCCTGAGCTATATATATAGTTCTAGCTAGCCTAGGGTTCATAGTGAAAACTTATGTCAAAAAACAAGGGTTACAACAAAGTGAAGGCCAGCTTGAGCTATAGAATGTGGATGGAGAGAGACAGACAGAAAAAGAGAGATACAGACACACAGAGAGAGGTACTATGATTCCAGAAATAGGTAGAAGTTAATTTACTTATTTTCTTCTTTTATTTCTTTCATCGTCTTTTACCCCATATCCCAGACTTTCTTTAAAGCTGAGTTCAAATCTCACTTATCCTGGACAAAAATCGCTTTCTAATTCCAGACTCTTTTGTCCAAGTTCCTTAATTCTTTTAAAGTGAGATTGTTGACATAAAAAGAGGATACACATGGGCTAAAAATAAATTAGAAAATTGTAAATTTCTAAGTTCTATAAAATATAACAGACATCACAAAATATATATTTGGTACATATGCTGAAAATTTATTTATTACCTAAAATTCACATTTTAATTGACCATCCTAACTTTTATTTGCTGAATCCAGTAAGTTCGCCTTTCAATGATATATGAACCTTTCCTATTTTGATATTTTCTACAAATTCTTTGGATTTCTAATCTGCTTCATGGAAGGATCCATACATATCTTGTAGTTCCTTTTCTTTGTTTGGGTTTGTGATGCTGGAAGGAAAACACAGGGTCTTGTATATGCTACTCTTCTCCCCAGTTCAGCTCCTTCATATTTCTCCCAGCAGTGAATCCATGTGCACATCCAGGCCATTCTCCAAGTCTGAGATGAGGCCACCTCCCTAACAAAGCCTCTCTCTCAGGTTATTGCAGCAACAAGCTGAGACCATTGCCTACTCAATAATAGCATATTTCCCACATGGTTCATTTTGCAGCGAATCTGTCGCCTTTGTGACACATTCTATACTGGGATGTTGAATTGTTACTTCACTTTTTGTGTATTTATTTCTTATTATCCTGAATCAGTCAGTATATTTAGTTGTCAGCAATAGAAACCAACTCTGACTGATTTATACTGAAAGGAAATTTATCAGAGCAACATTAGGAGGCTCATATAAATGCCTAGCAGGTCTTAAGAACCTAGCTCAAAACAATACCCCAGCCATTACTCAGAACAAAAATGATTCTACTGCCAAACACTGTGAACACATAC
>NC_045030.1:8283233-8294852 GCF_008632895.1 Mastomys coucha | reverse complement strand
GTCTTTTATTAGATAATTGAGCTGTTAAGCCATGAAAGTATATGAAGGAAGCTTAAATTCATATTAAGTGAAATCAAGCCAATCTGAAAATCATACAGAGTATATGATTTTGTATATATACAGTATATATCAGATATAGGACATTGTTGAAAGACAAAGCTGTGAAGACAGTGTAAATGAAAAGATCAGCAGTTGCCATAAGTCAAAGGGGAGAGAATAAACACTAGGCAAAACAAAATTTTTAAGACAATAAAACTATCTGTATGGTAATAGATAATTGAGAAAACTCACATCATATGTAACCAAGACTGAACTTTTCTTTTTATTTATTTACAATTATTAAATGTATTTATTTATTCAATTTACAACCCAATAATAGCCCTTCCTCTCCTCCCAGTACCACCTCACATAGGTCCTCAACCTCATTCCCCTTAGAAAGGGATGCCCCCATCTGGGAGTCAACCCTCCACACCCCCTACCCACACCCCACACTCACACCCACACCCTGCACATCAAGTTGTTGCAGGAATAGGCACATCCTGTCCCTCTGGGGCCAGACAAGACATGTAGGGGTGCAGGATCCACAAGCAGGCAGGTAGGCAACAGGTTCAGGGAGTGCTGCTGCAGCAGTTTCTTGGAGGACCCACATGAAAACCAAGCTGCTAATCTGCTACATATGTGCAGGGGCCCTAGGTTAGCCCATGCTGGGTCCTTGGCTGTGACTCAGTCTCAAGGAGCCTCCAAATGTGCACGTTAATTAACTAGGTATTCTTGTTGAGCCCTGTTCTCTTCAAGTCCCTCAGTCTATCTCCAAACTCTTCAGTGAGACTTCTACATCGCTTTCCTTTGGCTATTGGGTGGAGTCTTTTGGAGGACGGTTATGCTAGGTTCCTGTCTGGAAGCACATCAGAGTATTATTAATAGTGTCGGAGATGGTTCTTCCCCATGGGATGGTTCTTAATTTGGGACAGTCCCTCAATTTGGTTAGCCACTTCCTCAGACTCTGCTCTATCTTTGCCCCTGCACATGTTGTAGTCAGGGCTGAATGCTTTGTGGGTGGGTTGCTGTCCTTGTCCATCCTCTGGGAGTCCTGGCTACAGGAAATGGCCACTTCAGGATCCACATTCCCCTACTACTAGGAGTCTCAGCTAGAGTTGGCCCCATAGACACTCTGGTGCCTCTCCCCATCCCAAGTCCCTGGCACATCCTAGGATTGCTCCTGGCCCCTACCTGATCTCCCTTCTCGCTTCCCTGTTCTCCTTACATATGATCCCTATCCCGCCCTGCTCCCCTCCCCATCTCCTCTTCTGCCCCATTTCTTCCTTCCATCCACCTCCAATATCTGCTTTGCTTCCTCTTCTGAGAAAGATCCAATTATCCTTCCTTGGACTCTCCTTGTTATTTGGCTTCTTTAGGTCTGTGGGGGTGTAGCATGCTTATCCTGTACTTTGTGGCTAATATCTACTTCTAAGTGAGTACATAGCAGGCATACCCTTTTGGGTATGGGTTACCTCACTTGGGATGTTATTTTCAAGTTCCATCCTGTGAATTCATACATGAGCACAACATCTCCATCTCTCACACTCCCTTCCTCTCTCCCACTCCTCCCACATCTCCTCCTCTCTCCCAAATTCTATTTCTACTATGGACTTTGGGTGGTAACTCATTTTATTAATTGTACCACAACATCAGGAATGTTGGTGTCAGGGAAGCTGAGCTAGCAAGAAGTAAGTATATGGGAAAACTGGGAAATCTGTACTTTCTGTTAAAGTTTGCTGTCTACTCAAAACTCATCTCAAAAATGAAGTCTCCTTCAAGCAGAAAAATATAAAAAGAAGATAAGTGACTTGGGTTTTGATAATAAATTTTATTTTAAACACTACATGAAAAATATTATCACTTACAACATATTAAAAAATTACTGGACTCGGCACTAGTCTAGCATGTGTCAAGCCTTGGGCTCAACCCCAGATACAACCACTTCCCATAGAGTGATTTAAAACATTATTAATGAAATGTTTTACATTCCTTTATCATAGGAAGCCTCCAAAATCCAATGTGCTATTTATGTTTGCAGACTCCTGGATGCAGACTAGGTACGTTATACTGCAGGACAATAATCTGTTCAAGATAAATTGAGATGCATGTGCACTTGGCTATGTTTTCAGTACTAAATTGCTGTGAAGGTGTGTGTCTGTTTAGTGTGGGGGGGGTGATGTTAGTGTTGTTGGTTGGTTAGTTTAGTTTCTTGCTCTGGTTGTCTATGTAATGCTAAGGATGGAATCCAAGGCCTTGGGCATGCTAGGCTAGTGCTCTATCATAGAGCTATATTCTTGAGCCTTGATTTTTATTGTTTGTTTTAAGATAAAATTTAACTATGTAGGTCAGTCTGGCCTTGGATTTTCTATGTAGTCCCAGGTGGCCTCAAACTTCTAATCTTCCTTCCTTCCAGTCCCTCCCTGGTGCTAGGATCATAAGTATATATCACCAGGTCTGACTCTTTGTGGGGTTTGACTTAGTCTCAGTTTTTACCTTAATTCACCTGTGCACTCTACCAACCAGATAGACTGGACCTCACTTAACACAGCCTTGACTCAGAAAACCCTGTTCTACTCTTGATAGTAGGCAATCACAAAAAAGGCTGAGGGTATGTCAGGCATAAATTCAATTGCTACAACAAAAGTTGATCAAGAAATTTTTTTCAGGGTAAAATAAAACACATGAAAAAAAGGTCTTATAATGGGGAAAATTAGGAATCAAATGTAAGCATCTTTTCTTCTGTGTCCTGCTACCCAGGTCTGTGAAAATATAAATGAAAAACATCAAATAAAGCTCAGAGCAGGCCATCTAACATAGTTATGGATACCTACTGTCAAATATTCTAATGGGCTTGACAATGAATAAACATAGCTTAAAGGAATATTTGAATATGTAGAAAAAATCAATTATTTTCAAATATAGGTTTGAATGAAGAGAAATAAAAGATATCTCTTAAGTAACAATGGCAGTTTTGGGAAAATGGTCTTGTTTATAGATGTATTAAAACCATCACAAACCTGTAGGGAATCATTTCTCTGAGAAACAGTTCCCTTGAAAATAAATAAACAGAACTTATTCACTCTGAAGAAGATGCAAAATCCACATAAAACAGCTTCAAACAGCAACTTTTCAGCCTCAGTGAAAGAGAAAAGCATCACCTCTGAAAGCCAGTCCTAGCACTGCAAATCAGTGCTGGGAAAACACTTACAATACAAAGGAAACTTAAATACAAAGGAGAAGCTAAAATATGACTTAAACACTGCACAAATAACCATTGGAAAGAAATCTCCAGAACAGCCCAATTCAGCACAGCCCAATTCAGCAAGTCCTCGTTTTGTAGGTCTTCTAAAGGCTCTGAAGATAAGGTCTTTCTTTATGAATAACTCATATTTACATTGTATATATGCAATTGTAAGTAGCGTCGTAACTTCCTTTTTTTTTTTTTTTTTTTTTTTTGTGAGACAAAGTCTTCCACTATTGCCCAAGCTAATCTTAGCCCAGTCCAGCCTCAAAGTCATGATGTTCCTCAGGTTATTGAATGTTGGGTTAAACATATATGTCCACATCCAGATCATAACATTTTTATTTGTTTCAGTGTGTGTGTGTGTGTCTGTGTGTCTCTCTGTGTGTGATGCATGCATGCATGCTACAGTGTATGTGGAGGTCAATGGACAACTTGAAGAAGTCAGTTCTTTCCTTCTAACATTTGGGGCCCAGGGATGGAACTAAGGTCATCAGCCTTGCTGACAGAGAGTTTTACCCACTGAGCCATCTCTCATGCCCTAGTTAATTCTTAAATATCTAAAGAATTACAACTACAAGTGATTCATCTGGCTGATTGCCCAGGATCTGGATAATTACACAGGAACCAAAACCAAATTTAGAGGTTGTTATATGCTCCATTGTGTCCCTATCCCTTAAAATGAAAGTATTTGGAGACAGGGTCTTTAGGCTTAGTAACCATGTTTAAATGGGGCCATGAGGGTTGAGCCCTAACCTGTAACACCCTCACCAGAAAATGAAGGTATATTTTTCATTATGCCCATACATAGTACATCTAGCTACACAAAGGCAAAGTCATGTGAGAATGCTGACAGATGAGCATCTACAAAGCAGAAAGGGAGGCCTCATATGGCTCTACAAACATGAAAGAATTAATTTATCCTGTTTAATGTATTTGGGTATGTGGTCTGTGTTATTTTTTCTTTGACTGATAGCCCAACTAACTAATACTTAAAAAGTCCATGTATGCAAAGTGATGCCCAGACCATCTTTAAGGTCAATCAGTAAACACAGCAGCTAATTGATTCAGCTGCTTTAGTGACGGTGGTGGTGGTGGTGGAGGTAGTGGTGGCGTTTGTGTGTGTGTGTGTGTGTGTGTGTGTGTGTGTGTGTGTGTGTGTGTGTGTGTGTGTGTGTGTGTGTGTGTGTGTGTGTGTGTGTTGGTCACAGGGATTTTAAGCCTACTTCATCAATAAGCACTTTAACTCTATAAGAAACAGGGGAAGCCATTCCTGCCAACAGCTGAGTTTTAAAAAGTGATGTTGCTAGATTATGTAGTTCTCACTTGTGATACTCATGGAGCAGGAATTCTTTTTGTAAAATATGGGATCAGTTCTTTCTTCCAAAGAAGCTGGCAACAAAGGAATACCAATTTGGTGCCACTGGTCCTGAGACTGTCCCAAAAGACTCTCTTCACGCACTTCTTCTAATTATCAGGAACATCTAACATGCAGCGTTCCAGGATCGCCAATATAGCTCATTAAAACCAAGATGATAATAGTGAGAATACTAATGAGATATGAATTAATTATCTGGCATGTTCCAATGCATCAAATTGCAAAGTGTTAGAACTCTAAAACATTAAAACTAAGTTTAAAACTGTACAATCCAAGTTCCTAACTTTACAACCTACCCTTTAAGTTATTGAAGAGTTATTCAAGAATATTAAATGAGTACAGTCTCCACATTGTCAAGAGAAAGTAAATAAATGTCTTGAAACAAATGCTATAAAAGATGAAAAAATTAAGAAGATAAAAAGTCATAAGTTGAGTGTCTAAGTGTCAGGAGGCACAATGCTCAATACCTAGTTTTAGTCATCTTCTTTAACATCTCTTATCTGACCCTTAAGAGGTGAGGCATTAATCATACCATTTTATTTGGGAATAAACAAAGTCTCAAGTGAGTGCAAATAGCTTACATAAGACCATAGAGATAAAACAGCAAGAACTAGAATTCCAATCCAATCTCCATCCAACTGAAAAACTTCACTCTGCTCTTATACCCCAAGCCTTGACTGCTCAACACACCTTAAACTGCTTTAGAAACAAAGAGATCCACAGTATAAATAAGCCAGAAATAATGACATGACTGAGAAAACCAGTCAATTCTCCCTTCAAAGCAAGGGTGCATATTAGCAACTGAAAGCATCAGTTTCTAAATATTGGAAGCAGAGTTCTCCCCTTTGGCTCTTAGTAGACAAAAATTTTCCAAAGTTACACGCATTGCCTTGAGGGTAGCCATATCTGAGTCTTACATGAGTATAGGACATGAAGGTCTGACTTTCCGGTCTCAACACAGGGCTGGTCTGAATGATCATGACAAGTGGCCAGAGGGGCAGCTGAGGCCTCTTGTTGATTCATCACATCACAAGTCCTTCCTCTACCTAATCCTGCTTCCCTCATTACAGGTTCTTAGCCTGGAGTAACTCCCATGTCTTTCTCTCAAATTGGGAATACTACTATGCGGGGGTGGGGGATGTTGTTCCATTAGCAATTATGGTATTTAGAGTCACTTTCCCCTAATGCACAATATAAGTAGAGAAGAGAGCCTTAAAAGCATGAGGTCTTTAAAGTCACTAGTTGGCTCTGGGAGTAAAATGACATTCAAGGACTAGGGAGAACTTGATGAGACTGTCACAAGTAAGACATAATGAAAGAAAATCTGAACTATGGGGGAGTGAGGGAAAAAAGGGACTTGGTTGTAAGGGTGACATCCAAAGATTTCAAGCTGTTGATAGCATCTCTCTCTCCTCTGCAAAAGGTTCAATAAATTGGACAGTGTTTTGTGTGAGTAAATTTCCCATGGTGAATTAAGAAAGGTTGCAGTAGAAAAACTGGGTACCTGGCCTTTACTTCCAATAAAAAAAAAAAAATCAAGTTCTTACTCAGAAAATAGGAACATAAACACCCAGAATCTAAGTAGACACATGGGCTGTGCCTTTCTGATTGTAAGACTCGAAAAATGAAGCCACAATGTATTGAAAGAGAAGTATATCAATACACACAAAAAAGAGCAAATTAAACACAACAGCATGCCATTTTCACTATTAGTTGAGCAAAGTGAGTCTTAATGAAATTACCAATATTGGAGAAGCAAGTACATAGAGATTGATTTTTCTACACATTTGAAAGAATGTACAATTTTACACCCTCTCTAAAAGACACTGCAGTGATATAGAATAAGATCTGTGTTCATTATCATGCTGCCTGGCCCTATAATTATCTATTAAGAAACATGTCCCAAGGAAATGATAATAAACACAAAAGTGTATAAAAGTATATATGTATATATATATATATATATTTGTGTGTGTATACACACACACAAATGTGAGTGTATACATGAAAGTACTTTAAAACATTATTTACAGTATCTAAAAATACTAAATGGAAATGTTTCAATAAATTATAATACATTACTGAAAATATTTTCCTCAATATTTAATGGTTATGTTATGATATATACAGCAAGATTCTATGCATTAGAACCCAAATTCTCCTAAAGAGAAATAGCTACAAATCTTTAAACAATTTGATTTAGGTTTTAATTTGTGTATACATGTACATATAGGTGTTTATATAAGAATTCTGAGGAGGGTGTAGCAGAGTTGAACAGTTTATATCACAGTATCCATGAATCAGAGGAAATGGTGATACAAAGAGAGGACAGAATAAGCTATCAAGAGTGCATCCCCAGTGATATACTCTTTCTTTTAACTACCTCCCACTATATTATGAGTCCACCAATAGGCAATATTATAATTATTAATTCAGAACCTTTATGTTCTCTTTAGAGGCACCTTCACAGACAAATGCAGAAATTTATCCCACAGTATCCCCTAGGCATTTTTTAAATCCAATCAAGTTGAGGATCCAGATTAACTATCACACAGAGGAAACAGTGTAACACTGCAGTCTTGGGGTGGGGGAACATGTTTAAGGAATGGTGAGGAATTTAGCAGCATCAGGATAGGACTGCAGTAGGAAAGCAACAGTCTTCAGAATTTGGTTAAAGCTTAGTGTGAGGGCTAAACTTGTGCACTGGCTGGCTTTTGTGTCTCAACTTGACACAAGCTAGAGTCATCAGAAAGGAAGGAGCATCAGTTGAGAAAATGCCTCCATAAGATAAAGCTGTAGAGTATTTTTTAAATTAGTGATTGATAGGGATGGCTCATCCCACGATGGGTGGTGCCATCCCTGGACTGGTGGTGTTGGATCCTATAAGAAAGCAGGCTGAGCAAGCTATGGGGGAGTAAACCAGTTAGTAGCACCCCCCCCACGACTGATGCATCAGCTCCTGCCTCCAGGTTCCTGCCCTGTGTTAGTTTCTGTTCTGACTTCCTCCAATGATGGACTACAATGTGGAAGTATAAGACAAAAAAAAAATCCTTTCCTCCTTAACTTGCTTTTTGGTCATAGTGTTTCATTGTAGTAATAGAAACACTATCTAAGACACCTTGATTGTCAACTAGACACACTAGTTGGGAACAGGGTACCCCAAGTGATTAATTGTGTCCATAAGGTTATTCTATGAAGCATGTATGGTGGGCATTTTCTTGATTGCTAATTGATGTAGAAGGGCCCATGCCACTGTGGGTAGGTGGGCCTGGGTTGCATAATAAAAACAGCTAAGCAAACCAGTAAGTAGTGTTCCTAGTGTTCTCTGCTGTAGTTGCTGCCTCAGGTTCTAGTCTTGAGTTTCTATCTTGACTTCCCTTGATGATGGAGTATAACCTGTAAATCAAGTGAACACATTTTGCTTTCAGTCAGTATTTTATCACCGTAACAAAAAGCAAACTAAGACACCTTAAGTTAAGCACTGTGTGTAAGAAGACTACATCCAGGCTGGAGAGATGGCTCAGCGGTTAAGAGCACTGACTGCTCTTCCAGAGGTCCTGAGTTCAAATCCCAGCAACCACATGGTGGCTCACAACCATCTGTAATGAGATCTGATGCCCTCTTCTGGTGTGTCTGAAGACAGCACCAGTGTACTTACATATAATAATAAATAAATCTTTAAAAAAAAGAAGAAGACTACATCCAACACTTTCAAACTGGTGACACCGTTTGGGAAAATCATGGAACTTCTACTAAGGGAGGTACAGCTGTCACTGGCAGAGGTGGGTCAGGGGGGTAAATGTTTGAGGGTTAGTTTCCCCCCTCCCACAAATTTCCACTTCCACTCTGTTTCCTTATCTGCCAAGATGTCAGATCCCTCTGTCACAAACTCCCAGTACAGGACCTCAACAAAGCCTTCCACACCAGAACAGGTTAAAACCATGAGCCCAAATGAGTCTCCTCCCTCAGATTCTTCTTGTCACTGATATATACAAAGTAACTATTCTACCATTCCTCTGTTCTTTTGTTGTTTGCAGTGCTGAGGATCCACCCAGAGTCCTGAATACACTGGATAAGCAAAAAGTTACTGTAGTGTATCTACAACACTAAGTATTAATTTTAATAACTACAATAAAAATTCAACCAATAGTATGTGGCAAAAATGACACTGTAAGTTCTAGAACCTAGACCTCAAGGGGCCTTCCAATAGTGAGAGGGTCTGAAGTGGAAAGTCTCTAGAGTACAGTAACTGAGCATCAGCAGAGGATGCAGAAAACTGGAAGTCAGGGCCAGGTCTGGTTAATGATGAATTTCTTTACTTTTCTTTGTATTGGATATTTTATTTATTTACATTTCAAATGTTATCCCCTTTCCTAGTTTTACCTCTGCAAACCCCCTATCCCATACCCCTTCCCCTGCTTCTATGAGGGTGCTCCCCCACCCACCCACTCCTGCCTCTCCACCCTAGCATCCCCCTACACTGGAGCATCAAGCCTCCATAGGACCAAGGGCCTCCCCTCCCATTGATGCCAGATAAGGCCACCCTCTGCTACATATATGGCTGGAGCAATGGATTCCTCCATGTATACTCCTTGGTTGATGGTTTAGTCCCTGGGAGCTCTGGTTTGTTGATATTGTTGTTCTTCCTATGGGGTTGCAAACCCCTTCAGCTTCTTCAGTCCTTTCTCTAACTCCACCATTGGGACCCCGTGATCAGTCCAATTTTGGCTGCAAGCATCTGCCTCTGTATTTGTCAGGCACTGGCAGAACCTCTCAGGAGACAGCTATATCAGGCACCTGTTAGCAAGCACTTCTTGGCATCCACAATAGCATTTGGGTTTGAATTTCTCCTAGCTCTCTCCTAGTATCCACCAGGTCACTGTTGCCACTAGAGTCATTAGTGCCAAATGTGGCTTGTGCTATGCATGCAGCTCTATAGGAGCCACTATCCAATCACCTCTTCTGTAGGACCTAAAAATAATAATCTTAATGTTACTTACTAAGGCCAGCACACAAATACAGGGGAATTATTGATCAGGATTCACATCCTGATCAGGGAGGGGAAGATCCTCATGTACAGCAGTTCTCAGTCTGTGGGTCACAACCCCCTTTGGGGGGTTTGAATGACCCTTTCACATGAGTCCCCTAAGACCATCAGAAAGTACAGATATTTATAATTCATTACAGTAGCAAAATTACACTTATGAATAGCAATGAAAATTTTATGGTTGGGGGTCAACACAACATGAGGGGACTAACTGTATTAAAGGATGACAGCATTAGGAAGGTTGAGAATCACTACTCTTGTAGAAGATTCTGTAGGATGAAAGCTGTGCTATGTCAATCTTTAGAAAATACCATCTATCATGCTCAGTAATGTCTCTAGAGAATAAAGGGGGAGTCAATCATCAGGTAAAAGAAGGCCAGACCATCAGAGGAAAGAACCCAACTAGCAGGACTATATCTTTATGGGAAAGTAAAAAAAAAAAAAAAAAAAAAAAAAAACAAGGATGCTTAATAGCTCAAGGGCATAGACCAGGTGGGTGAGTCATAAAGTTAGGTGGGAGATAATGCCACCTCAAAGTGATTCATCCACTCTTCACTGACCACCCATCCACCTACCCAACAAAGTGAGCAGAGCTTTAAGACAGAAACATAAAAGCCTGTAAGTCTGTCATGGCCATGGGGTCTTAGTGTGTTTCCTCTGGCTGTGCTATCATATGTAAAGCCAGATAATTAATAAAGAAAGGGGTGTTTTTGAAGCACAGTTCCAGAGGCTGAGAACTACAATAATATGGTGCTGAGCCTTGTTCTGATTCATGTATGCTACTTCTCATTACACCAGAAAAAGATGGAAGGAAAGGCCTGTACCTGCGGAAGAAACAATGCTCAAAGGGTAATCTTGCATTGTAACAACTGTCTTTCATCTTCTATGGAATTCAGTCTCCTGGTGGCTGCATTAATCCCTCTTAACCACCTAAACAATTTATAAAGATCCTTATCTCCCAAGACCACTGTGGTGGTAGTCAAATTTTAATGTAAAATTCGGCATAGGGGCTGTGGTAATAGTTCAGTCTATAAAGTGCTTTCTACACAAACATGAGGACCTAAGTTCAATACTCAGACTGATATAAAATGCCAAACACCGTGGCACACAAACTTGTAAATACCAACACTGCTAAGAAGGAGACAAGAAGATCTCTTGGGTTTGCTGGCTTGTCAGCTTAACATAATCAGTAAGCCCGGAGCCTCAGTGACATACATTGTCCCAGAAAACAAGGCTGACTTCAAGCCTCCAAATGAATACACACATATGCACATGCACCTATACACATCCATATCCACATATCTATAAGCACACACACACATATACACCATTTGAGTCAAGTAAGATAAGGCTCCAATTATAGAACATGGAATTTCAAGCATGGAAAGAACCATAAAATTCTTACAGCACCCGTCTCTTCATTTTACAGGTAAATAAACTGAGGCTCAAAAGGGCTGGATGATTTGTCCAAATCACACATCCAATGTGACAAAATAAGGTTCATTTGCCAAATCATAAATTGCCACCTTTTCTGCCCATTCCTTCTCTTGGAAATACATGAACATCTTAAATTCCCCCAAACAAGAACTGTAGCTATTTGGGGAAGAACCAAAAAAAGCCCCACCGTGGCTTGTGCTATGCATGCAGCTCTGTAGGAACCTTTATCCAATCACTTCAGTCTCCATAGCTCAGCTCACAACCTACATAAATCCCCTGACAGCAGCAAAACTCATCGCAAAGAGCCAGCTTATTTTGAACAACATTCAGACCCAGACAGAAAGGGGAGGAGGCAGAAATCATCATTTATCATTCTGGACAAAAGGCACAGTCAGTAGGAAAATCTGATTTTCAATCATGTAAAGGGTATTAAACTGAAAAAGAGATAGATCTGGCAAGATGTGTCTGAGGAGGCTT
>NC_045030.1:8280535-8283071 GCF_008632895.1 Mastomys coucha | reverse complement strand
CGAGAACAGTGCATGGTAAGCTTAGCTCCTGTGTGGATTTAAATCACATGTGATGTTAAATCTATAAGCCAAAGGAGAGCATGAAAATCCTGTGGCTTGCTGATTCCCCTCATTCAACCCTAGCTCAATACTATTTTACTAGCTTGTTATTGATATTTTGATTCATGGAACACTGTTAAAATGCAATAGATAAGCATGAACACAGAAGTGATTATTTGAACAGCTCCCCAAAACCCTAATATACAGATGGCCTGAGTGGCATTATTAAGGCACTTTGACCATCACAGTACTTATTCTAAGCTCTTAAGAAATAAAATGGAGATGGGAGAGGGAATGGGGAATAGAAAACTCAGTGACTTCCTATGGAAGATAGAAATAAAAGTAATTTCTCTATGTTCCCTTCACAACAGGAAGCACATTTGTCCCCAAATTAATTTTAAAATTGTTTGAAATTTTAGTAGCTGAGAAGGTTAAGATGCCATGCAAAGCGCTGGAATTTTCTTTGGGGTCTATGACAAAAAGGGAGGAAATGGATTGGTTCTATTCCTCTGGCACACAGCTCTGTTCCTATGACCAGGAAAAATGGATCAGCATCACTTCAACACCATCCCCTAAGAACTTGTCTTATATTCTTGAGTACAGAAGAGAAAGAAAAAAAAGCAGGCCTCAATGGAAAGTAAATACTAAGGTATTTAAATATTTGGGGAGTGATTTTAGTAATTCTTTATTTATTATTTTAAATTTGTATACATTTATACAATATATCTTGATTGCATCCACTCCCCACCCAGTTCTACCCAAGACCCTATAAACTGTCTCCCTTCCCAATTTCATGTTTCCTTATTTGTTTTTTAACTCACTGAGATAAATTACTGCTTCTTTTATGTACATGGGTGTGGGGTCACCTACTAAGGCTTAGATAACCCACTAGTAGCCACCTATCCCAAGTATAGTGACTGTCCCTCCCTCAGCAACCATCACCTACCAATAGTTCCTCAGCTGGAAGTAGAGATTCAATGTCTCCTCCCTCATCCATGCTGGAAGTTGAAACTAGCTTGCTTTTGTACAGGCCTTATATTGTGAGTGCAACAGCCAGGTCACAGAAGAAGGTATTTCCCAGTACTCCCCATACTCAAGTTCTTTTATTCACACTTTTTTATGATATTCTCTGGGCCTTGAGGGGAGGGAAGTTGATGGTGTTGTCACATCAATAGCTGAGACCTCACAGTGACTTATTAGCACTTTGAACAGTTTTGAGTCTGTACATTATACTCTTCCCACTGCAATTTTAAAAAGCACAAAATTTGGGATATAAACATAAATATTTAGAAGGTATTTTGACAAAATGTCTGCAGCCTAGCCTAACAACAGTTTCATTTTCATTTGCTAACTCATATCTCCTGGGAGCAAACCTCTGTTTTTTTTTTTTAAAAAACAAAAACAAAAACAAAAGTAAAGCTTATGTCCTAATTGGCTTTCCATTGTTGTGGTAAATAAAATGACCAAAAGCGACTTGGGGAGGAAAGAATTTATTTCATCACTTAAATTATAGTCCATCATTAAGGAAGCCAAACAGGAACTCAAGAAAAGAGCTTGAGGCAGAAACCACAGGAGAAAGGTTGCCCCTAGAGGCAAAGTCAGCTACCATTCTTACCTATCCCAGACTTACCTGACTAAGGATGGCACTTCCCACAATGTGCTGGCTCCTCCTTCATCAATTAGCAATCAAGAAAATGACCCAAGTCCCACAGCACCCAGAGGAGGCTCCACTCCCAGGTGCTCTAGCACACCCAGGATCATAGGATCAGGGGTGAGTAGAACACAATATCTGTTCCAAAACTGGGAGTAACTCAGACCAGCAGGATCCAGGGATGCAGGAACAGAGCCCAACCAGTGGCTCTGGTTCCTTCCAGTCTGCACCAATTTACTTGGACACAAACTCTGCAATGAGTCCCACAGCACCCAGAGGAGGATCAAATCTCAGGCTCTCTAACACAGCCAGGTTAAAGGATCCCAGGATCCCAGGATCCCAGGAGCTTAGTCACACCAGAATCTCAGGGTCCTAGAGGCAGCTTGACTCCCAGGAACTCTGAAACACCCAGAATCTCAGGATCACAGGATTCCAGAATCACAGGATCACAGGGACTCTGAGGAGTTCTGACACAAGCAGGATCAAAGGAAGGACAGGTTTCAGTCAAGCAGAGCACAGGTAGGTAGCACTAGAGATAATCAGATGGCAGGGGACAATCGTAAGAACATAAACAAAAGAAACCAAGGTTACTTGGCATCATCAGAACCCAATTCTCCCACCATAGCAAGTCCTGGATACACCATCACACCAGAAAAGCAAGACTCAGATCTAAAATCACGTCTCATGATGATGAAGGAGGACTTTAAGAAAGACATAAATAACTCCCTTAAATAAATACAAGAGAATACAGGTAAACAGCTAGAAGCCCTTAAAGAGAAAACACAAAAATCCTTTAAAGAATTACAGGAAAACACAATCAAACAGGTGAAGGAAATGAACAAAACC
>NC_045030.1:8271826-8280098 GCF_008632895.1 Mastomys coucha | reverse complement strand
CAGACTACTATACCCAGCAAAACTCTCAATTACTATAGATGGAGAAAATAAGATATTCCATGACAAAATTTATACAATATCAATCCCTGCAAAGGATAATAGATTGAAAATAGCAACACAAGGAGGGAAACTACACCCTTAAAAAAGCAAGAAAGTAATCTTTCAGTAAAGCTAAAAGAAGATAGCCACACTAAATAATTCTACCTCTAACAACAAAAATAACAGGAAGTAACAAACACTATTCCTTAATATATCTTAACATCAATGGACTCAATTCCCCAATAAGAAGACATAGACTAACAGACTGGATATATAAACAGAACCCAGCATTTTGCTGCATACACGCAACACACCTCAGTGACAAAGACCGACACTACCTCAGAGTAAAAGGCTGGAAAACAATTTTACAAGCAAACGGGCCCAAGAAACAAGCTAATAAAATCGACTTTTAATCAAAACTTATCAAAAAGGATAAGGAAGGACACTTCATACTGGTCAAAAGAAAAATCTACTAAGATAACTCTCAATTCTGAACATCTATGCTCTAAATGCAAGGGCACCCACATTCATAAAATAAATTTAATGTAACCTCAAAGCACACATTGTACCCCACACAATGATAGTGGGAGACTTCAACATCCCACTCTCAGCAATGGATAGATCATGGAAACAGAAAGTAGAGACACAGTGAAACTAATACAAGTTATGAAGCAAATGGATTTAACAGATATTTATAGAACATTTCATCCTAAAACAAAGGAATATACCTTCTTCTCAGCACCTCATGGTACCTTCTCTAAAACTGACCATTTAATTGGTCCCAAAACAGCCCTCAACAGATACAAGAAGATTGAAATAACCCCATGCATCCTATCAGATCACCATAGACTAAGGCTGGTCTTAAATTCTAACAAAACAATGTAAAACACACATACACATGGAAGCTGAACAATGCTCTACTCAATGATAACTTGGTCAAGGAAGAAATAAAGAAATAAATTAAAGGCTTTTTAGAATTTAATGAAAATGAAGACACATCATACCAAAACTTATGGGACAGAATGAAATCGGTGCTAAGAGGAAAATTCAAAGTTCTGAGTGTCTCCAAAAAGAAACTAGAGAGAGCTTACACTAGTAGCTTGACAGCACACCTGAAAGCTCTAGAACAAAAATAAGCAAATATACCCAAGAGGACTACATGACAGGAAATAATCAAACTCATGGCTGAAATCAACCAAGTAGAAATAAAAGGAACTATACAAAAAAAATCAACAAAACCGGGAGCTGGTTCTTTGAGGAAATAAACAAGATAGATAAACACTTATCCAGACTATCCAGAGGGCATAGAGACAGTATCAAACTTAATAAAATCAGAAATGAAAAGGGAAACATAACAATGCAAACTTTGGAAATTCAAAAAATCATGGGATCCTATTACAAAAATTTATACTCAACAAAACTGGAAAATCTGGATGAAATGGACAATTTTCTAGACAGATACCAGGTACCAAAGTTAAATCAGCATCAGATAAACCATCTAAACAGTCCAATAACCCCTAAAGAAATAGAAGCAGTCGATAAAAGTCTCCCAACCAAAAAAAATGCCCAGGACTAGACAGGTTTAGTGCAGAGTTTTATCAGACCTTCAAAGAAGACCTAATACTAATACTGTTCAAACTATTCAGCAAAACAGAAACAGAAGGGACACTACCTAATTTGAAAGAGAATTTCAGACCAATCTCCCTTATGAACATTGATAGAAAAATAGTCAATAACATTTTTGCCAACTGAATCCAAGAATACATCAAAACGATCCTTCACCAGGATCAATTAGGCTTCATTCCAGGGATGGTGCAATATATGGAAATCCATCAATGTAATCCACTACATAAACAAATTCAAAGAAGAAAAACACATGATCATGTCATTAGATGCTGAAAAAGCATTTGACAAAATTCAGCATCCCTTCATGTTAACAGTCTTTGAATGATCAAGGTCCATACCTAAACATAGTAAAGGCAATATACAGCAAACCAGTAGCCAACATCAAACTAAATGGAGAGAAACTTGAAACAATCCTACTAAAATTAGGGACTAGACAAGGCTGCCCACTCTCTCCCTATCTATTCAATATAGTACTCAAAGTTCTAGCTAGAGCAATTAGACAACAAAAGGAGGTCAAAGGGATATAAATTGGAAAGGAAGAAGTCAAAATATCACTATTTGCAGATAATATGATTGTATACTTATATGACCCCAAAAATTCCACCAGAGAACTCCTACAAATGATAAACAGCTTCCGCAAAGTGGCTGGATATAAAATTAACTCAACCAAATCAGTAGCCTTCCTCTACTCAAAGGATAAACAGGCTGAGAAAGAAATTAAGGAAACAACAACCTTCAAATCGTCACAAACAATATAAAGTGTCTTGGTGTGACTCTAACCAAACAAGTGAAAGATCTGTATGGCAAGAACTTCAATTCTCTGAAGAAGGAAATCAAAGAAAATCTCAGAAGATGAAAAGATCTCCCATGCTCACGGATTCACAGGATTAATACAGTAAAAATGGCCATTTTACTGAAAGCAATCTTCAGATTCAAATGCAATCCCTATCAAGATTCCAGCTCAATTCTTCATAGAATTAGAAAGAGCAATTCTCAAATTCATTTGGAATATCAAAAAACCCAGGATAGCGAAAACTATTCTCAACAATAAAGGAACCTCTGGTGGAATCACCATCCCTGACCTCAAGCTGTACTACAGAGCAATAGTGATAAAAAAAAAAAAAAACCCTGCAGGGTATTGGTAGAGACAGGCAGGAAGATCAATGGATTAGAATTGAAGACCTAGAAATAAACCCACACACATATGGTCACTTGATCTTTGACAAAGGAGCTAAAACCAACCAGTGGAATAAAAAAGACAGCATTTTTAATAAATAATGGTGCTGGTTCAACTGGTGGGCAGCACGTAGAAAAAAACAAATCAACTCATTCCTATCTCTTTGTACAAAGCTCAAGTCCATGTGAATCAAGAACCTACACATAAAACCAGATATATTGAAACTTATAGAGGAGAAAGTGGGGAAGAACCTCAAACACATGGGAAAAGGGGAAATTTTCCTGAACAAAACAGCAATAGCTTATGCTCTAAGATCAAGAATCAACAAATGGGACCTCATAAAATTGCAATGCTTCTGTAACGCAAAGGACACTGTCAATAGGACAAAACTGCAACCAACAGATTGGGAAAAGGTCTTTGCCAATCCTACATCTGATAGAGGGATAATATACAATTTATACAAAGAACTCAAAAAGTTAGACTCCCTAGAATTAATAACCCTATTAAAAATAGGGTACAGAACTAAACAAAGAATTTTCAACTGAAGAATTTCAAATGGCGAAGAAGCACCTAAGGAAATGTTCAACATTCTTAGTCATCAGGGAAATGCAAATCAAAACAACCCTGAGATTCTACCTCACACCAGTCAGAATGGCTAAGACCAAAAACTCAGGTGACAGCAAATGTTGAGGAGGATGTGGAGAAAGAGGAACACTCCTCCATTGCTAGTGGGATTGCAAGCTGGTACAACCACTCTAGAAATCAGTCTGGCGGTTCCTCAGCAAATTGGTCGTAGTACTACCTGAGGACCCAGCAACACCACTCCTAGGCATATACCCAAAACATGCTCCAACATGTAACAAGGACACATGCTCCACCATGTTCATAGCAACCTTATTTATAATAGCTAGAAACTGGAAAGAACCCAGATGTCCTTAAACAGAGGAATGGATACAAAAACTGTGGTACATTTACACAATAGGGTACTACTCAGCTATTTAAAATGATGACTTCATGAAATTCTCAGGCAAATGAATAGAACTAGAAAATATCCTGAATGAGGTAACCCAATAACAAAAGATCATACATAGTATACACTCAATAATAAGTAGATATTAGCCCCAAATCTCCAAATAACCAACATACAATTCACAGACCACATGAAGCCCAAGAAGAAGAAAGACCAAAGTGTGAGTTCTTCAGTCCTTCTTAGAAGGAGAACAAAATACTCACAGGAGCAAATATGGAGATAAAGTGTAGAGCAGAGACTGAAGGATACGCCATCCAAAGACTGTCCCACCTGGGGATCCATCCCATATACAGTTACCAAACCTGACACTATTGTGGATACCAACAAGTGCATGCTGAAAGGAGCCTGATATAGCTGTCTCCTGAGAGACCCTGCTTGAGCTCGCAGCTAACCATTGAACTGAGCACAGGGTCCCCAGTGGGGTTCCCAATAGAGGAGTTAGAGAAAGGACTGAAGGAGTTGAAGGGGTTTGCAACCCCAAAGGGAGAACAACAATATCAACCAACCAGACCCCCCAGAGCTCACATGGCTTCAGCTGCATATGTAGCAGAGGATGGCCTTATCATACATCAATGGGAGGAGAAGTCCTTGGTCCTATGAAGGCTGGACAGATGCCCCTGTGTAGGGGAGTCAAGGGTAGGGAGGTGGGTTTGGGTAGGTGGGTGGAGAAATACCCTCATAGAAGCAGGGGTAGGAAGGATGGGATAGGAGGTTTCTGGGAGTGGTGGCAAAACTGGGAAAGAGGATAACATTTGAAATGTAAATAAAGAAAATATCCAATAAAAACGAAAAAAGAAAAGAAAAAAAGAAAATGACGCACAGGCCAATCATATGGAAGCAGTTCCTCAGTTGTGAGTCCCACTTTCAGGTTTGTCAAATTGACAACCATGGTTAGCCATAGCAACTTATAAACTAGTGGATTTTCAGAAGGCTTTTTTTATACTTTCTTATTGTTGATTAACCTGTTCCCTACGCCTACTTTCTCCACAACCTCCTGTTCCCATCCCTGATAAAATCTTTGGTGCCCAATATCCCTCCCCTGTTCTTTCCTATCACATATGCTTACTATCCCCTCTTAGTATATTTTTACATGAGTTGCAAGATCATGTTTTTATACAGCTTTTTCATAGATCATTTTTCTAGTTAACCCTTTCACTACCCTTCATTCCTGCTGCCTGCCCATCACTCCAGTGTTGCTTTAACCTCTGTGCCCCCAATCATTCCCCCTTTATTCGCATTTTACTTCATGTATACCACCCATTTCCCTTTAATGCACCGTCCTCCGATAGTCCATTACTAGGTTCCTGGCTTCCATGTGGACTCCAGGTTAAACATACAATACAAAAGGTTTTGAACTAGGAACCACATAAGAGAGAGAACATACAGTTTGGAATCTGGGTTACCTCACTCCCATTTAAGTATTTCAATTACCTATTCCTAACAACTACACTCTAAAAATTGTTATTCAACAGACTACATGTCACAAGTGTTTTGTTAGCAAAAACACAGATAAACATATTTATGTGTTTTCACAATGTCAGTATTTATTGAACAGCAATAAATTCATAAGTTAAAAGTTCCATTGACAGCAATTTGCCATATAGTCCCACTTTCCTTGAAAGCCTTGTTCTAAATTACTAATATTAACTCCCACCTCTCACACTACACACGCACGCGCGCGTGCACACACACACACACACACACACACACACACGCATACACATACACATACACACACGTTTATAATAGAGATAGAAGAAAACTAAGAGAAAAAAAGTGAGGGAGTTTCAGCATAGCTACAAAGAGTTTTAAAAGGCCACAGCAGAGTTCAGGAGGTTTCAAAGTGGCTTGAGAGCTAGGGAAGCTGACAGAGATACAAAAAGAGTCCCCTGTAAAAATGAGATAAGGACTCATGCTAGCAGGCTGCTGGAGGCACCACTGCTGCAGTAGCTGTTGCTGCTGCTATTGGAGATAGAAGCTGCAGGGTCAGAAGTGAGCTGCAAAAGCCAGGTACAGTGGAGGAATCAAGGGCAGGCCTGAGGTCATGTGAACGGACACACAGGCAAACAAATGGATGGCAGGTCTAGACAGGAAAATGGGAGGACAAGCAGATGGAAATTCAAGTACACTATGTCTGAAAGCTTGAGACAGCCAGGAGTTCTCTGCCTATCAGTCCCCTGAAAGACACATGGGATGGTCAGAAGACAGGTCAGTGGAGCCAATACCATCTCAGAGTTAGTAACATTCTCTTTATTGAGTCAAGGGCAGGGGTGATTATTGCCTTTCTTCAATCTGGAGTGTACAGTAAGTAGTCTTGGGCCTAGTTTTCCTGATATCAGCTGAAGAACCTATGTAATCCTATAGTCCCAATCTTCTTTAATAAATGTATAAGATGGCACCCTTTCTACTTTTAGGAATAAGTTATTTACCAGTTTGTACCTTGTGGGTGGTGTGTTATTGATGTGTCTACCTAGGGGCAGAATCATCCTCCATCCTCACAGTGGTATCACAGGCTCTTTATAAAATGGAATCCCTCAGGGGAGACCTAAAGACCACTGCTTTACATAATATGGACTGACTTAGAACAGTGTGTAGTGTAGCGTAATTTTAACAGCACAAACATATATACTCTTTAATTCTCAAATACCTATATGCATGGGTCATATATCATTGGCAAAAAAAAATGTGAGCCAAGACCTATATTTTTAAATATATTTCCTGTTCAGTTATTTCAGACAAACATTCAACTTTGAAATTTTTAAAGGGCCCAACATTTTTTCCAATAATAGAACAGCTCCTTTTTCCTGGAGTTACATATGTAATTTATACTCTGCTATCAACTATAAGGTACAAAATATGATGCAATATATTGTCTTAAAAAACAAAAACATGGTGAGCCTTCTACTAAAATTTATATTCTTCTTCGGTAGTGTATAGGCTTGTTATTAACACCCACTGAACTCCATTTCCCAGCCTCCTTTATTAGCCAGCTGAGGCCATGTAACTAGTTATTACCAATGGAATGAGAGCACCAGTGAAATAGATTCATCTGGATCAAGGCTTAAAAAGTAGGATTACCAGCTTGCAATCCCACCAGCAATGATGGAGTGTTCCTCTTTCTCCACAACCTCTCGAGCATCTGCTGTCACCTGAGTTTTTTATCTTAGCCAATCTGACTGGTCAGAGGTGGAATCTCAGGGTTGTTTTGATTTGCATTTCCCTGATGACAAAGGATGCTGAACATTTCATTAGGTGCTTCTCAGTTATTCGGTATTCATTAGTTGAGAATTCTTTGTTTAGCTCTGTACCCCATTTTTAATAGGGTCATTTGGTTCTCTGGAGTTTAACTTCTTGAGTTCTTTGTATACATTGGATATTAACCCTCTATCATATATAGGATTGGTAAAGATCTTTTCCGAATTTATTGGTTGCCATTTTGTCCTACTGACAGTGTCTTTTGCCTTACAGAAGCTTTGCAACTTTATGAGGTCCCATTTGTCAATTCTTGATCTTAGAGCATAAGCTATTGGAGTTCTGCTCAGGAAATTTTCCCCTGGGCCTATGTGCTCGAGGCTCTTCCCCACTTTCTTTTCTACTAGTTTCAGTGTATCTGGTTTGATGTGGAGGTCCCTGATCCACTTGGACTTGAGCTTTGTACAAAGAGATAGGAATGAGTTGATTTGCATTTTTCTACATGCTAACTGCCAGTTGAGCCAGCACCATCTGTTGAAATTGCAAGCTGGTACAACAACTCTCAAAATCAGTTTGGCGGCTCCTCCAGAAATTGGACATAGTTCTACCGGAGGACCCAGCTATACCACTCCTGAACATATACCCAGAAGATGCTCCAACATGTAATAAGGAAACATGCTCCACCATGTTCATAATTTATAATAGCCTTATTTATAATAGCCAGAAACTGGAAACAACCCAGATGTCCCTCAACAGAATTTGTGGTACATCTACACAATGGAGTACTACTCAGCTATTAAAAAACAATGAATTTATTAAATTCTTAGGGAAATGGATGGATCTGGAGAATATCATCCTGAGTGAGGTAACCCAATCACAAAAGAACACGCATGGTATGCACTCTCTGATAAGTGGTTATTAGCCCAGAAGTTCGGAGTACAGGAAGAACAACCCACAAACCACAAGAAACTCAAGAAGAAGGAAGACCAAAATGTGGACATTTCATTCCTTTTTAAAAGGGGGAACAAAATACCCACGGAAGGAGTTGCAGAGATTAACTATGGAGCAGAGACTCAAGGAAGGACAATCCAGCTGATATAGCTATCTCCTGAGAGGCTATGACAGTATCTGACTAATACAGAAGTAGAGGCTCACAGCCATCCATCGAACTTAGTACAGGGTCCCCAATGAAGGAGCTAGAGAAAGGA
>NC_045030.1:8258593-8271452 GCF_008632895.1 Mastomys coucha | reverse complement strand
ATGCCAGGGCCAATAAGTGGGAGAGGGTGGGGTAGCAAGCAGGGGGAGGGAGGAGGCAACAGGGGTTTGTCCTTGTTGTTTTTTGTTTTTGTTTTTTGTTTTTGTTTTTGTTTTTGTTTTTGGTTTTTGGTTTTTTGGAGGGGAAACTGGGAAAGGAAAAATCATATGACATATAGATTAAGAAAATATCTAATAAAAAATAAAATTAAATTTAAAAAGTAGGATTAACTTTTTCATGTTCTATTTCCCTTTATTTAAAGCCTAAATGCAGATAATAAAGATAAAGACCCAGGACGTAGTTACACACTGTTACATAGTTGATTACGCAGGCTACCCACTGTTCTTTCCGTTTGTTTGCTGGTTGGTTGGTTTTTCGAGACAGGGTTTCTCTGTGTAGCCCTGGCTGTCCTGGAACTCACTCTGTAGACCAGGCTGGCCTCAAACTTAGAAATCCACCTGCCTCTGCCTCCCAAGTGCTGGAATTAAAGGCATGCACCACCACTGCCCAGCTACACACTGTTCTTAAGTACTCCATATTTTGTAAACCATTTGGAGGCAAAACCAATCATTAATAAGAAATTATTCAGTTAATCAAGAAAAAATTCTCTTATATTGTGACCATTGCCAAGCTCACAGAAACATAGTGGGCCCCTATTTAAATGTTTTGCATAATGCCAGTAATGCCACTTGCCAAGAGCATGCAGAATATTTATCACTTCATAAAATGAGTCTTTCCAGGGAGAGCATGGCAGGCTTCCAAAGAAATCTGAAAGTGGCTTGAGGAATCAAGAAAGAGAAACTGGATAAAGATTTAGTGGTAGCTAAATGTCAGGGATCTGGAGAGGGTTCCTACACACCTGTCAAAATGTCTATAGCTTGATCGTCCTACCAGGGTCAATGCAGGATTCCTCAGATACTCATGTTCACATGCACAAAAGTGTAGTAGGAAGGGGGCAAAGAAGTTGTGGAGTTTGGAGTTATAAACAATCATACAAAACATTAAGTCTTTCAACACGTTATATTCAGGAATGTATATGCATGTGAAAATATATACAACAGACATGCAAATACAATATCAATTAGTGAAAAAATAGGTCATCTATTTGAAGAAAAGAAGGAAAAGATACATGGGAAGTCTGGAGGGAAGAAAAAGAAAGAAATGTAATTAATTAATAATGTCAAAATAAAAAAAGTAGCCTGACTCCTTACCACTTACTTTGCTTGTAGTTTTTCTGCTGGCTGAACAGTCCATGCTTCATTCAGTTGAATGAACTTGTATCAATAAGCCATTATGATACTCTATGATGCCTGTAAAAGAAATAAAGCCTAAAGCCTAAATAGCCTAAAGCCTGTAAGAGAAATAAAGGTTGTACTAAATGTCTTTCCTAAGATCCAAGCATTGGGCATTTTGAGAAGTAAAATGAGTGCCTAAGTAATTCTCACTAACATCAGGAACTCTAAAGGTAATAAGGAATGCTTTGGTGACACTACATTAATTTCATGTCTAGTCTGATGATCTGTGAGGTAGGATTCTCCCAGAATAGTTTAATCAGGGAAAAAAAAAAAAAGCAGCCTTTGAAAAGGAACTATGTATTCCCATTGACCAAGACAGACAATTGACAATAGCTCATGAGTATATTTTTATACAAGCAAGACTAATGTTACCCATAATATTCATTGCCCAACTGCATGAAGTTCAGCCAGGTGTGCTAACATGCCATGCTTGATCAGTTAAGATATGGCTAAGAGATGAAAAGCAGCCGGGCAGTGGTGGCACATGCCTTTAATCCCAGCACTTGGGAAGCAGAGGCAGGCAGATTTCTGAGTTCAAGGCCACACTTGTCTACAGAGTGAGTTCCAGGCCAGCCAGGGCTATACAGAGAAACCCTGTCTCGAAAAAAATCAAAAAACAAAACAAAACAAAACAAAACAAAAAAACAGATGAAAAGCAGCCAACCTCCCACAAGTTCCACTATATCCACTCATTGGTGGAGATAGCATACCCCTAACATAGGAAAGCTCCTTGTTTTTCATTCAGTTCTCAAAAGAGTTTCCCACATAGATAATAGGGTCTTAGCAAAATGCATCCTACTCTAGTACCATAGCATCTGGCAATGAACTGAGGACAGTGGAAGCTACCACTTTCTGCTTGCTGAAGCACCATATATGAGAATCCATGTTTGACATCATGTGGTATCAAGGGAGTTTCAGGAACTCTGCTAATTCCAGGGCACTGCTGTCATGGTTCAAGACATTAATGGACTTGTGAGAACCTCTGTCTTCAGAAGGACCCAGTAGGTGGCCAGTCCTTCCCCTTCCAGTGGTATATATCTTGGGAGCAGGAAGGCCAGTTTCTAGGACCAGAAAGCACTTGAAATTCATGATCATCTGGGTGGTTAAGAGACATCAGGAGACATGAGAGAAAGTTGCTAGAGCCTCCACAGTGAGGAAATCTCTGTGGTATACTAACTGAAGTAATTGTTACTCGTTACTACATACTGAAAGATTCTAGAGTTTTGTGTTGTAGCTAATCCCATTCAGTACAGTTTGTAGGTGACAGGATAAATGGGCTTCTGTAAACTCTTTTAATGACAAACTCATTGCCTCTGAAGTTTCAGAGGCCTGAAAGACACTGGGTTCTGTTTAATATTGTGGGTGTTAAATCAATAGCTGTTTCTGTACAATGTCAGGATTCAACATGAGTAGCAGAGCCTAGTGCTATGTTTGAGGCAATGGCCAGCTCCTTTTGGTGAACTCCCTTGTGTTTGTATGGACTAAAAATGTGATCCAAATTCCTCAAAAGAGGCCATCACCATTTTGATATCACATCTGTGCTACTGAAGAAGTTAGATATGGTGAAGCAACAGGGCTCTTGAGATACCCACAGATTGCTTAGTAAACGGTGAACTGTGTTACTTCAGAGGAAAAGGCCAACTTTAGCTGAGAGGTTATAGAAATAGTTACTGAGGTGAACTGATTGTGGTGGTACATGCCCTTAATCCCAGAATTCAGGAGGCCAAGGCAAGCAGATTTCTGTGAGATCAAAGTCAGCCCAGTCTACATAGAGTTCCAGGCCATGTCATACATAGTGCAACCCTGTCTAAAAGAATGTCAGTAGAAATCATAACAAAATATAGTGGCTAATCATGAAAGAAGAGGTAAAAAAAAAAAAAAAGAATGTGAGACCTAAAGGATAGGCAGAACTACTGTGAAAAGCTGTCTTCTAGATAAGACATGGCTATTGTACTCATGAACTCACACCAGCTATGATGCCCACCCACACAAGATCAATACAAGATCAAGCCAGCAAAAAGTCCCACATACACGGAGGAAATGATCTTTAAGTTCTACCCCTTAAAGAGAAGCCATTGGCAGTTTGGTTTTTGCTGGGAGAGGAAAAATCATTCTTTTTTTAAGTTTGGCCATTGATGGGTTTCCAATGCTTCAGTGAATAGTCCCATATCCATGTATATATGAGCAGTACTAACTGGACATTTATATATATGCAATTAGGATGAGGAAGAGTTTCAGGACAAAGAGGAGGTTGATGGGGAAATCACATATCTGAACATATTTTACAATATACATGAATGAAATTCTCAAAGAATGAAATAATATATATATAAATTATATAGATATGCATACATATATATATATTATCTACTAGATTGTATAGAATCAATCTACTAGATTGAATAGAATCAGTAATTTCCAATTTGCTATGGAGGCCTCAGTGGAAGAATCTATGCCATTAAGTTTATAGTAATCACTGTGAGATGCCACTCATTCTGCCCAGATTTTAAAAAATGGTGACCCTTGAGGCAAGAAATTATTCTGTTAAATGAATAAGTGGTGGGGAAAATCAACATTTCTGTTATATATTCTCAACTATGTATCAGTCTTTAAAGGTCTTACTTTAATTATTAAGCTCCTAAACCAAAATCACTTTTATTTACTGGCTTTCCCCACCTACAAAAGAGGAAAACTACGGAAAGGCTTAATTACCACAACTGGTTGTTTGACATGACTTCATCCTATAAAGCATTTGTAAAATCAAGATTGTGGGAAAGAGTGGCCTCTGGGTTTGCTTAAGCATCAGCATAGCAGCTAACTTTCTGTTTCACATAGTTTTAGTCTGTGATGTCATTTCCAACTCCATTGGGAAACCACCATCAAAGTTATTTGTTGCTTCTAACAGAACTGGAAGTAGCCTTGGAAACTCAACAAATCAACAAACCCAGGAAATTTTCCTCTTTGTACAACTAGCACAATCTTCTGAAGAACGGGTAGCAGACTAATAACCTGTTTTCTGCATTTGCTTCATATTATAACATTTATTGATGGGCATATGGCTGAGAGGTGTTGCCACTAATGACATTGGAATTCAGTGTTTCCAGCTCTTGAGTATGGGACCCAGAACCAACAATTTCCATGTGGAGAAGAGCACTAACACAGGAAGGAAAGGAAGTGTTCTTTGTAAAAGGCAATAGTGAACATACAAATTAAGTAAAAGTATTGCTGACATAAACTTTTCCATTTTTGTTTAATGTTTTCTTTCTGTGCGGCTATTTGCTCCTTCAGAGTATTATAGTTAATGTCTAGTTTTGCAGTTTATTGAGAAAATAAAATTAAACCAGTTACTGTAGTGCACATCTATAATCTCATTAACTGGGAGGTGGAGACAGGAGAATCAGGGGTTCAAGGTCATTCTCAGCTACATAGCAAGTTTGAAGATAGCCTGGGCTACATAAGACCTTGTCTCAAATAACCAAAGAGGGGAAAGACCCTGGACTTAAACAGCTGGTATGTACTAGGGGTTACCCTAAATGTAACCCTTATTACATTTAGTATGTTACTTCATATTCTACTGAGTGTTGGTTTTTATCCCATGATTTCCTTTGGTTGCCATGTGACAGGTTTGCTGCTGGAAAATATAAAGTAGGACTGTAGAAGCAAGCATTGCTCATTAAATAAAGAAATTGATTCAGAACTCATTTCTTCAAATATTTATCACATCAGTTAGGATGATATGATCTTCTGAGGAGGGCACATGGAGGAAACTATAAGCACAGGAGCAGGCAAAACTGAATCTTTTCTTCTCTCCAACTCTTTTGTCCCAGAGTCTCCCTATATAGCCATGCTGGCCTAGAACTTGCTATGTAACCCAGGCCAGCCTCAAATTTTCAACAATCTTTCTATTTTTGTCTCCCAAGTGCTA
The DNA here is from genome assembly GCF_008632895.1 of Mastomys coucha. Lineage (NCBI taxonomy): Eukaryota > Metazoa > Chordata > Mammalia > Rodentia > Muridae > Mastomys > Mastomys coucha. The sequence goes on along the minus strand of NC_045030.1, from coordinate 8,266,234 downwards.
CAATTATAAATTATAAGCTTTCCTCTCCATGTCCAGCTAAAATTGAGCCTCAGCCCAGGCTATATTACCTTCTCGTTAGTTGTTTGACTCTGGAAACTTAACCCTTCGAAGAATCATCTCCCACTCCCCCAAAGAGAATAATTAAGTGTCTACCACATTGTATTGTCATGCAACTTCTGGAAAATAATGTATATGTCCCTTTACTGCATTCCTGCTGGGCTTCCAGGGTGACCTGACTGGGAGCAGTGAAGGGAATGAAAAAATGACAAACTGATGACTGGATAGATAAAATGAAATGAAAAGAAAGGTTCTGTCTGTCTGTCTGTGCCCATGGCAACAGCACACATTCATTCAGGACAGTCTCTGCTCCCCACAGTCCTTCTTTTCCAAGAATTGTCTGGCCACTTTTTACTCAAGCCCAGAGTCAACTATAAGTAGCTCCCTTTGAGCAGGGGTAGAAAAACAGACTGGGCCAAAGGTCCACTCTTCAAGTTTGCTGCCTTCAGCTTGCAAAAGCTTAATCCTCTATGAGCTAGGAAAGAGTCTCTGGAATGCAGAATACAATGAAGGGGAGACATTAAACAAATTTCCATAACCTAGAGGATTGGAAGATTTTTCTGGGCAGAGGCCAGGAAAAGAGAGGGTGGGATTTTAGGGTGTCTAGGACTGTGGGCTATGGTCCTACTTTCTAGGTGGAAATGACCTTGAAGCAGGAAAAGGAATCTCCTGCTTCAAGGGCAAATAAGACTTAGTCATCCCAAGCAATCACACTTGCTTGTCCTAAATTTATATTTTTTCCTCTTGTTTTTTGTTTTGTTTTGTTTTGTTTTGTTTTGTTGAGATAGTGTCTCACTATGTAGACCAGGCTGACTTGGGAGGCAGAGGCGGGTAGATTTCTGAGTTCAAGGTCAGCCTGGTCTACAGAGTGAGTTCCAAGACAGCCAGGACTACACAGAGAAACCCTGTTTCAAAAAGCCAAAACAAAAAAATGTAGACCAGGCTGGACTCCACCAGAGATCTGCCTGTCTCCACCTCCCAAGTGCTTGGATTAAAGGCATACACACTGCACCACGTGGGGAAAATAACCCACATATTATTTTCCTTTTAAACAGAACCCTTCCTTCATAAAAAGAAAAAAAGTTTATTTGTTTAATTTATGGTATGGGTATTTTCCTAAGTGTATATTTGTGCATCACATGCATAAAGGATCCCATGGAGGTCAAAGAGGCATCAGATCCCCTGGAACTAGAGTTCTAGACAACTGTGAGCCACCATGTAAGTGCTAAGAACAAAACCCAGGTCCTCTATAAAAAGATTTGCTAATACAAAATACTAAAGAATTAGTAAATACTATGAGCACTTATGCTTTTAACTGCTAAGCCATGTCTCCAGTTCCAGAAACATTTTCTTATTGACATGGTCCTTCTGCATCACAGAGGTACTCTAGTGAGTTCTGTCTTTAGGTTCTGGCAAATCAATAAAGGCACTGTATCTGTAGTCCATGACTCCAATCTACCATGCTAATAGATGGTTGAATCTTCTTTTCATGATTTTTCTTTCATCTGCAGTTTCTCATTTGGTAAGTCTTCTGATAGGTGTTTGATTCCTGTTTTCATTTGTTATTACAATATTTTTCACATCTATTTGTTATGTGTGTATGTGTATGCAAGTATTCCCATGTGTATGTAGGGGGTGGGTACACACATGTTACATGTGCAGAGGTCAGAGGACAACTTATGAGAGTTGACATTGACTTCCGCTATGTGGGTCCCTGGATCCAACATTTGTGGGAACTTAGAATTGAAAGGAAACATTTGTAAAACTAAAAGGCAAAACAGGGTGTAGAGGTTTATGCCTACAATTCCAGCACTAAGAAAGCCAGGGCAGGAAAAGCACTGCAAGGTAAAGACTCAGGTATTTGTTCTAACTGTACTGTGGACTGAAATGTATTCCTTCTTTCAGTTTCCTATGCTGAAGTTCTAACCTCAAGTCTGACTGAACTTAGAGAACATAGAAAAAGTAGCAAAAGTTATCTGAGGTCACAGGGTGGGGTGTGTTGTAGTGACAAATTTGGGATTTTGTTTCTTTAAAAAGCAATGAAATGTTATGTGACTATGTTTTCATTTTAATCCCAGGTGTGGGACATGGGGCTGCTTCAGATTGTCAAATAACAGCTGATTATGATTTACCTCATGCTCTAGCAGGGACATGATTTTACCAGTTGCAGATAGTTTCTGTGGTTGTGTGATGTTTGGAATTCTGGGGACTTTTCAGAGGGTATATAAATGCTAGAGCTCCATAAGAGTTGGTGGATTGTTGTTGGCTGGTTGTTGGTGGTCAAAGTTTGTAAAGTAGTCATGTGCCAAGAAGAGACAACAAGAAGAAATTAGATGTCCTGACAGCGAACATCAAACTTGCCCCCAAGGGACTCCATGACCGTAATCAGTCAGAAGTAGTCTAATGATAATGCCACCTCCTTTCTGACCCTAACTTTATTTTGGGATCTTTTTCCTTTCTTCTCTATTTTTTCTCTCTTTTCTAGAGTTATCAGGTTGAAAGTGTGGAAGAAAAAGGGTAGAGAAGGGAAGAAGAAAGAACCCACAAAGTAGCAAAAGAAGAGCTACAGTGGTTTTCTCATTCTTCATTTTTATTTTTGAGACAGGGCTTCACTATACAGGCAACTGACAATTGAATTTTTAATCCCCCTGCCTCCATATCCCAAGAACTAAGACTGAGCACCACCATTCTGAACTAAAAGTAGTCTTCTCCTAAGAAGAAACCAGAGAACAAAACCTCCATGTTTAAAGAAGGGTGCTGTTTATAAGCTAGGAAGAGAGGCTTCACACACACAGACCCTGTGGACACCTTGATCTTGGACTCCCACACAAAGAAATGTGAGGAACTAAACCTCTATTGTGTTACTGCAACCTCCCAAAATAGTGTCATCACCTGAACACCAAGCACCCAAAACATAAGTGTGTGGAAAGAGTTCATATCAAACAACATATTGAAGGGCTTTTGGGGTTGTTTTATTTTGTTTTGTTGGGGGCTTGGTGTGGTGGATAGTTTTCAGCAGTGAAGTTTCTGGATGGGTGTGGAAATCAGGCTGTTCCCCTGTGCTAAAATGTAAACAATGGCTTTCAGAGGCTGTACCTCACCCTGGGTGGCTCCACTTTACAAAGCTCCATTGTGCATGACTGTGCACCTAAATACTACCACCTGTCCAGCACCACCCATGAGAAACAGGATGGCAAAGAACTGATTCCTAAAATAAAAGGTGTATCTTTATTCATTAAACACATCAAAATAGATCAGAAAGATGTGACATTAAAACTATAAACCCTTCCCCCCACCAATAAAATCCCAAGAACTTATCAAATGCACCAGACTCACAGAGGGTGCAACACTCTCACCTGGACCGCAAAAAATGTAGGACATGTAAGAAGACTGTAATGGTGACTACCTGGTGTGGGTATGTAAAGAGACTGACAGAAAATGTCTGTGGGTTCTCAAGGTAAGCAGACTTCTCAATGCTTACTGTGACCCATGCAAATGCCACTCTGCCATTCAGATCCCATTTTGCACCTTGTCTCTGAAGCCTCATGGCCCTATGCTTCTGCAGCTGTGTTCAACCCCAATTCTTGGCAGTTTGGCCCTGCATGCTTCCCGCAGCTCTTCATGCTGGGCTTCTTAATGACCTCTAGTGACCCTCTTTGTTTCTGTATCAGCTCAGGCCTCTGCCTCTAATAAGGCTTCTTTGAACTCTGTAGCCTCTTTGCCTCTGTGGGCCCTGCTGTAGTCTACATATATTTATTTGCCTACATCTGTATAGATATATACATAGAAAAAGAGAAATATTTATTGTGGTGTAGTCAATCTGTGGTCTGAGAGTTTATATTCATAATTAAGATTAGAATAAAAGAATTTGTATTTGCCAAAGACTAACACCAAAGAAAACTGTAGCTACTTGACAAATTACAGCCAAAGATATTGTGGCAGCTTGCAAAGGGGTTGTTATTTAATAAATTTTGACATTGGGGAAAGACACAGTATACATCTATCTATGTCTGATATATACTACACTCATGACAGTGAATAAAAATTTACCTTAAAAATCAAATACAGTATTATTTTTAAAAAGGTTGATAGAAGTGCTCCATTTTGAGACCTACAGAAAATGTCTTATGAATCAAAATCCAGTGCTACAGTTGATATTCATTTGCATATTTGCACAATCAGTTCTAGTGATTTACATAAAGCATAGCTGATTGGCACACTGGTGATACAAACCTAAATAGGAAAACAGTATTAGTAAGAAGCCCTTTAAGTGACTGTGTTTTAATTAAACTCTAACTACATTTTTACAATCAACACTACTAGTTTTCTCAGTGCAATATCAGAAAATGAACTCATTTGGTTTCCAATTGCAAGAAATCGCAGAAGTGAAATAAATAAACCCAATCTCCAAGTATTGTCTGCCAGTTTTTCTTTCTTAAGAGACTATCAATGGTGATGTAAAAATAGCTGTATTGAGATAAGTAGCATTAGCCATTTAGATGAGCCCTCCTCCCCACTGCCTTGCTCTTTTGTTATTATTTACAATGGAAAACCACAACTATCTAAATAATCTTCTTTATGGATTAATTAGCCCCAAAAAGTAAACTATAAAAATCTTATTTGGGGGCTGGGCAGTGGTGGTGTACTCTTTTAATCCCAGTACTTGGGAGGCAGAGGTATTTCAGAGTTCGAGGCCAGCCTGGTCTACAGAGTAAGTTCTAGGACAGCCAAGGCTACGCAGAGAAACCCTGTCTCAACCTCCCCCACAAATAACTTGTTGGGGGACTGGACAGATGGCTCAGGGGTTAAGAGCTCCTAATGCTCTTCCAAAGGAATCAAGTGCATTTTCCAGAACCCATATCAGAAGACCCAAAAACACTTGTAACTTCAACTCCAGCTCAGGGGAAACAAATGAGCCCCTCTCACTCTGTGACTGCCTACACACAGATATGCACATACTCCCAAATGAACACACACAAAATTAAAAATAAAAGTAAATCTAAACTTTTTAAATCTTATTTCATTTTTTTGAATTATCCTAGTTCAAGAATAGCCAACTACAGTTCACATGTCTACCCCAAATACAACCACACACTTTTTAATAAGGGCTAGACATAGAATGTATTTTATATTTTAAGGGAAGAAGTGGGAAAAGGCAGAAAATATGGAAGAGAAGGAGGAGGTGGAAGATGATGACATGGAGATCTTATGCCACAAGCTAAAGAATTTGCTCTCTGGACTCTAACAGAAAAGGTTTTCTGTTAGAAATATTTTGTACTGATTATGGGGCAGGCTCTAGGGATGATCTTACAATGCTATTTATATGAAATCACAAAAAGGGGATGAATATATCCAATGCCACCTAATTTATTCCTCTTATATAATGGAAGTACCTAACACAAATATATGCATTGACACTCAACCACCAGTAAAACACAGAACCTGCAGAACATTGAAAGACTTAGAAGAAAGTGTTTGTGGGTAATTGCTGATATTTCCCTTCCAGTGCTCATGGTTCTAGGATCGAGGCAGGAAAGATGCACTGGGTAGAGAGTTTCTAAAGAAATCAGTTGGAGGCAATTGGCAAATCAAAACAATGTATTTTAAAATTCACGAGGCACATTTCTACATAGGTCACTGCTAAAAGGCATGTTGACTAAAGAGAAAGAGATCACAGATGTTAAAATCTACCATTTGATTTGGCTGAGAAAAAAATCAAAAGCTAGACATTTGTAGTTTTCCTGGAAGGTTCTTAAGAAGTGGTATTCAATGTCCTCATCAAGGACAAGTGTATTAAAGAATTTTCACTTATATTACAGAGGCTGAGCTGCAAAAAGAAAGTTTTAGAAACAAAGACTGAGTGTACCATGAGCAGACACCCCATGCAGACACATGCAGAACAAAAGAGCATTTATTTTTTCATTGAATCCTCATTGGGACAAATAGAGAAATGTGCAGTGAGCTGTGTCAGTTCAGAATCCACTGTACCAAATGAGCAAAAGATATAAAGACATAATTAACATCAGTAAATTATGACATGAAGAAATGTGTATCTTCCCAAATAAAAAATGTAATATAAAGGTTTTTATAATGGTCTTACTACATAGTTCAGGCTAGCCTTAAGCTCATGAGCCTTTTCCTTCAGCCTCTGGAGAATTAGGATTACAGCTATATACCACCACAACCAGCTTAAAGTATTCTTGAGGATCATGTATGCTAATATATAATTAGCACAATTTTAAATTTCTAGTGAAAATAAATTTTTTTGTACAATATTCTGATCACAGTTCCCCCTCCTCCCACGCTTTCCAGATCCACCCTGCTTTCCTACCCACCCAAATCCAATACATATCCTTCCTCTCTCTCTCTCTCTCTCTCTCTCTCCCCTCACCTTAGAAAATAAACATCAAAAAATAAAAACAAATCATAGTAGGATAAAATAAATTAACAAAATAAAAAGCAAAAATAAAAGCACAAGAAACACATACAAATGCAGAGACAAACATCCGCGTTCACAGAAATTCCATAGGGGGGAAACCCTTCAAAATCAGAAAACATAATACAGAAACAAAAGATCACTAAGGTTTAAAAAAAAAACCCAAAGCACTGTGAAACAAACAAACAAACAAAAACTTCCAATAGTACCATTGGGTTTGTTTTGTGTTGGCCATCTATTGCTGGGCATGGAGCCTGCCTTAGGTGTAGTTTGTGTTGTTTGTATACACTATGAGACTCGGTTGCAAGAAACTAATTTTTCCTTTACAAGCAATGGTCAATTGGAGATAGTTTCTCAGTTGGGGATGGGTGCTTGTGTCTACTTCTCCTCTCAGCACATAGGAGTGTTAATGACCTGTTCTTTCCCTTTCACATAGAATGTTATCATTGAAGGAACTTAGAAAGTCATTTTACAACAGAAAATTTGATGACTTGAGAAGATTTCACTGCTACCATGTTTAAAACTGGAAGCTATGATGATTGGTTTTATATTAACTTGAAAGAATATACTGGAATTAATCAAATCCTAACAATACAGACTATGAAACAATACAGAAAATATTTCTAGACTATCATCAATTCTGAATTATAAAACAACATAATCAATATGTTTATATTTATTAAGTGTGTCCATTGCATAAAATCCTAACAGTAATGACCCTCAATAAAACATTGCTTAGGGGGTAGGCTTCTATTGTTATGTATGTTTTATTGGCTCCAGTTTTCTTGGAGATTACTATGGTTTTTCCCACTAAAGAGAGAAGGCTGTCAGAGCCTCTCAGGAGACAGCTATATCAGGCTCCTGTCATCCAGCACTTGTTGGCATCCACAATAGTGTCTGGATTTCATGACTGAATATGGGTAGGATTCCCAGCTGGAGCAATCTCTGAATTGTTCTTCCTTTAGTCTCTGCTCCAAAGTTAGCCTCCTTCCATGGGTATTTTGTTCCCCTTTTAAGAAGGAATGAACTATCCTCATTTTGGGCTTCCTTCTTCTTGAGTTTCTTGTGGTTTGTGGTTTGTACTTTGTGTATTCTGACCTTCTAGGCTAATATCTACTTATCAGAGAGTGCATACCATGTGTGTTCTT
>NC_045030.1:8253362-8258198 GCF_008632895.1 Mastomys coucha | reverse complement strand
AATAAAGAAAACATCTAATAAAAAAGGAAATAAAGTGTAAAAAAAAAAAGAGAGAGAGAGAGAGAAGGCTGAGATGCTTCCAGGTACCTATGAAATTTCTTCTTTGTGAAGCCAGATACACTGTTGCAATTTAACATATGACGTCATGGACTACTCTGAAATCCTGCTTTCTCTCACATGGTAGTGAGATGGTTAATACTGATCGTCAAAGTCCACAGGATTTAGTATTACCTAAGAGATAAATCTTTGGGTATGTCTGTGAGGGGGTTTAAGATTGGGTTAAATGAGGAGGAAGACCGACTCGAAATGTGGGCAACACTATTCCCATGGGCTGGGGTCCCAGACTGAATCAAAAGAACAATTTAAAAATAAAAAGGAAAAAGCAAGCTGAGAAGCAGCATTCATCTCTCTTACTTTCTAACTGTAGAGACAATATGGCCTCCTCACACAACTCCTTCCAATCCTTCTCTTATAAGGCCAAATTGAGAGCACAAATAAACCCTTTCTTCTTTAAATTGCCTTTCTCAGGTATTTTGTGATAGCAATGAAAAAGATAACAAATATAGTGGTGAAACAACTAAAAGTGATCACTGGCATATGAGGGTTGGGCATACTAGGAAGTAGAGGAGGAAGATGGGGAGAAGAAGGAAGGAGAAACTTCCAGTTGGAGAGGTAAATTCAGAATTTCAATTTGTTAGATATTATTAAAGAAAAGCAGTTTCTACCATACCTGACATAATGTATTACTCAGGGTTCTTTAGAGTCACAGAACTTATGGTAGTCTCTATGTAGTAAAGGAATTTATTGCAGACTTACAGTCTATAGTCCAACTCCCAACAATCAACTCCCAACAATGGTCGGCAGCAGCTATGAATGGAAGTCTGAGGATCCAGCAGTTGCTCAGTCCCACAAGGCAAGCAGGTGAAAAAAAAAAAGCGAGCTTTCCTTCTTCCTTATATAGGTCTCCAGCAAAAGGTGTGGCTCAGGTTAAAGGTGTTACCTCAGGTGACCCTGCTTGAACTTGTAGATCTCTCTATCTTAATCCTCTGGGATTCATAGCTACTATACCTCAAGATCTCCATGCCAACATTCGGGTCGGAAACTTGTATCTCTCAGCCTCCAGATTAGGGCCAGGTGAGCCTTCTAATTTTGGATTGTAGTTCATTTCAGATATAGTCAAGTTGACAACCAGGAATAGTCACTACACATAATTACCCCATTGTCATGGTGGAGCAGCTATAATCCATGTCCTGTAACCATGGCAATAAATCTAGCAAAACAATGATGTGGTAGATTGCTCTATGGTAATAGTAATGAAGCTATTAATGTTCCATATTAGTAGGAAGTAGAGTGGGAAGGGACAAGATCCTCACCTGGGATTCTATCCACTTCTCCCTCCCCTACAGCATCCACATATAATCTTGGGAAGTGATGGCATATTTAGAAGGTTAATAGAAGGTAAGACTCCATCATGTAGCTTCTATGAGGTTGCCACCCATGACAGTGGAACTTTTTAAGGATTCACCCATGCTCCTGTAATCATACCTTACCAATGCTCCTATAAGTATATATGGCCACCAAATTCATTCACCAAGCTGGACTTGTGCTGAATCATTTCTTTGGTCAGCTGCTGGTACCCTATCCAGTGTGAATCGATGTTTGTTCACAGTGCCATAGAAGAAGCAGCTCAACACATATACTTTTCACGTTTCTCATTGTGGCTCCAGACCTTCATTTTTGCTAAGAGGGTCTAGCTGAGGATCATGCTTGTCTGTTTGCCTTTGGGACAGGGTCTCATTGTGTAGCACAGGCTGGCCTCACACTCTCCATCCTTCTGCTTCAACTTCTGAATAATGGAATTTCAGATGCATGTTACCATGCTTGGCCTAAAGTAATATTTGAATGTTGCCATTTATGCAAATAGCTTTGTTTACTGTTGGGCTCTGTTTGGCCCTGGTTTGGGCCTTGAAGACAAACCTGAGCCTGGCTCGAGTTTTAAAAACTGTCTCAGTCACTTCCGTACTAGAGTGACTCAGCACAACCTGCTTAAGCCTGCCTTTGCCTAGTTCCTGCTGACGTAGAGTAACTGTTGGCTCCATTAGTCACCCCATACCCTTCATCAACTTTCCCCTCCCCATATGTCATCTTACCTCAGCAGAAAACTCTGCTTCCGCTCTCAACCCTTTATAAAGAAAAGATTGATACAATAAAACAAGTTCCTGCTTTGACAGACTCCCGACTCTGGGTGGTTATTCTCCAGAAGGCAGGAGATCTAGCCGCTACTCTCACCATCCTGCTCAGCCCCAAGAGGCTCGGCTCAGAGAGCCTGCCCAGCAGTTTACAACTACTATTTAGCAGTCTTCCTTTTTCACTTCTCAGTCTTTAAAAAAAAAATGTTTGCTATGGTAGCAAACCCACAATGGCAATTTGGCTGCAATAAAGCACTTCATAGGCCCCAACTCCTTCCTCCATGTGCTGGACCATAAACAAACTTCAGCTCCAACCCTAAGTAAGTCCTTTTGAAATGTCCCCAAATTGCTTACTTGCCCTTTGCAGTAAATCATGGATGGCCAAATGTACCTGAAGATAATTATGACCCTCCTCCTCAAAAAACAAAAATACATCACTCATTTTCATGGAAGGCCTGTCAATGAGCAGCCTTTGATAATTTTGCTATGAGTTTGAATTTTTTGTCTGTCTGTTTTTGTTTTTCAAGACAGAGTTTCTTTGTGTAACCTTGACTGACCAGGTACTCACTCTGTAGAACAGTCTGGCCTTGAACTCATAGAGATCAACCTGCCTCTGCAACCCAAGTGCTGGAATTAAAGGCATAGGCCACCACCACCTAGCTGTGAATTTATGTTTTGTCTTTGGCACCTCATTTCTCCAATCTATAAACAATTAAGGTGATATAATTGAAGTCAAATTAAAAGCCTGTGGTGTTTTCAAATTATGAACCAGATCCTGGTAATGAAAACTAAAAGCTAACCTTCTAGGAACTCCATGATGAAACGACCAAAGATTAAAAAGAATGGGGCAAAATTGAAATGATATTTCTACCCTCTTTCAAAAGGATTTCAATTAGAGAAAAAAGCAGTGGAATCAAATCCAGGATTTCTTTACCTCTGGACTCATCTGGAATTCTGTCACTTGCTTACTATCTGTTTCTCATTCCAGCTGCAGCCTCTCTTTTCTTATTCAAGGTTACAATAACAGAGCATCATAGGTAAAGAGAAGACCCACCTTCAACTCCAACATATAATGAACAGCACATCTCATTATCTCCTCTCTATTCCTGGGACCATAGAGGCAAAGGCTGGAGTGATGTGCTTACAAGTCAAGGACTATGAAGATTGCCAATAAATGCCATAAACTAGAAGAAAGGCACAGAATCGTTTTCCTCAGGTTTTAGAAGCAACATAGAATTTAAGAATTCTAGCCTCTAAAACTGTGAGACACTTAATTTTGTTGCCTGAAACTACTGAGTTTCTAGTACCCCAACCTGAGGAAATCAACACAGTCCAAAGTTACCTGTACTAAAAAGACCTCTAACGCTGATATTGGATCTGTAGGAATCAGTCACCTGGTAGGGAGACTTTAAAGATGCATAGCATATATGGTTGATCATCTTTAAAATACAGGATGTCTTGTCAAATCCTTCAACTCATTTAGGTGATTCAATTAAGGCTGAGAAGAATGGGATTTTTGTGTTGGAGCTAGGGTTGTATGATAGTTAATTTTAATTTTCAACTGAGATTGTTGGAGTATTAGCATACTTCTTGGGGTATCTGTGACAGCTTATCCAGAGACAACTAGATTGCAAAGACTCTGAAATTGTGGTTAAATCCACTGATGAATTCAAAATCTGAATAGATTTTTGAGAAGTAGTGAAAACTGTGGAATGTGAAGTCCTGTTTGAAGGAAATAGGCCACTTTGGTCATGGTTTAAAATGACTATCTTGCCTTGGCTGCTTCCTATGCTACCTTTTCCTATTTTCTGTCTGCCACGAAGAGAACAGCTTCCTCTTCCACACAAGCCATTGCTATAATGTTTTGCCTCCTCACTGTGAGCTCAGAACCTTCAAGTGATCCTCTAAGATGTCTTTGTTACAGTAACAGTAAAACTAACCTGATATCCCAGAACAAAGCATCCCAACTCTGGAAGAGTACCACCATCCCTGACTTGGAGAAAAAGTGATGGAATCACAGAGGCATACTCCATGGCACTAGAAACTCTAATAAGAGCTTCAGTAGCTGATTGACTGAAAAACAACATAAACACAAAACACAATGGAACAGAAATCATGCTACATACTTTGATCCAGGATCCATCAGGTTCTAGGAGAAGGAGAAACAAGTACTTATCAATACCCAAGGGAGAATGTTCACAGTCCAGGTAGGACAGAGACCATAGTCAGGCTGACTTGATTTTTAGAAAAATAAACAATGGAAAGTCTTTTATCCTCCCAAGTTTGTGGACTCAAGATTTAGAGAAAGGTCAAAAAAAGTAATAACTACACTTAGGTTGATATAAACTTAGATTTTAGTTCTACAGAGTTGTTTTCCTAGGCAAAGCTAGTCAAAGTTAACAATGAACAGGAATGTAATTGTATACAATGTGCATACAGAGCACCAAGACTACACACACAAGCATAAACATAAATAGATTTAAAAAATGAATTATGAAAATTCACACAAACATGGAAAGTATAATAAACAATGTACTCAGATGGTCAAATTGAAGGATAAATCCAGAGAGAAATGTAAAGATATTTTATGCTAATTGATAACTAAGATGAGACTTATAAAGTATATAGTATGTAACTAAAGCCATCT
>NC_045030.1:8250176-8253352 GCF_008632895.1 Mastomys coucha | reverse complement strand
AGAAATCTGCCTGCCTCTGCCTCCCAAGTGCTGGGATTAAAGTTGTGTGCCACCACTGCCCAGCTAAAGCCATCTTTTTGTAACTAAAGTTGTAAGAAATTTTATGACTATGAAAATCATGCTAAATATTTTTATAAAGCTAGAACAAAGAATTTCAAGGGAATCAGAAGCCCAACAAATTAAAATTGCAGTACTTACTGTAAAGTTATAGTAATCAAAAGGGTGTGAGCCTGGCATAGTAGTAGATGTATAGACAAATTGAATAGACTCAAGAGCTCAGAACTACTTTCATACATATATCCAATGAATTTATGGCAAGGCTGTCAGTAGGAAACTGACAGCATCTTTTAAGTATCTTGGGGAAAATGTATATATGAAAGAATAAATTTAGACCATTACACCATATACAAAAATGAACTCAAAATGGCTCAAGACTGTCCTGGTTACATTCAGCCCAATGTACCTGGGAAGACAGTCTCAATTGAGGAAATCCCCAGATCACATTGGCTTGTGGCCACATCTTTGAGAGATTGTTCTGATTGATGATTGATGTGGCTGTAGGCAACACCATCCCTAGGTAGGTGGGTCTTGGCTATATAAAACTTTAGCTGAGATGAGAATGCAAAGGAAGGGGAGCCCTCATTCACTGTCTGTTGGGTTGCAAACTGGTACAATCACTATGGAAATCAGTGTGGAGATTATCACTCCTTGGTATACACTGAAAGAACAATCTGTCTGAACAAGACCTACATAATGACAACACCAGTTGACATGCCAAGATGGAAAGGGGAAATTCTACAAGGATCTACCCCTAGATGAAGACCTACCAGGTGTTCAAAGCCTGCCAGGTGAAGAAGAATGAATTTCTTCTAAGAATGAGCTCTAATATAGATTGTCCAATCACAAGGTGGTCAGGTTTGAATACATGTAAATGTGAGCAATGCTTAGTGGACTCTGTAAGTTATATATATATGTGTGTGTGTGTATATTATATATATACGTGTGTGTGTGAGTGTGTGTGTGTGTGTGTATGTATAGAAAACAATAATAATTAAAGAAGAGGTCATGAATTTGGGGTGGGAGATAAGAAACTCCTCTAGAGTTGGGGGAGGGGCGGGAGAAATTTAGATGCATTGTTTATGTATGAAGTTCTAAACATAAATGTCTGTTTATGGGGCTGGTGAGATAGCTCAGAGGGTAAGAGCAGTGACTGCTCTTCCAAAGGTCCTGAGTTCAAATCCCAGCAACCACATGGTGGCTCACAACCATCCATAATGAGATCTGATGCCCTCTTCTGGTGTGTCTGAAGTCAGCTACAGTGTATTTATGTATAATAATAAATAAATCTTTGGGCCAAAGCAAGCAGGGACTGAGCAAACGGGATTGACTGAAGCAAGTAGAGGTCCTAAAATTCAATTCTTAACAACCACATAAAGGCTCACAACCATTTGTACAGCTACAGTGTACTCATATACATAAAATAAATAAATCTCTTTTAAAAATGTTTGTTGAGAAAGGTAGCTGAACACAAACCAGTGAGCAAGCCCAGAAGCAGCATTCTCCCATGGTTCTTGTCTCTGATCCTGCCTGAGTTCGTGCCCTGACTTCTCTTCATGATAGACTGTGACCTCGAAGCATAAGCTGAAATAAGCCCTTTCTTTCCACAAGTTGCTTTTGGTCAGTGCTGTTATCACAACAACAGAAAGCAAATTATAACAGATATAAACAAAATAGCTAAAATTATGAACATACCAATATCCCAATGTTCCTTTAGTAAAGGACATACCTAAAATAGAGTTAGTAGGAGGAAATGAGGTAGAGAGACAAAACTGGAACCAGCTCTACTAAGAATTTGGCTTTATCCTTGAAAGTTATGGGACATTACTAAAGAATTTTAAGAGGGGTTTAAAAGGACAGTCTGAACTTTAGAATTAGTACTTACAATGAAGAATGTGGATTACAATGTTCTAGAAAGCATGTAGAAGGGATTGGCTAAATAAGGGAGGGAAGAATAAGGAAGGTCTTATCTCAGGTAGTGACAATAGGAAAAGGGAAAAGACATAATGGATATAAAAATAAATATCAATTTTTTAATACTCTAATAGTTTTATGAATATTTAGCATGAAGGAGAGAGACATCTTTAGAACCCATTTATTCATACATCTGTTCATTCAATTTGTGTTTACGGAGTATTTAGTAGTGCTAGACATACTGTTCTCAAACGGTTTCCAAGTTTACGTATGGTTTTCTAGAAGCAGACCCTGATTTGAGGATCTTTACATACATGAATTAGTAAGAAGGCACCTGTTCTCCAGCAAAGGTAGAAATGAATGTCAGAAATAAGGTGGGGGCTAGGAAGAAGCCAAGTGAAAGGATAATTTCTGGCAAAGCCTGACTTCTTCAATAGAAGTTACTGCAGAGATATCCAAACCTGTGGGAAGGGAGCTAGGCTTTGATAGTCCTAGATATAATTCCCACAGTGTAAGCTTTCTAAATGTCCTTAACCTTGACCCCATTTGCCTTTCCCTTTTAGTCTATTTCATAGTATTCTGTCTTCTCATCTCCATCATGAACTCCTGTTAGTCCTCACAATCACTCCATCACTTCCTTAGAGAAGAAATTTCTTTTTATCTGAAAATATTCTTTATTTGTATATACTGATCATTTTTTAGGTACAGAAGATAAGCCTCAGCAGTCTAGAACGCTTGCTTCACAATCATGAGGACTGGAGTTCAGATCCCAGCACCCGTGTAGCTCACATTCATAGCCATAGCTCTGAGGGGGGCAAAAAGAAGATCTCTAGGGCTTTTTGGCTTCTAACCCAGCAAAGAAAATGATAGCCCCAGGCTCAGGGATAAACACTGTCTCAAAGAAATAGGTAGAGAGTGATAGAAAAAGACTTCCAATGGCCTCCACATCTACATGCACACACACACACACACACACACACACACATACACACACACATCACACACACAAATAAATAAATAAACCTTTTTAAGATTTATTTTCATGTGTATATGTACACTTGTGTAGATGTATGCAGATATCTGTTGAGTCTAGAAGAGAGCATCACTGCCACGCACACTTTGCGTGAAGGCGGTATCTGAGGCATAAACTTCAAGGAAAGTCAGTTTCCTGCCTCTGCATTGTCGCCTGGCACCCCAAACTCAGA
>NC_045030.1:8236579-8248765 GCF_008632895.1 Mastomys coucha | reverse complement strand
CTGGCAGCTCAGCAGTTAAGGTACATCTGAGGCCATCTAAAACACACTGGGTCTGAAGCAGCAGCTATTTCCTCTGGACTGGTGCTGCATCCCCCGGGCCCAAGTGCTCTGAGCCCAGGGGACTATGGATTGCATGAATCTGAGTCCTAGTCCATCAAAGTTCTAGTGCGAATCCTTCTGTGAGTCCATAGTGCTAGTCCTGCATGAGAGCCCAAGTCCTTCCTCCAGTGCAAGTCCAAGTCCTAGTCCTGCATCAAGTGAAAAGCAGGCTTATATGGTATACAGAAAGCAGGGCAGATGACAAGAGTCACGTAGGCAGGTGACCGCTACATCAAGGTCAATGATCTTACTGTATCCAGTTGTGAAGTGGGTGGAAGAGCAATGCTGCCCCTCCCTGCTGGGGCTACTTTGGTATTCCTATGCTAATTCTCTGGGTCCTGCTAGAGGCAATGACTAGGAGGTTCTGACCTAACACTTCTAGCTAATGTCCTTGAGTTGAAGCCATTCATTACTCTCTAGTATGTAAAACGTTTCTAACTATTGTGAACTATCTATTGCCCTAAGGAATGTGCTAGACCTCTGTTGCTAGCTCTGATGAGGCAGATTCCTTGAGAGAAATTCCAAGCTATGGAGAGCTTGGTATTAAACTAGGATAGGTTAGAAACATTGTGTTGGCCAGGAAACAATGCCCAATCTTAGCCATTTATGAATCATTTCTTGGGGTACCTTTATGCCTAATTATGAGGGCGTGTTGACGATTGGAAAGACTAATCTGGAACATGTCTGAGTTAGGAGATACCAGCAACTGTATGAATATCCAGGAGGCACAGAACTCCTTTTGGATCCTTATTGCCTCTTATCCTTAATCAGGATTTTACCCCCGATATTTTGGATGTGACTGGAGTAGACGAGTGTGCGTGGCAGAGGAACATGCATGCCATGGCACATATGTGAAAATTAGAGTCTGTTCTCTTCTACCTTACATGGTTTCTAAGAGATCTAATTCAGATCACCAAGCTTGTAGCAAGCCTTTATCCACTGAGACATCTTGCTGGCTCCAATAAATAAGTCTCTTTTTAAAAAATCAATGTCATTGCAATTTTTTCATACCTACTTAAGTTTTCTTTCTTGCCTGCTCCATTTAGTTCCATTATGTCCATTTGTTCATTTAACAGACACCAGCAGGTATCCTATTAAGGAGCAGTCACTGAATTGAGAGCTGGATGAATGAGAAAAAAACAAAAACAAATAAGGCTTTCATCTTTACCCATCTCAGCCAGACAAGGTGCTGCACACCTGCAATCCTAGCCCTGAGGGATAAAAACAAATCACAAGCATCAGATCAGCCTCATCTACATAGTGAACTCTAAGCCAGCCTTAGGTACATAGCAAGACTGTCTCATCCCACCTTCCATACACCAAATCCTTGCCGCTGTTCAGCCTTAGCAGCAACCATGATATTATGGAAAGGTCAGCAACTTTGGAATCAGACAGAGGCCCTTATTTACACATAATCCTGGACTAATGCATATAAAACCATTCTTCATATCTCAGTTTTCTCAATCTATAAAATGGGAGTACTAATTCCTCTCAGTAATCTTAAAAGATCTATGTATAGAAAACAATGTGTATTTTTTTTCAAAAACCATTTACATTGTATCTGTAACATCAGCAGCACCCCCAAATTTTTTTGAGTATGGGAAGTTTTGGAAAGGGGAAGAAAATGAATTAACTGTCCTTTTCAAACTTAAAATAAAAACTATACAAAGTCCAGTCCTGAGATATAGGACACAGACACATGACTCAGAGCTGCCCAAGACTGAATTTGCAATCAAGGAAAAAAACATTTGGTGCATTCAAGCAAGCTCAATATGTACTGCTGTTGGCAGTAGGGCCTACAGAATGAGTTCAGAATTCATGATCTCAAAATTGCCAATGACATTCTCTCCCAAAAATGAAAAGAATATCTCTTTTACAAGGTTTGGGAAGGGGTTAAATATGAATAAAAACTGATTAGATATGAAAATATCTGCTCTATAAATGTGTATTTGATCTGTTTAGGAGGCTTTGCAATGTGTAAAATAAATGAATAAATAAATATTTGTGATCTAGCTTCTACCTAAACATGAAATCCCCCAGGGTTATTTTGTTCACACCAAAGTTATTTGCTTTCCTTCCCAGTATTGTATGTAGTTTTCCTTGCTCAGAACTCCAAGTTCAAAGTGCACTTAGCTATATATGCAAAATGCAGTTCACTATCAATAATTGCTGTACATTGTGCTTTGCTCCTAGGTTAAAAAGTAACTACTTTATTTGGAGCCTTCTAAAAGACTGCAAGGTTTAGGAAGTACTCTCTACCCTCTCCTGTAAAATCTGAGAAAAGGAGAGACTTGCACACAGAGAAAGCACCTCAGTATGAATAAGCAGCTCAACACTAGATACCATTACTCAGCACCTCTTAGAGAACAAGTGTCTCCTATGACAATGCTTTGAGCATAGGTCCACGCCCAACTCTCTTCTTTGACTCTGTGGATTTCTTCTAGAAAATGTTTTCGACTCTTAGATCCAGCTATCACTTTCAAGCCAATGGCCTTCCCAGGGTGCAATTCTGAATTTCTAGTAACCAGCTGTGATCTCCTCCTGAATCCATCTGTCCCTCTAACTCAGTACCTGAAGCACTTTGAGATTCTCAAGGATGCATTTGTTACCCAGTCATTACTCCTGTTCCCTTCCCCTCTTGGAATCTATTCTTTGCATGGACATTGATGATCACACACACCTTTTCAAGTCTCACTTTGCTTGAGATGCACTTTTGAGGAGGAGCACAGGTCAAGACACGGATTCCCCGTTTAATCCTGGCTGACCTGGGACTCTTTTTGTAGACCAGGCTGGCCTTGAACTCAGAGATCCAACTATCTCTGCCTCCAAAGTGTTGGAATTAAAGGCATGTGCCACCATTGCCCAGCCAAATGCTTTTTAAAAAAATCTCTCATTTTTTCTCTCATCTCAAATGGGTCCTCCTTTAAGCTGTTTGTATATTTAGCAAATATCTTGTGAAAAGTATACACATAAGTACATAGCAAAGAAAATATATTCCATGTACTTAGACAAGAATAAATGGATAGATGATGTAACCTAATAGGCAAACTATAAGAGCCTATCACATCAGATCTGGGAAGAATAGGATTTTGACAGAAATGAGTAAAGAGATCACATTAGGGAAGATCTTGGCATAGGGCATACAGAAGAGAACATAGCGATTTCAAAAAGATCAGTTGAGGTAAGTAGAAGAAACTGAGAACTGGAAAATAAGATGGGCAAAAGCTAGAAGGGCTTGTAGCAGAGTGGACTTTGAACAACAAACTGAGAAATTTCTAGAGCCTTCTTGCTGTGTTGTCCAATAGTTTTGGAACATTGTGCTTGTTTTCAAGAATTGAAAGTTTCAAGTCATGGAAGCAACACAGCCGATGGCTACTTATCGGTTTAATGATGTCCAAACTTCAAAAAGAGAAAAGAGTTCAAAAACATCTAGGAGTTTTGGAGATTAAAGGATAGTGGGAAGCTTCATATGTCTTTTATTGAATAGCCTTAGGAGAAACAAGTACAATAGTTATATAGAATAAGTTTATAGTAAATACTAGATGGACAGGCAGATAGAAGAAAGGGCAGTTGAAAGAATAGATGGGGAAGGGCGTGGTCAAGACAGTTTCTCCACTGTTTAATAACAGAATTTACGCTGGGCGTGGTGGCTCACACCTTTAATCCCAGCACTTGGGAGGCAGAGGCAGGTGGATTTCTGAGTTCGAGGCCAGCCTGGTCTACAGAGTGAGTTCCAGGACAGCCAGGGCTACACAGAGAATCCCTGTCTCAAAAAGCAAAAACAAAAAAAACAAAAACATAAAAACAGAGTTTACAGAGGATGGATATTAGTTCTGGTTCCTCATCTCTTGAAGGACCCATTTTGTATATTCATTTTAAACATGCACCTTAATCTTACCAAGAATTCATCAAAGCTCTATGGCATCTTATCTATTAAGAATATGACAGTGGACACTGTGAACTTGCAAAGTCAGATTGGATTTGGGTTCTGTATAATGAACACTGAAAAGATAGCTAGCATATATCAAATCCACATCTTCAGAGGAAGATTCTCAAAGAGGATAGTGAATTAAGTAAGTCCAGGGAAAGAAAGTGGTGAATACAGCAAAGATTTAGCAACACAGACAGGTGAGTCTGGTTAGGTGTTTCGACAACACACATCCCAGTAGAATATTAAAATCAGAAACCTCGAGGTAACGTAGTTAGTACCTGTGAAGGGAACTAAATGTTAGTAACTAGTCTAGCTTTTTTATTTTTTGTTATTTTTGAGATTATAATTTAATTACAATATTCATCCCTTCCCTTTATCCTCTCCAAACCGTGCTCTCCTTTAAATTCATGGTCTCCTTTTTCACCACTTTTATTGCATACACACACACACACACACACACACACACACACACACACACACACACACATATATATATATATATATATATGTATATATATATATATATATATATATATATACTTATATATTCCTAAACATAAACTGTTCAGGCCATATAATATTTCTTTTATTATGCTTTCAGTGCAGACCTCTTGGCATCAGAAACCTTGAATAATAAATCAGAAGTCTTTATATAATTATTTTCATGTCTTTACTGCACTGCTGACCTCATTTGTGTATCCTGTATGTGGTCTCTTGTTTCAAATGTGTTGCTTTTTTCCTTTTGGTTTAATGAGTCTTTGTGCTTAATCAAGAAAAGTCTTAAATTTTGCATTATAAAGAAGTAAATTTCTGACTTCTAGCTGGTAAGCACTGTACCATAGAGAATGCCTTCATGCCAAAACTCCCAACTAGTAGTTACAAACAGTGGACTGTGCATAAAGCTGCTGTCTCCATGGGTGCTAATTGTAACATGTCAATGAAGGGATTTGCTTTCTCTGGCTGCCAGGCCAAGTTTCCTGCTGCTGCCAAGCTCTGTAACATTCAACAGGAATGTGATTTTTTTGACATGGGCAGTTCAGAATTCAGTGGCTGCCCTCACTGGAGGGGACTCAGAAAAGTGTAAAATGAGAAAAATGTGCTGAATTCATTTAAAAAATGTACTGCCCGTGAGTGTCATACTGGAGAGGTAGACAGAACAACAGATGGGCACATAGGATGAGCCGAAGACCCTGTGTTTGAAGAACAGCAAGTGGTCTAGTTGAGTATGAGAGTGTTGGAAGATAAGGCCCAAACATCAAGCTGAGATTATGTTCTCTGAGGACTTAAGTACCAGGGTGAAGAGATGACACTTAACTTCAAAACCAGTGGGGAATCATGGAATTTTTTAAAGTAATTAAATAATGTGATTACAGCTGCCTAATCCATTGTGAATACGTAAAGTAGATTTAATTAAGTAACAGGAAATAAGTTCAGAGAATGGTATAGAGACCATAAGCTAACCAATAAAATTAGAACCTTCTACATTGCTTGAAAGTGGCTATTTCAACAGACTATATCTATCAACTAACCTAGCACTACCTTGTAGTGAAAAGGACCATGTGACTAATTCTAACCAAATGATTTCATTGGGATCCATGATCTTCTGGACTAACTAATTCTATTCACACAATTCTCCATTCCTTCTGTGAATCTATGTGTGCATGTGTACATGTATGTGATGTGCATATTATGTATGTTTGTTTGCATATGTGTGGGTGTGACTGTGTAAAGGTGCTCATGACCATGTCTTTGCCTGTGTATGGAAGCCAGGGGCTAACTTCAGGTGTCCTCCTCAATTATTTTCAACCTTATATATTGAGGCAGGATTTCTCACCTGAATCCAGGGCACCTAGCTAGCTAGCATGTTCTAGGGATCCTCCACCTCTACCTTCTGATCCCTAGAATCATGGGAGGAGGGCCTGCCCTGCCTACCCAACATTTACACTGGTTCTAGTGTTCCAAACTCCAGTTCTTATGCTTTCACACCAAATGCTTTACCAGCTAAGCTACTTCACTAGCCCTCTTTGTGCTTCTTTTTAACACCACATGTCAATCCCTTGACACTAAGACAGACTAGAAGCTACAAGACAATGTAAGCTATGGACCATTTCTGTACCCTTAGGAATTTTTAAAATATAAAAACAGATCCAGGAAGAAGCCCTTGGTTTAGTTACTATATGAAATTCACCATCTATACATCAAATAATTCACTTACAGTGAAGCTGGTTTCTTTACACAAAGAAAAGCTAGAAGCTATACTCCAGATAGTCATAGTTTTCCATAGGCTGGGTCTTTTTATCCCTACCTCCCACTTTACCATCTTATTCTGAGGAGTACTTAACGATGTAGAGTATCATTAAAACATCCATAGAGCTTTTCGGCTTTCAGCTCGGAGTTGGTCATCCCAAATCCGCGTTCATCTGACACCAGCCACCTCCACCATGCCGCCCAAGTTCGACCCCAATGAGATCAAAGTTGTGTACTTGAAGTACACTGGAGGCAAGGTCGGCACCACATCCGCCTTGGCCCCTAAAATCGGTCCTCTGGGTCTGTCTCCAAAGAAAGTTGGTGATGACATTGCCAAGGCTACGGGTGACTGGAAAGGTCTCAGAGTTACAGTGACACTGACCATCCAGAACAGACAGGCCCACATTGAGGTAGTGTCCTCTGTCTCGGCCCTGATCATCAAGGCCCTCAAAGAGCCACCAAGGGACAGAAAGAAGCAGAAGAACATTAAACACAGTGGAAACATTACTTTTGATGAGATTGTCAGCATTGCTCGGCAAAGACACCGGTCTTTGGCCAGAGAACTTTCTGGAACCATCAAGGAGATCCTGGGTATTGCACAGTCTGTAGGCTGAAATGTGGATGGCCAATACCCACATGACATCATAGATGACATCAACAGTGGTGCAGTGGAGTGTCCAGCTAGTTAAGCAACAAGAAAATATTTCAATAAAAGACTATCTGATAAAAAAATATCCATAGAACTTAGAAAGGAATTGGATTTTTACCCAGGTATGATTAAATAAGGCAGATTTCATCCTAAATATCTTCTTCATATACTTGAAATTTTAAAACTTAGAGATTCATTTACTTAATACAAACCTCACCTAAATTTCAATATCCCTGCCTTAATTTCTATGAAGTGGTCTGTGTCTTCCAAATAAGAGGTAAACAGAGGTGGCAATGTACTATATATATTATGAATGGCTTAAATTAAGAGGCTAGAGAGATGGCTCAGTGGTTAAGAGAACTTGCTACTCTTGCAGACAACCTAGGTTTGGTTCCCAGAATCCGTGTCAGGCAACTCACCAATACTCCAGTTCCTGGGAATACAATGTCCTCTTCTGGCCTCCAAGGGCACCCCACACACACATACACACATACTTTCACAGACATACACACATACACATAGATAAATATTTTAACAAAAAGAAGGAGGAGCTGAGCAGCATCTGGCAAAATGCTCCAGATTAGATAGTATCTCAAGATCCCCAGACTTCAAAAACAAATTCCCCAAGAAAAATGGAGTGTTTCACTTTCCAGCATGACTTTGGGAGTTCTAACATCTTGATAGAGTAATGAAAAGCAGATGCCCAAAGGAGTGCATAAAAATGATGAAAATGGAATCTGGGTAGATCCTTGTATGAAGCAAAAATGATGCATGAATACAAACAGGACTAAAGAAGAGAAGCTCTTCTTCCTAAAAGCCTCAGCACTTGCTGACATCTCCCTACCCTTTGTTTCTAGTAGTCAACATTCAAACAATAAATTCTTTTTTCTTTGGGTAATATGAAGGAGTGATTTTAAAAGGCAAACTGCCCCAATATTTAAACAAGCTTACAGAAAAGGCATCCATAAGCCTAAATCATCAATCTTGGGATAACAGCAAATACTCATCCATTTTTTTTTAACAGCACAGAGCAATATATTTTCATATAGGCAGTCAGAGTGTACTTCTTGTCTCCTGTTCTACTTTTTAACCTGATGTTAATTTATATGTATATTTCCAAATAACAGCATACTCAATATATCATTTTCCATCTATACATCATGCTCATGACTTTGTATATGAAGGTGGACATGTTTGAGTAGTTGCTATGGTCCATGGTTATAAATAGGAACTGCTATGATATCTGTGGACAAATGTCTTGTGTTTTTGTTTGTTTATTCAATTTTGATTCTCTCTGGTGAAAGAACCACAACATCAAAAGATACAGTGCCTTTATTCTTTTTCCTAATACCAAATTGTTCAATAGAAAGCTGCATATTGCTGAAAATGCAAATAACTCAAAATATACTAAATTTGGCATTTAAAAGGAATGAGAAGAATTAGTCCAAAAACGACAATGCTTACTATAAAGGATATTTACCATGATATTATCTATATACGAAACACACACACATACACACAAATCAAAATATTCAGATCACTGGTGAATGTCCAAATAAATTATGATAAATCTGTAACTAAAGCAGATATGTAGACTTTTTGTTACTATAAAAGTAATTTTAAAGAACATTGAATGATATAAGAAATAATCATTAAGTAAATATTGACAATTTCTAGATGCTATGTAATTCCAATTAGGTAAGAAGAAATGTTGTTCATTTGCAAATGCATGCAAAGACTGTGAAAATGTACTATGATATTAATAGTTGCTACTTCTCACTCTTCTTTTATTAGTCACATATGAATTTTGTAATCAGAAAGAGTAACAAGTAAAATACCAGCATAGTGGAATTCTGGATACAAAATGATTCAAAGGAATAATGAAGTTTAGATGACTAAATTAGTTGTTGACCAGTCAAACGTGAATATGAACTTTTCTTCTAGTTTAACTTGAAAGTAAGTGTGTGCTGAAGCTATAATGGGGTGAAGAACTGAAAAGATCTAATACAAAGGAAAAAACTTTAGAGCTTAAGTAGGGAGGGCTTCATGAGCAAGCCCTAGTCCAGACAATCTTTGATCAATAATCTCAAACAGCCAATTTTTTATACTGAAGGGTTGGCCTTTGTCATTTGCTACTGTGATATAGTAAAGAATATATCTGGCCTTTTCCCAGGCACAACGCTTCAAAAACCATTGGAATATCTAGTAGGAGTGTTTTTGTTATTCATAATAATCTCATTTCATTCATACTTGGGCTTATGCTAATTAGATGACACATGGTGGATCCCCTGGATACCTTCCAACAGAAGCTAGTGACCAAAAAGGCAAAGCACAAGATTGAAAGTTGAACCTTTCTTCCCAACTTGGAAAGAGGAGAAAAGAGCTAGAAACTGGATTTAATCATGTGGCCAATGATTTAAACAGACATGCTTCGTAATAAAGACCTCAACAAAGTCTCTTTGACCCTGAGTACCAGGGATGAATCCAGACTGATAAAGGTACCGATGTTCTTAGAAAATAGATATTCAGATTCCATGAAGAGAAGGTATAGAAATGAACCTCACTACTCTTCACTCAGACCCTGTCCTATTTATCTCTTCCATTTGGCTTGCTCCTAAGTTGCATCCTATACGTTTATCGTAAAATCAGTGCTTTAGGTGAGGTCTGGATCAATTGAGCAAGTTTTTAAACTTCAAAAGGGGAGAGGTCATGTGATCACTGGCTGGAAATTTTAACGAGCTAGAAAGACTTTGGAATACCAAGGACTTATGGTTGTCATCTGAGACCCCACAACCTGTGAGGTTTACACTAGTTCCAGTTAATTAATGCCAAAATGGAACTGAATTGGAAGACACTCAGTTGGTGTCAGAGAATTGCCTTCAGGATACAAACATTCCATACACATACAAAGGAATAAAATACTTCTCAAGAATGTTTATGCAGCATAATAGTTTGGGTGACAAGGCCTTTGATGTTAGTGGTTGAATTTAATAGAAGTTTATTTCTTGCTCATATACAATTCAGAATTGGTGTTACTGATTAAATAGCCTTCCATCTTGAGTCTTCACATTCTCCTGGGCTCCACCATACTTCAGACTTAAACAGAAAATGGAGAGAATGGGAGCAATGAAAAGCTATATATGGAACCACTGCCTGGAATTAAGGCTACTTTTAGCTACAAGATGTCTTAGGAAATTCATTGTCACTGTGAACTCAAAGAGAATAGATGGGCTTGGTTAAAAAGTAGGCAGTCTTAATCAAAAGGATTAAAATAGTGTTCTTCTTCCTGAAAATACCAATTGCGAATTTAGATTTTTTTTAACCTGACTAATTTTAGTAGTCAAGTTTCTCATTGCCAGGAGTTATGGTAACATACTTCAAAATGAAAAACAATTGTTTCAGCTCACAGTAAGAAAGAGTTCTTTAGTGTCTAACACCCAGGACCTATGATAGAGAAAGGATGTGCAAACACAAGATCTAGGGAGCCATGGCTCCAGTTGCATCTGTAGCAGAGGATGGCCTTGTTAGACATCAATGGGAGGAGAGGCCCTTAGTCCTGAGAAAGTTGGATGCCCCAGTGTAGGGGAATGCCAGAACAGGGAAGAGGGAGTGGGTGGGTTGGTGAGCAGGGGGAGGGGAGGGGATAGAGGGTTTTCAGAGGGGGAAAGGGGATAACATTTGAAATGTAAATAAAGAAAATATCTAATAAAAGAAAAAAGAAAGAAAAAATAAAAAATTATAGACCAGTAGAATTTGTATTTCACTTTTGTGGACAGTAAACCATACCAGGAAGCATCTGAGTCCCCAGAAAATCAGGGTACACACCTAATACAGTAGGCAGCTCCCTGTTCCCTGCTCCCTGCTCCCACACTTCCTACATAAGGAAATGTGGCCTGTGGTCAAGTAGGCCCAGGACAGAGTTCTCCATACTAATGAGATACCTAGAGGCCCTGAGGGTTTATCCAGTAAGATTCTTTCCCCAGATTCTTCCCTGCAAAAGGTATTTAATCTCTGGCCCACCCAGAGAAGTTTGTCAGTATGCTTCCATTTTCCACAATGAACAACCAATGAACAGTTTGGAACCAAGAACTGTTTCTTTTGTCTACCACCACCACAGGAAGCATGGAGATGGCCTTCGCCTACAGAGCTCCTGCTTAAATCTCCAGTAAAAGGCCTCCCTGAACTTCCAACCAACCTCCACCAAGCTAAAGACAATCACTGATGAATTAAGCCACAGCTCCCAGCCCTAGTCCCAGGTTACAGGCCATCCTCAGCCCATGGTCTCCAATGGTCTGCGACTGGGTGTCCCGGGGTCAGGGAACACCATCTTTGGCTCCCTAACCCCAGACTATATTTCCCACCCCCAGAGCAGTGTCTCCACACTTCCCTAAAGCACAGCAGCCAATGATGGTGAGTAGGACAAAGTGCAGCCTGGCTCCCCAACAGCCAGATCCAACAGGGATTGGAACATGGAGCCACACATATTCATATAGCTATAACCAAAAAAAAAAAAAAAAAAAAAAAAAAAAAAAGGAGACAACTTGAAATGCACAGGGACAATAGAAGGGGATAAGATATACCAATAGCCCTCCCTACCCCTTACTGCTGAACTATTGGTTATTGATACATTCCAGAAGCAGGGACATCACCATCTTCAGTTGTGTAATGACCTCTGAGCCCACTGACTCCAGTACATAATTCCAGATTCATGCTCACACAGGCCCTCATTAAACTTAGTGGGTCTCAAAACATGGACATGAACAGGAACATGAAAATGAACATGAGTATTAGAGAGATTTCTAGGGAAGGGGAGGATAGACAAGAGTGGTATAGAAATAAAATTGGATAAGAGGATGAGAGTGGTCAGTATGCATGATGTATATATATGAAATTGAGAAAGAACAATTTTAATCAATAAAAAGGAAGAATAGAGGTGATGAATGTGATCAAAATATACTGTACACATGTAGAGGAATATCATAATGAAAAATTTCACTCTATTCATTTAATATGTGCTTAAAAACTGAAGATGATCAGTGCAAATAATAACTTCTTAGCATGTAGAAGTATAGCTACAGAGTAGAAATGCTTTTAAAACACTGTTTCAATAGAATAGTTAAAAAGGAATATTTTATTCAAAGAAGCAGCTGGACAAGTTGATGTCCAGCTGTATAAATGGTTGTTCTGATATAACTTCAGAGAAAAATTTTCTAAGTGATGTAGTAAAACATACAGAACACGACTCAGTGAAAGATGCCTA
>NC_045030.1:8232532-8236569 GCF_008632895.1 Mastomys coucha | reverse complement strand
GAGACTCAGTATCTGAGAGATCTCGGGGGTTTGGGTTAATTGAGACTGCTGGTCATCCTACAGGGTCGTCCTCCTCAGCTTCTTCCAGCCTTTCCCTAATTCAACAACAGGGGTCAGCTGCTTCTGTCCATTGGTTGGGTGCAAATATCTGCATCTGACTCTTTCAGCTGCTTGTTGGGTCTTTTGGAGGGCAGTCATGCTAGGTCCCTTTTTGTGAGCACTCCATAGCCTCAGTAATAGTGTCAGGCCTTGGAGCCTCCGCTTGAGCTGGATCCCACTTTGGGCCTGTTGCTGTACATTCTTTTCCTCAGGCTCCTCTCCATTTCCATTCCTGAAAATCTTTCAGACAGGAACAAAATTGGGTCAGAGTTTTGACTGTGGGATGGCAAGCCTGTCCGTCCCCCTCTTGATGCCTGTCCTCCTGCTGGAGGTGGGCTCTATAAGTTCCT
Organism: Mastomys coucha; assembly: GCF_008632895.1. Taxonomy (NCBI): domain Eukaryota; kingdom Metazoa; phylum Chordata; class Mammalia; order Rodentia; family Muridae; genus Mastomys; species Mastomys coucha. The sequence continues at coordinate 8,236,120 of NC_045030.1, read as the reverse complement.
GCTCCCTACAGTCCAGCATTTCATCTAAGATCCATCCCTTTGAGTCCTGAGAGTCTCTCACATCCCAGATCTCTGGTGCATTCTGGAGGGTCCCCCCAACCTCCTATCTCCAGAGTTTGCCTATTTCCATTCTTTCTGCTGGCCCTCAGGGCTTCAGTCCTTTTTCATCACCCAATACCAGATCAGGTTCCCCTCTCCCCCCTCAACGCCCCCTCCCCATCCACTTTCCCTCCCAGGTCTCTCACTCCCTCCCCACTTGTGATTGAGTTTGACTTCTACAACAGGCTGTTCCCAACTCAGGCACTAGTCATGTTTTAAGAAGCATATATCTCCATTATTTGGAACTGTGGGTATATTTTTCCTTAGAAGCAATGTTGTAAAGCTTGTTTAGATTCCCAACCAAAAACCACAAACAATTCTGTTTGACCCAGAATGAGTCCAGAAGGCTGCTCTAGGACAGAAAGCTTTTCCAACTTGCAACTCCCTTTGACTCACGAAATTCTCATGTGACCTAAGGCACATAAAATTATAAAATAATTATATAAATCAAACACTTATTAAAGAAGAAATCATATAGAAATTTGCTATAAAATATCTTTGGTATACATATAATTTTAGCATTTATTAAATGTGAAAGGAAAGGAATATGCTGGTTTGTTTTAGCATAAAGAAATAAATCTTCAATGAATCTGTGATATTATAAGATCCAGAACACTGCCAATATTTTTAAGAGTTGATCAATATTTTGATTTTGTAATTATCAATACTGAGAATGCCACTTCATATAAATATGTAGTACAAAATGACAACAGTATATTTAGGGATATTTCAGCAACCGTTGGTAATTGTTGGTAATCTCAAACCAAAATTCATTTAATCATTTTTTAATGAACAATCTAGATGCCCATCAACTAAAGAATGGACAAAGAAAATATAGTACATCTAAACAATGGAATACTATTTAGCTATTAAAAACAAAGACATCGCCAGGTGGTGGTGGTGCATGCCTTTAATCTCAGCACTTGGGAGGCAGACATCATGAAGGCAAATGGATAGAACTTGAGAATATCATCCTGAGTGAGCTATCTCACTCCAAATAGGACACGAGTGGCATGTATTCACTTATAAATGGTTATTAGACATAAAATACAGGATATCCATGTACACTGTACAGACCCAAGAAGGAAGGCACAAACAAGGAGAAGGAATAAAGTAGTCATAAGAGGCAAATAAATGGAGGGAGGGAACTGGGTAGGAGAGAGGATGGGGAGGGGAATGGAGGCCATTCAGGATCAGATATGGAGAGGGACAAGAAAGATTGTCAGATGGCCATGGGAATGAATGGAATTTTGCAAGTGACAGAGGGTAGGGTGGGAAGGTGGGGGCATCCCCAGGACTTGACAGAGACCAGGGATAAGGGAGGAACCCAAGAATCGATGGGGATATGGAACTGTGACTCACAGCATTGGGGATATGGAACCTAAAGAATCAGGAACCCCAGTGGAGTGATAGGAACATCAGCCCACCTAAAAAACTTCAAACCAAAATTTATCCTGTCTACAAGAAATACAGGGACAGGGGATGAAGCTGAAAATGAGGGAATGACCAACCAATAACCTGCACAACTTGAGACCCACTCCATGGGCAAGCACCAATCCCTGACACTATTAATGATACTCTATTAACTTTGCAGAGTCTAGTATAGCTGTCCTCTGAGAGGCTCCACCCAGCAGCTGACTGAAACAGATGCAGAGCATCCACAGTCACACAGTGGATGGAGCTTGGGGACTCCTATAGAAGAGTAGGGGGAAAGATTGCAGCCCCTGAAGGAGATAGGAACTCCACAGGAAGGCCAACAGAGTAAACTAACCTGAACCCTTTGGGCTCTTAGAGACTGAACCACCAACCAAAGAGCATACATGGGCTGGACCTAGGCCTTCCTGCATATATGTAGCAGATGTGCAGCTTGATCTTCATGTGGGTCCCAAACAACCGGAGCAGGGCTATCCTAGAAGCTGTTGCCTGGCTGTGGGATACGTTTTTCGAGCTGAGCTGCCTTGTCTGACCTCCTTGGGAGAGGATGCACCTAGCTCTGCAGAGACTTGATGTGCCAGGATTGGAGGATACCCAGGGGGCCCCCACCTGCTCATAGGAGAAGGGGATGGGGGTAGATGGGGGAAGGATTGTGGGAGGTGTGTCCAGAAGGGGGCAGTTAGCAGGATGCAAAGTGAATAAATAAATAAATAAATTTTTAAATCTAAAAAAAGAGTTAAATCTTCAATGGATCTGTGATATTATAAGATATAGAATACTGCCAATATTTTTCAGAGTTGATAAATGTTTTGATTTTATAATTATCAATACTGAGAATGCCACTTCATGTAAATATGTAGTACAAAATGACAATAGTGTATTTAGGGATATTTCAGCGATTGTTGGAAATTCTCTTCTAATCTCAAACCAAAATTCATTTAATCCTTTTTTAATGAAATTCAAGTCTGCAGCTCAAACAGTAATTTTAAAAATCAAACATTGAAACCCAACTCAACTGAAAGATATACTAATTTGATACTTACATGCTGGGTAATGACAGTGGGAAAATAGTAAAAGTCTTTGTTTTCTGTAATTAAACCATTATGTTTCTCTAAGAGTAGAAAATCTTATATGTACATTTTTCCATTCCAAAAATTCAATAGTCTTGACTCCAAGTCCAACAGTGTCCATTCATATTGTATGACATAACATTATGAATCGCACAAAATGCATGTTATGTTGTTTTGACCCCAGGCTACAGTGAACTTTTGTAATTTGACCAACACAAGTGAGTACTGCTGAAAACACCTCAGGTTCACAGCACACCTAGTTTTGAACTAACTTTGGTCATTGTGTATTCAGAAACCTTTTATCATTGCCAACCCCTTTCACAACCACCACATTTAGTTACATGACTCTGTATGGAGTCAAAACCTGCAGAAGAAGAAATTCGTTTGCTTCTAGTGCCTGCTTCTTGTAGCATCTGTACAGAGATTATGAACATGGCTGGCTCCTGTACAAGAATGGCACGCAGATTCATAAAGCATTCCAAGTCTTTTCAATATCTCATTGTCATTTCTAGAGAGGCCATTTAAAATAAAAAAAAAAATCAACAAAGAAATTTCAGAGTTTAACTATATCATAGACCAAATGGATAATGACAGACTGGGAGTCAGAGGATGAAAAATAATCTGTCAAGTGAGCAGAATTCAAAACAAAGCTGGCATAAAGTCAAAATTGGAAGAGATAAAGAAAGACAACAAAGGCAATAATTCTCCAATAAGATCTATCCCTAGAAGAAAACTTACTACTATTATTTTGCAAAATTAATATATTTTCTAATTGCCTTCTAATAATCATCCTTATACCCATAGATAAGTACAGTTCTCATGCATAATCAAAGAAGATTCTTTTTGCAACAGATGGAGGACATTAGAGAGATCCCGAGGCAAATTACAGAGAGTAAGTAGTGGTAGGGTTTCCAGTCTCATAATGGACATCTATAACACAACATTTAAGTCTCAGGGAACATCAAGAAAGTTTGTAAAAGCCTCT
>NC_045030.1:8219404-8231444 GCF_008632895.1 Mastomys coucha | reverse complement strand
AGAGCCAAGATTTTAAACTCTACTAAATATAAAACAAACAAAAAGACTTTATATATTTATGTTCATTTGAGATATTGCATTTTGACATGACAGAAATGTTGCACCTATGAACTCTCGATGATATAGTTGCCTACACCATCTTCATGTATCTAATATTCAAAGACCACACCAGTTGACAAGCTTACAAAGACAGAAAATTTTTCACAGAGGACTGCTACTGGATGAAGAGCTACAAGCAGGAAATGGCTTCTGGGTAGGATAAAATTTTATCAGGGACAAGCCCCCAATCCTGATTATCACCTTTAAACACATGTGCATACATAGAATGGTAATTGGACTTAGTAAGTTTCATACATGAGTTGGTTGGGAAACTGGTGGAAAAAAAGATATAAATACTTGTATATAAAATGTTCAAAAAATAATATAAACAAGACTTAACAGTTGTCATTACAGATGCACAAAATACTAAGTCTCCCAATTTAATAAAAACAATGAACAACCAAACAAGTAAAAAGCAGTAATGGACACAAAACATCAATAAAGGACCTGATGCAGTAATAATATTCTGTTTCAATATATTACTCTCATCTCTATACAAGTCCTCCTCCTAACTAAATATCAATGAAGAAATTCAGGGCTAAACACAGAACAAATGTACTTAACAGATATTTACAGAATATTCCATCCAAAAAATGTACATTCTTTTTAGGGGCCTATGGAAACTTCTCTACATATTGGAAGCTACAAATCAAATCTTACCAAAGACATAAGAGACTAAATCTCTTGTATCTTATATGTTAGTAGTATGATACTAGAAACTAAAAATGATTTTTAAAAACTATAGAAACTATATTAAATACATGAAGATGGAATAATACATTTTTGAATGAGTTAAATGTGTAAAGAAGTAGTTAATTCACTGGGTACTAAAACCAAGATTGATAACTCCTTAGCCAAACTAAAAGGAGAGAGGAAAGGTTAAATTAATAAAATTAGAACTGAAAGGGGAAAAGTTACTACAGATCCTAATGAAATAAAACAAAGCATCAGGGAATACTTTGATGCTTTACATTCACAAAATCTGGAAAATCTAGAAGATAGGGATAATTCCTAGACATAAATGACCTACAAAAATTAAATCAGGAAAACATGAGCATCTTAAACAGATCAATAATAATTAACAAGACTGAAGCAGTAATAAAAAGTCCACCCGTAAAATATTGGATATGAAAGTAGTATGTATCTCAATCTGTACAGAAATGAACTACAAATTGATCAGACATCTTACTATATGGTCTGGAGTTCTGAAACTGTCAGAGAAAAATATGGGTGAAATATTTCAAGATATAAGCATAGATCAGGAATTTCTGAAGATTCTAGAAAATAATACCAATGATTTCCACATGGTATTTCATCAAATGAAAAAACTCCACAGCAAATGAAAACCAACACATTAAATAATTGATATCTAAAATATACCAAAAAATCAAAAACTAAACAAGAAATCAAAAAACCTCATAAATCAATTGGCTAATGAAATGAATAGTTCTCAAAAGATGAAGTACAGATAGTTACTAAACATATAAAAAGTGTTACACGTCAGTAGCCTTCAGGGAAATTCAAATTAAAACTATCTTAAAATGACATCTTGTCTCAGTCAGAGTGACAGTCATTGTGACAGAAAACAAATAACAAAAGCTGACAAGTATGCAGAAAAATAGGACCCCTAATGGGAAAGTAAACTTGTCCAATCACTATGGAAATTGCAATGAATGTGCCTCCAATATGTGTGTGTGTGTATGTGTGTATGTATATGTGTGTATGTACATATGTACGTATGTATGTATGTATGTATGTATGTATGTATGTATATGCAACCTGATCCAAATATACCATTTCTGGGTATTCACCTGAAGGATGTAAAAAGCACCAGATAACAGAAATATTTGCACAACAATTTTATTGCAACAATATCCACAACTGCTAAGTTATAGAACCATCCCAAGTGCCCATCAATAGAATAATAGATAACAAACATGTCATACATACATATAATCCAATTTTACTTGGCCATTAAAAAATAAATCAAATTATGTCGTTTGTAGAAAAAAATGCTCCTGGAGGCTATCATATTAAGCAAATTATGTCAACCTGAGAAAAATTTCACATTTCTCTGATTTATGGATTCCAGATATTTATATAGATAAGTAAAATCATGTATACATATATGACATATGACATGAAAGTCCATGCAAGATAACAGTGTCATCTAGACACATCAGAACTGATGTACACATGAACTCACACTGACTGTGACAACATTTACAAGACCTGCACAGCTTTAAACTAGACCAAATCCTAGCACTGAAATAGGGACATAGACACAAAATCTCACATCAAACAAGAAGCTATTTTCAATTGATAACTCCTAGGGAAGTAAAACTCAGTTTTCTCCAGTGGATTGTCACTGAGTAAAGCAACGGCACTACAGAGAAGATCCCAAGCATAGTAGTGGCTAACTCAAAAAAAACCCATGCTGTTTGTCTGTTTTTATATTTTTGTTTCATTTTGTTTGGGTACTTTTGTCATATTGGCTTAGTTTTGCTTGTTTGTTTTGATTATAAGTTTTGTTTCTTCTTTTTTTTTTTGAAAGAGAAGGCATGAAGTTGGGTGGGTATGGAGGTGTGGATGATCTGGGAGAAGTGGGAGGGGAGATTGTGATCAAAATATACTAAGAAAATATAATAAAAAATTTAAAAAGAAAGAAGAAGCAAAACTGCCTAGGGGAACAAAGGGAATAGGAGGAAGAGGGGCAGGAAGGAGGGGGTAGGTGTGGGATATATTCAAAGTACATGATCTACTTGTATGGAAATGTCCGTATACTATGTATATACTACATACTATGTACAAAGAATATTTACCCACAAATGTTTCCCAACAAAGAAAAGCACAGGACTAGACAGTCACAGCTGAATTCTGCCAAATTTAAAATTAAAGCTAAGATCAGTGTCCTTCAAACTATTTCATAAAATAAAGTGGCCTAGTTCATTCTATAAAGCCAGTGTTATCTTGATTTTTAAAAAGCTAGATAAAGATACAACAACAGCAACAAAATATACACCAAATTCCTTGATGAACATGGACAAAAGTTCTCAATAAAATCTTTTCCCACTGACTTCAAGAACACATTTGGAAATTGATGTCCATGCATACATGTATATGTCAGATGGAAACCAGCAGTACTCTGACAGTTTCACACATTTATATAATATTCTGATCACATTCAGTGCCCTCCAACCCTATACCTTTCCCAATCCCTCTGGAACCTTTCTTCAAAACACAACCTCCTCCTCCTTTCATATTTTTTTTTAACAACCCACAGAGTTTAAATTGCTTGCATCTATTTGCATGGTGTGGGATTATTTGCTAGAGCATGGACACCTTACCCTTGAAGAAAACTGACTTCCACTTCCCAGAAACCATTAACTATCATGAGCTCTTCAGCTAAGGGCAGGGACTCATGTGCCATTACTCCATTGATGTTGGAATACTGACAAGTTAGATCTTAGGCAGGTTACAGCTCATACGGGTAAACATGGCTGCTAGGAGTTCACAAGTCCAGCAGCCATATTGCATCCACAAAACAGCACTTCTTAGCACTCCACCCCACCCTTTGACTCTCACCCTCTTTCCACCCTCTCTTCTGTGATATTCTCCGAGTCCAGTGGAGTGGAGAAAATGATGGAGATGTCCTATTTAGGGATGAGCACCTCTCAGCAGTCACTTTTCTCAGCATTTTGAGTGTTGTGAGTCTGAAGATAACCACTCCCCACTGCAGGAAGAAGCTTCTCGAGGGTTGAGAGCAGCACTAATAATACATGTTAGCACCACTATGCCTGGCTTTATATGTGAGTGCTAAAGATCAAAACTCAAGTCCTCACTCTTACACAGCAAGCACTTTGGCACTTTGCCACCTCTCTAGCTCTGACCCACTTTTTATAAATGTTTCATGTGACATGGAGAAAAATGTACCATCTTTAAAGACTGAGTGTAGAGCTTTGTCTATGATCATTATGTCAAGATTGCTAATCATTCGAATCTTCCACGTACTTTAATATGCTGGGAAAATATTTTAAAATGCAGTATGATGCTCATTTTGCCTATATTCTTACAGTTCTATCACTTTGCATGGTATTTTTCAGGATATTTTATTAAATATAGATTTATATTTAAGATATCCATATCTTCCTGGTTAATTGAGCATTCTATAATTTTATATTGTTGCATTTGTTTCTTATGATTACTCATATAAATTATCATATTTATACAATATATAGTGTTATTTCTCTATAATTTTTTTCACTTGCTCTATTTTCTAATTTAGTACTTAGAGTTTATTCTGTTCAATTAGCAAAACTAGTTATTTATCTGCAGGAAAAATGAAATTAGATGCATATCTTTTACTTTACTCAAAGATCAACTCAAAGTGGATCAAAGACCTTAATTCCAAATGTGAAATGCTGAAACTGCTAGAGGAAAAATATAGGGAATACTTTTCAAGATTTCACAATAGGCAAAAACTTTCTGAACAGAACTCCAAGAGCACAGGAATGTAGACCAGGAGTATATGGGAATGCCTAAAATTTAAATGTTTCTGCACAGCAAAAGAAACTATCAACAAAGCAAGCAGCCCACAGAATGAGAGAAAAGCAGTTACACCTCAGGCAGGGGGTTAATATCCAGAATTTATAAAGAACTACAAAAAGTAAACACACACACATACACACACACACACACACACACACACACAAACAGGCAACATACACCTGCTGATATGAGGCCTCTGACAGATATTCAGCAGAGGACTGATGGGTCTGGGTTCAGTGAGAGAACATGCACCTAACCCTCGAGAGAATTGAGGCCCTAGGGATTGGGGAGGCCTGGTGGGTTGGGGGAGAGGGATGGGGACATCCTCTTGGAGATGGAGAAGGGGGAGGAGGTACAGGATAAGGAGCGTCAGGGCGCAGACCAGGAGGGGGATGAAGTCTGGACTTTAAAAAAGGATTAAAGAATAAAAATTAAATTTTAATAATAAAATAAAAAGGGAAAATTTAAAAAAAAACAAAAACTGCCAATCAACAAATAGGTTAATAAAGTGAACATATGCAGTTTTATAGTGTGGGTGGTACAAGTACTAGTTTGAGCATATGCACATGTGTGTGTATATATATATGCATGTATACATATATATGCATCAATATATAGACATATATAGACAATATATAGGCATATGTCTACATATAGATATATAGAGACAATGTCAAGTGTCTATTACTACAACAAAACACCATGAAGATAAAACAAGATGGAGAGAAAAGGGTTTATTTGTCTTATAGCTTCCACATGACTGTTCATCACCAAAGGAGGTCAGGACAGGAACTCAAACAGGGAAGGAACCTGGAATCTGGAGCTGATGCAGAGGCCACAGAGAAAATGTCTTACAGCAGGATCTCATGGAGGCATTTCCTCACCTGAGGCTCCTTCCTCTCTGATGACCCTAGCTTGTATCAAGTTAACACACAACCATCCAGAACAATCACTTTCCACTTTGCTTTTTGTGATAAGAGTCTTTTACTTATCCTGGAGTTCACTGATTGTGGTGTGTGTGACTTTATTGTATTGTCACCTAAAAGGCTGAAAAACCCATAGTTACTCGTTCCTTTAGCTTTGGTGCCTCAACAATCATAGCAGTATCCCAATGGCTGCCTCTTACACCAGGGCAAAGTGGGAAGGGGGAACGAACAATTGTTGCTCAGTTCAAAGGGCTGGGTGCCTCAGTAGTTCCTCAGCAGGCACTGGAAACCCTGAAGGTTCCTGGGGAGCTGCTGGCCATTAGTCCACAGCGAAAGCATGAAAATGATAGTTCTGATAGCAGCAGAACAATCGAGCAAATCGCCTAGGTAGCCAAGAGGGAAATATACAGGTTTTTTGTTGTTGTTCTGTTTTTCTGTACTGCTACCAGAAGGAACCACCATAGCCATCAAGGCCATCAGGGCAGTTCTTGTGGCAAGTTGCTATCAATCATAACACCCTGCCTCATAAAAACAAAAATGAGAAAGATGGCATGTGGAGGTCAGAGGACAACTTACAGGACTCAATTATCCTCTTCTACCATGAATCCTGGGACTCAAACTCAGGCCATCAGCTTTGCTGCAAGTTCTGTTACCTACTGAGCCATCTCACCAGCCCTGTTTTTATGTTTTCTATTCCCCCATTTTCTTCTATACTGTATTTATTAGTTCTCTCTTATGCTTTCTCTTTTTTTTTTAATTCACTTTGTTTATTCAATCTATTAAGTTTTTATTCAACAATTGTGGCTTTTGTTTCTAGAATTTAATTTTTCTTCACTTCTGCTCAGTGATTTCTGGTAGTCTCAGACTGAATGCTTGGATTTCTTATTGAGCCCTTTATTTAGATATTCCCTGCCTTTTTAAAATCAGTGTTTGATATCTGAGTGCTCTGATACCCATGTCCTTGGAGACTCCAAATGTTGTTTGTATTGTTCATACTGACCTTCATTCACCTCAACTTTCCTTACCACATGTTTCCCAATTTTGATGATGAGCTCACAGCCTCATTTTCATCAGTGGAAATTCATCAGATGAAATTTGAAGATGCTTTCCTCCAGAGAACATTCACTTCTGTTTCTTCCAGAAACCAAAGGTTTACTTCATCTTGAAAGGTTTGACACAGTGCAGGAGTCCCTGGTTTATCTTCTTTCAAAAAGTGTGTCCTATGAAGATTACAGTTGTTCAGAAGCACCAGGAGGTCTTCAAATTCATCTGGAATACCCAACATGTACATTTATATTATCGACGTTTTAAAGTTGATTTCTTCCATTCATACCAGAAAAATATATCTCACAATTAGGTGTCACTAAACATAAAAAATATATATAACATAAAATATATAATATAAAAATATATAAATTAATTATGTATAGGTAAACTACTTTATTAGCTTCCATCACTGAAAAAGGAATTCTTCTTTCTCTTTATTTTCATGTACTTTTAATTCACTAGCCTATTTGAAAATCTATCACTGAAAGTAAACCTCATGCCTAAAGTCACATATTTTGCTCCTATTAAACTGATTTCCTCTCAATTTTCTACTCACAGTACTGCCATTCTTCCCTTTAGAAATAATAAAACTGTCAAAGAATTGAGTAAAAAAAAGTTAAAAATACCTCAAGAAGTAATTCTTCCTGTCCTCCCTTCCAAATAGTAAACCAGTTTCTACAAATTTCCCAGTAAGCCTCCCATCTGTTTCATTCAATTATTTCCATAAACCCTTCTCTGTTAAATAAACTTGTCTTATATTTCTGAGACTAGCCTGAAAGTCATCATAAAAGTCATGCTGGCTTTTAACTCATGACCCTTTTGTCCCAATCCTCTGAGTGTCGGACTACAAGTTTCTGTCATCACACTGTGCTCAATCCAATAAATACCTGGACCCTCAAAATTATTTTCTTCCTCCTATTTATGTATTTATTTTCTAGGAAGAACTCGATGTTGTTGCCAGGCCAAGTTACTTAGGTAAATCTGCCAATAGCCACAAAATTCTTCAGTGAGTTGCCATTCCCTACCTAAGTATTTCTAAAACTTTAGTAATACAAAGACAAAATTTTTGTTTTGTTTTGTTTTATTATTTGAGATAGGGTCTCTCTACAAAGCCCCGACTGGCCTTTTCACCTTGAATTCTCTAAGAAGATCAAGCTGGCCTCAAACTCACTGCTTCTGCCTCCCAAGTGTTGAGATTAAAGGTGTGTACCACCATGACCAGGGTCTTGCATAGGATTTGTTGGGCAGCCAAGGTTGGTCTTGAAATCGTAATATTTCCTGCCTCTGAATCCCAAGCGATGAGATTACAGGTATATACAAACACATTTGGCATACATACATACACACACACACAGAGAGGGAGGGGAGAGAGGGAGAGAGGGAGAGAGGGAGAGAGAGAGAGAGAGAGAGAGAGAGAGAGAGGGGGAGAGGGAGGGGGAGAGAGAAAGAGAGAGAGAGAGAGAGAGAGAGAGAGAGAGAGAGAGAGAGAGAGAGAGAGAGAGAGAGAGAGAGAGAGAGAGAGAGACTTGTCTTTGACAGAAGAATCCAGGCTGGCTTCAAATTTATAATCCTCCTGCCTCAGCCTCCTGAGTGCTGAGTTTTCAGGCATGTACTACTACACATGGCTAGATATACTTTCAAAGGAAAATAGCTTCAATTATGCTATCAACATTTTACTTAATTATGGGCAAATAAAAAGGTAGCATAAACTCCCCATGTCTAGATGTTTCATACAACCATAAACTAAAATAACTTTACAAATTAAACATAATTACCAAACCTATAAAAGTGAAATTAACAACAATAACTTAATATGATAGCCAAAGCTAGGCTTAAACTAAAGTATCTTTTTAAACATAAGCATAGACTCGCATGTTACAGCACAGGTTTGGTGATGGTGGTGGCTGCCTTTGGTTTACTTATACTATTATGCACCTGTGATGACTAAATCCTCCTGCTTCTTTGTTCAAAGCCCTGGAACAGTTCCATTGTACACTGATGATATCACTTGGTTTCAACTAGGGCAAAGACATCAGTATCATTTACTTTTTCCAAGTGTCTCTAGTTGCCTAGGGAGTCCTCATTAAACAACTCTATGTTATGATTTGGAGTCATACAATCATGAAATCCAGCTTTGGCTGAAATCTTATGGCTATTTTCAGTTTAAAGGTGAAGATTTAGGTCACATATGTTACATTTAATTTGCTTTTTAGACTTCTTAAACTTTATATTCTTGCAGATATTATTTAGCCAATGAAATATATCACTTCTTATACCATTTTATATGACTTTCAATATTCTTTCATCCTGCTCTCTAGCCACTTTCCAGATAGACACTCTTATAAAAACTTGAATCCATAACCAAAACTAGTCCAAAACATAGATGTAGTAGGAACTAGAAATAATCCCCCATTGTAAAAACAATCTTAAAGTATTACCTAGGGTTTGCAGATTAGGTCTGATACTATTTAAAGAAATATTGTCCTAGAAGAGGATGGAGGTGATACCAGGCAATGACTGCTAGAATCCTGGAAACTTGGAGAGCAGCTATCCAGTGAGGTAGATGACGACAGAGAACCACTGATTTCAGCAGTAAAGTAGGAAAAGCAGGCTGCCAAAAGTGAAACAGAAGGAGAGTCCATAGTCCACCCTGCAGGGCTCTGCTCAAATTGGGGCATACTCTGATCCTGTTGTGGAGTTAGTGCAATTGCATGGGATAGACTACGACTTTAGACAAAGAGAACATCAGAAAATTTAAAAACTAAATCTCAACCAAATTTCACTGCATGCAGAGCAAATCTTCAGCCCAAATGGACATGAATCTTGGAGTAGACATACCACATATGTGATAGGAAACTATCCTCTTTTCTCAGCACTGAACTGAAAGAGTAGCAAGAAAGTAATTTTTATCCACCCCAGCATGAAGTTGTTCCTACTTCCATGCTTTTCTCACCATAATGGATTGTGCTATCTCGAATCATGAGCCAAAATAAATTCTTCATCTCATAAAAGAGGGGAGGATTGCTTGGCCCAGTAAGATGGCTTACTGCTTGTCTCTTGCAACCTGAGTTCAATCCCCAGAAACCAAATAAAGGTGGAAAGTGAGAATCAATTCTATAAAGTTATAAAGTTGTTCTCTGACCTACACATACACCATATATACTCACACACACACACACAAACAAACATGCACATATACACATACACACACATACACACACACTATGGCATATGGACATACACAGACACACTCCACATAATAATAAGAATAAGAATAAGAATAAGAATAAGAATAAGAATAAGAATAAGAATGAGGAGGAGGAGGAAGAGGAGGAGGAAAAGAAGAAGAGCTTTAAAAATATTTAAAAGCCCCTGTTGCTTTATAGTTATACTGTTGTAAAAGCAAAGGCTTCTCTATACAGAGCCCATCCTAAGAACAAAAGAGATGTTTAAGTGGAACTACCTTGGTCCTGGCCTGCAGAATGCCTCTGTCTAGAAGGGAAAACTCTGAGTCAGAGCCACAAGGTGTCCCATACATTGGCCATCTGTTCTGTGCCACAAACTGATGTGACACTACATAGCTTCATGAAAGAGACACGAGCAGTGGGAAGTGCTTCAAAGTGCTAGGGTCTACAATAAACTAGTGGAAAGCTTCTCAACAGCTTTCCCGTCTCTACCTGGAAACAGGATACTTCGGTTTAAAGCAACCAACTGTCCATACACTACATCCTCTAATTTTAATTTTATAGATCACTTTGTCCTGCTCTATTTTCTCTCTCAATTTATTATTTATTTATTTATTTATTTGCTTACTTACTTATTCATCAGGTAAGGTATCCCAAACTGCTCAGATCGCCTTTGAACTAGGGTCTCCTTGCCTCAGCCCTGCCAGTGCAAGAAGTACTTTAGGTTCTATGATTAAACACTTTCATTTTAACATATTGTCTTTCTCATTACACCTTTACCTGAAGATGCCTTATCTCTACCCCACTTTTTCCAACGATTTGCTCCTTATTTTTGCCTTTTCCTCTTCTATTTTTTTCTTTGTTGCCCAAGCACAAATTGCTACTCATAGTTTATTCTCTTTTGATTCTTTCCTTTAACTAATATTTCTGCATATTTGGTACTATGTGGGGCAAGTGGAACCATGTCTCCAGACAGAAAAACTGGTAAGTTTGAGCACATTAAGGAATCACAATTCTCATAATTGAATCTACTACCAATCAGGTTCCTGTCCTGAAGCATGTGACTACGATATCTCACTAAGAAGACCATGACAGCCTTCCAGTTTGAGCCTGTGCCCTGAGAAGACCTTGGGTGCTGGCTCTGCACCCAGTCCCATAATACCCAGAGGAAGCTCAACTCCCAGGTGCTCTAACACACCCGGGATCACAGGTGAGGAGGCCACAAAATCTGCTCCAACACCTGGACTAACTAGGTGCCCCAGGATCCAAGAACACAGGAAACCCCACCTGGCCAGTGGCACGGGTTCCTTCCAGTTTGAACCTGTACCCAGAGCAGACCTGGGGCACCAGCTCTGCACCCAGCCCAACAACACCCAGAGGAAGCTCGACTCCCACATGCTCTAAGATGCCCATGATCACAGGATCAGAGAGGAGGCTGGACTCCCAGGTGATTGGACACACCCAGGAGCACTGGAGCTCTGACACACTCAAGATCAGAGCTGAGGGCAAAAAATCATTCCCAACATCCAGCATAGGAACCAGGGAAACACAAACACTTGCCCAGCCAGAAGCATGGATCCCTTCCAGGTTGCACCTGTGACCTCTGCAAACCAAGGGCTCTGGCTCTCCACTCACACCTGCAATACCTAGAGAAAGCTTGACTCCCAGGAGCTCTGACACAACATTATCTCAGGAGCTTGGTCACACCAGGATTTCAGGATCCCAGAGGCAGATTGACTCCCAGGAGCTCTGACACACCCAAAATCTTGGGATCCCAGGATCCCAGAATCACAGGATCACAGAGACACCTGGACTCTTAGGAGTTCTGACACAGCCAGGATCACAGGAGGGAGAGGCACCAGTCAGAGACAGCAAGGGGAGGTAGCACAAGAGATAACCAGATGGTAAGAGGTAAGCAACAGAAATCAAGGCTATTTGGCATCATCAGAACCCAATTCTCCCACAATAGCAAGTCCTGGACACACCATCACACCAGAAAAGCAAGATTTGGATCTAAAATCACTTATCATAATAATAGAAGACATTAAGAAGGACATAAATAACTCCCTTAAAGAAATACAGGAAAGCAGGTAGAAGCCCTCAAAGAGGAAACACAAAAATCCCTTAAAGGATTACAGGAAAACAAAATCAAACAGGTGAAGGAATTGAAATAGAAACAATAAAGAAATCACAAAGGGAGACAACCCTGGAGTTAGAAAACCTAGGAAAGAGATC
>NC_045030.1:8216292-8219296 GCF_008632895.1 Mastomys coucha | reverse complement strand
GATAGAAGAGAGAATCTCAGGGGCAGAATACACCATAGAAAACATTGACACAACAGTCAAAGAAAATGGAAAAAGCAAAAAGCTCCTAACTCAAAACATCCAGGAAATCCAGGACACAATGAAGAGACCAAACCTAAGAATAGTAGGAATAGAAGAGAGTGAAGATTCCCAACTTAAAGGGCCAGTAAATATCTTCAACAAAATTATAGAAGAAAACTTCCCTAACCTAAAGACAGAGATGTCCATGAAGAAGCCTATAGAAGTCCAAATAGATTGGACCAGAAAAGAAATATCTCTTGTCACATAATAATCAAAACATCAAATGCACAAAACAAATAAAGAATATTAAAAGCAGTAATGGAAGAAGGTCAAGTACATAAAAAGGCAGACCTATCAGAATTATACCAGACTTCTTACCAGAGATTATAAGGCCCAGACAGACCCTAAAAGAGCAAAAATGCCAGTCCAGGCTACAATACCCAACAAAACATAAATGGAGAGACCAAGATATTCCATGACAAAAACAAATTTATACAATATCTTTCTACAAATCCAGCCCTACAAAGGATAATAGGTGGAAAACACCAACACAAGGAGGAAAACTACAACCTAGAAAAGCAAGAAAGTAATCTTTCAACAAACCCAAAAGAAGATAGCCAAACAAAGAAAATTCGAACTCTAACAATAACAATAGCAGGAAGCAACACTCACTTTTCCTTAATGTCTCTTAATATCAATGGACTCAATTTCCCAATAAAAAGGCATAGACTAATAGATTGTATACATAAACAGGACCCAGTGTTTTGCTGCATATGAGAAGCACACCTCAGTAACAAAGACAGACACTACCTCAGAGTAAAAGGCTGGAAAACAATTTTCCAAGAAAATGGTCCCAAGAAACAAGCTGGAGTAGCCATTCTAATATCGAATAAAATCAACCTTCAACCAAAAATTATCAAAAAAGTTAAGGAAGAACCATTCATACTGATCAAAGAAAAATCTACCACAAAGAACTCTTAATTCTGAACACCTCTGCTCCAAATGCAAGGATACCCACATTCATAAAAGAAACTTTACTAAATCTCAAAGCATACATCAAACCTCACACAATAATAGAGAGAGACTTAAACACCCCATTTGCATCAATGTACATGTGATAGAAAACAGAAACTAAACAAAGACACAGTGAAACTAACAGAAGTTATGGACCAAATGGATTTAATAATACTTATAGAACATTTCATCCTAAAACAAAAGAATATACCTTCTCAACACCTCATGGAAACTTCTCCAAAACTGACCATATAATTAGTCAATAAACAGGCCTCAACAGATACAAAAAAATTGAAATAATCCAATGCATCCTATTGGAGTACTACAGACTAAGGCTGATCTTCAATTATAACAAAAATAGACAGCCCACATACACAAGGAAGTTGAACAATTCCCTACTCAATGATAACTTGGTCAAGGAAGAAATAAAGAGAGAAATTAAAGACTTTTTAGAATTGAATGAAAACAAAGACTCAACATATCCAAACTTATGGGACACAATGAAAGCAGTGCTAACAGGGAAACACATAGCTCTGAGTGCCTCCAAAATGAAACTGGAAACAACATATACTAGTGGCTTAACAGCACACCTGTAAGTTCTAGAACAAAAAGAAACAAATATATCCAAGAGGAGTAAAAGAAAAATAATCAAGTTCAGGGCTGAAATCAACCAAGTAAAAACAAAAAGAACTATGCAGAGAATCAACAAAACCAGGAGCTAGTTCTTTGAGAAAATCAACAAGATAAACCCTTAGCCAGACTAACCAGAGGGCACAGTCCGAATTAACAAAATCAGAAATGAAAAGGGAGAGATAACAACAGAAACAGAGGAAATTCAAAAAATCATCAGATCCTACTATAAGAGCATATACTCAACAAAACTGGAAAATCTGGATGAAATGGACAATTTTCTAGACACATACCAAGTACCAAAGTTAAATCAGATAAACCATCTAAACAGTCTCATAACCCCTAAATAAATAGCAGCAGTCATTACAATTCTCCCAACCAAAAAAAGCCAGGACCAGATGGGTTTAGTGCAGAATTCTATCAAACCTTTAAAGAATACATAATACCAATACTCTTCAAACTATTCCACAAAATAGAAACAGAAGGAACACTACCTAATTCATTCAATGAAGCCACAGTTATGTTGATACCAAAACCACACAAAGACCCAACAAAGAAAGAGAACTTCAGACCAATTTCCCTTATGAGTATCGATGCAAAAACATTCAATAAAATTCTCACAACCCAAATCCAAGAACACATCAAAATGATCATTCACCACCATTAAAAGTTTTGGAAAGATTAGGAATTCAAGGCCCATACCTAGACATAGTAAAAGCAATATACAGCAAACCAGTTGCCACCATCAAACTAAATTGAGGGAAACTTGAAGCAATCCCACTAAAAATCAAGGACTAAACAAGGCTGCCCACTCTCTTTCTGTCTACCCAATATAGTACTTAAAGTTCTAGCTAGTGTAATTAGGAGGTCAAAGTGATACAAATTGGAAAGGAATAAGTCAAAATATCACTATTTGCAGATTATGTGATAGTATACTTAAGTGACCCCAAAAATTCCACCAGAGAATTCCTAAACCTGATAAACAACTTCAGATAAGTGTATGGATATAAAATTAACTCAAACAAATCAGTGGCCTTCCTCTACTTAAAGGATAAACAGGCTAAGAAAGAAATTAGGGAAATGACACCCTTCACAATAGTCACAAATAACATAAAATACCTTGGTGTGACTCTAAGCAAGTGAATCATCTGTATGACAAGGACTTCAATTCTCTGAAGAAAGAAATCAATGCAGATCTCAGAAGATGGAAAGATCTCCCATTCTCATAGATTGGCAGAATTAATATAGTAAAGATGGCCATCTTGCCAAAAGCAATCTACAGATTCAATGCAATCCCCATCAAACTTCCAACTCAATTCTT
>NC_045030.1:8213208-8216241 GCF_008632895.1 Mastomys coucha | reverse complement strand
AAAAAAAAAAAAAAAAAAAAAAAAAAAAACAGGATGGTGAAAACTATTCTCAACAATAAAAGAACTTTTGAGGCAATCACCATCCCTGACATCAACCTGTATTACAGAGCAATTGTGATAAAAACTGTATGGTATTGGTACAGAGACAGGCAGGTAGATCAATGGAATAGAATTGAAGACTCAAAAATGAACTCACACACCAATGGTCACTTGATCTTTGACAAAAGAGCTAAAACCATCTACTGGGGAAAAGACAGCATTTTCAACAAATGGTGATAGGTCAACTGGCAGCATGTAGAAGAATGTGCATCAATCCATTCTTATCTCCTCATACAAAGCTCAAGTCCAAGTGGATCAGGGACATCCACATAAAACTAGATACACTGAAACTAACAGAAAAGAAAGTGAAGAAGAGCCTCGAGCACATGGCACAGGGGAAATTTTCCTAAACAGAACACCAATAGCTGATGCTTTAAGATCAAGAATTGACAAATGGGACCTCACAAAATTGCAAAGCTTCTGTAAGGCAAAGGACACTATCAATAGGACAAAATGGCGACCAACAAACAGATTGGGAAAAGATCTTTACCAATCCTACATCTGATAGAGGGCTAATATCCAGTATATACAAAGAACTCAGGAAGTTAGACTCCAGAGAACCAAATAACCCTATTAAAAACTGGGGTACAGAGCTAAACAAAGAATTCTCAACTAAGGAATACTGAATGGCTGAGAAGCACCTAAAGAAATGTTCAACATCCTTAGTCATCAGGGAAATGCAAATCAAAACAACCCTGATATTCCACCTCACACCAGTCAGAGTGGCTAAGATCAAAAACTTAGGTGACAGCAGATGCTGGTAAGTATGTGGAGAAAGAGGAACACTCCTTCATTGCTGCTGGGATTGCAAGATGGTACAACCACTCTGGAAATCAGTTTTGGTGATTCCTCAGGAAATTGGACATAGTACTACCTGAGGACTAGCAATACCACTCCTGGGCATATACCCAAAACATGCTACAACATGTAATAAAGACACATGCTCCACTATGTTCATAGCAGCCATATTTTTAATAGCCAGAAGCTAGAAACAACCCAGATGTGCCTCGACAGAGGAGTGGATACAGAAAATGAGATACATTTACACAATGGAGAACTACTCAGCTATTAAAAACAATGACTTCGTGAAATTCTTAGGCAAATGGATAGAGCTAGAAAATATCATCTTGAGTGAGGTAACCCAATCACAAAAGAACACATGGTATGCATTCACTAATAAGTGGATATTAGCCCAAAAGCTCAGAATACCCAAAATACAATTCACAAATCACATGAAGGTCAAGAAGAAGGAAGGCCAAAGTTTAGATGCTTTGGTCCTTCTTAGAAGGTGATCAAAATACTTGTGGGAGCAAATAAGGAAACAAAGTATGGAATAGAGACCAAAGGACAGGCCATCCTGAGACTGCTCTACCTGGGGATCCATCCCATATATACAGTCACCAAACCCAGACACTATTGTGGATGCCAGGAAGTGCTTGCTCACCGGAGCCTGATATAGCTGTCTCTTGAGAGGCTCTGCCAGAGCCTGACAAATGCAGATGTAGATATACACAGTCAATCAGTGGATTGGGTCCCCAGTGGGGTTCCCAATGGAGGAATTAGAAAAGGGACTGAAGGAGTTGAAGGGGTTTGCAACCCCACAGAAAGAACAATAATATCAACCATCTAGACCCCCCAGAGCTCCCCGGGACTAAACCACCAACCAAGGGGTACACATGGCTCCACCTGCATATGTAGCAGAGGATGGCTTTGTCTGGCATCAATGGAGGGAGAGGCCCTTGGTCCTGTGAAGGCTTGATGCCCCAGTGTAGGGGAATGCCAGGGCAGGAAGGCAAGAGTGGGTGGGAGAACACCCTTATAGAAGCAGGGGGAGGGGGAATGGGATAGGGTGTTTTGGGGAGACCAGGAAAGGGGATAACATTTTAAATGTAAATAAAGAAAATATCCCATGCCAGGCAGTGGTGGCGCAGGCCTTTAATCCCAGCACTTGAGAGGCAGAGGCAGGCGGATCTCTGAGTTCAAGGCCAGCCTGGTCTACAGAGTAAGTTCCAAAACAGCCAGGGCTACACAGAGAAACCCTGTCTCAAAAAGCAAAGAAAAGAAAAGAAGAGAAAAGAAAAGAAAAGAAAAGAGGAAAAGAAAAAGAAAGAAAGAAAAGAAAATATCCCATAAAAAAAAAGAAAAAAAAAAAGGCCATGACAACTGGTCATGTAATACAGAGTTCAGAGTGCTCCATGATAATGAGGTATCTATATGGCCTGGTCCTGAAGGTTTAGCTTCCCTTCCCATGGCTAAGTCTCCTGCAGAAGACCTCTCCATGCTTCTGGCACTCACCCTAGCTAAGTTGGATTCCCCCACAACCCCATTCTCAAGTCTTTGCAGTTCCCAGTGTTGGCTGGGTGTCTGAAAGTTTGGGAACCACAGCTTCGGCCCCAACCTGCACTTGGTTCCCACCCAGAGAAACACAAGCTTGGACCCCTATCTTAGGCTGTGTTCCACCTACCCTGAACAAATGTTAGAGTGCCACTATCCCAGGCACCCCAATGGCTGCCCAGAAGGAATATAGTTTAATGCCCCTGCATTTTTGTCTCCCTAAGCAGTGTCCTGGCACCACAGCAGTGAGGTGGAATGCAGACCCACAGTACTATACTTGTTGCTTTATTCTCCAGAGGTTGGTAAAGTTGAAGGAATGATTGTTTGAAATTGTCTATTGCTGTATTTTCATATTATCATAACCATCATTTGCATTTATTCGTGATGCTGAGAGTGGTGTTTTAAGCATATGTGTCGAGGGTTTGCAAATAATTTACACACTCTCTTAGTCCAGTGAGAAAGAATGACACATCAACCCCACTACAACCTAGTACCACTTACATACCATAAATACTTCAGCTGAAAGAATACAGGTGATTTCAAAATATCCAGTTAACAACCCAGTCTTTTTTTATTAGATATTTTCTTTATTTACAATAG
>NC_045030.1:8208197-8212885 GCF_008632895.1 Mastomys coucha | reverse complement strand
TCAGGCTCCTGTCAGCCAGCACTTGCTGGCATCCACAATAGTGTCTAGATTTGATGATTGAATATGGATAGGATTCTCAGGTCTCTGAATGGTCCTTCCTTTAGTCTCTGCTCCATAGTTAGTCTCTACAACTCCTTCCATGGGTATTTTGTTTCCCCTTTTAAGAAGGAATGAAGTATCCACACTTTTGTCTTCCTTCTTCTTGAGTTTCTTATGAACAACCCAGTCTTATCTGTATATGTCCCAACACAGAAACACAAGAAACCCAAAACCAAGGCATCATGACACCTGCAAAAATTCCCAGTTCTCCAGGACTGAATTTCAATGAAACAGAATTAGATGAAACCCCAGAAAAATAATTCAAAAGAGTAATTATAATAATGTTCAGAAAATAAAGGGGGACATGAATAAACTCCTCAGTGATTTCAAAGAGAATAAAAATAAACCTCAGAGTAAAATAAATAAGGCAACACAGGACATGAAAGAGGAATTCAATAGACAAGGTCAAATTGAAATTTTGGAAAGTAAAAGCTCAATTATTTAAATAAAAGGTTCAGTAGAAAGTCTTAACAATAGAATGGACAGGGTGGTCCCTGGGGCTTGCTGGACCAAACAGTGATATCCAGAGTCAGTGAGAGATCCTGAAAAATAAGGTGGACAGTGATAGAAGAGACCTGATGTCAAACTCCAGCTTCCAGAGCCCAATTAATAAACAGACTAACAAATGAATATACAGTTCTTAAAAGATGTAGTACAAATGGCTGATAAGCACATTTCTGTATCCTTAGCCATTGGGAGAACACAAATTAAAACATCAAGGTTCCATTTTACCCATCAGAATGATAATCTTAAAGGAAAAATTAGTAACATGCTGGGGAAGATGAGAAGGGAATGGAATATTTATACACCACCACTCTAGCCAATATGGGAGTGAGTATGGAAGCACCTTAAAATGCTATATAAATAGACCTACCACATGATCCAGCTATACCACTCCTGGGTATACACCAAAGGAATTCTAAGACTACATGTTACAGAAATACCTGTACATGCATATATATTGCTTCATTATTCATAACAGCAAAGTTATAGAATAAGTCTGGGTGTCGATCAATAGATGAGTAAATAAAATGTTGTATATATGTATCACAGACTTTTATTCAACTATATAGAACAAAATTAAAGCATTTCCTGAAAAAAAATATATGAAACAGCTTCAACGTAGTAAATGAAATAACTCAGTATAAAAAAGACAAATGCCATATTTTTTTATTTATAGATTTTAGATTTTATTCAGATACATAAAATCAAATGAAAATAGGAGCAAGATTATTTAGTGTCCAAAAGGGGCCTAGCAATTGGGACAGAAACGTGAGAATGAGGAAGGTGTTGAGAACTAGATGTGATCAGAGCACATAATATATTTCAAAGAAATTGTCTTTATGAAATCCATCTCTATGCATAATGAATATGTGCCAATGTTTTTTTATACAACATTGGCTAAAATGGTATCATCTACTGGCAAGCTTTAGAAACCCTGGATAACCTTTCCCAAATATTCCCCCATCACTACACTGGTCAATCCTTATATATACTATTTTTGTTCATGGAATTCTCTCTCCTTTCATACTACTTTCTGCTGTCTGCATACATGTTCCCTACATATACTCAGATTTTAAAAAAATGATTTTATTTTTCTTTAATTATGCTACTTAAATAACTGAACTTTATGTTTCTTTAGAGACACATAATGCATCCTTCCATCTCCTTTTATTTCTTTCTCTGCATTTTGCATTTCCTGTCTTCCCCGACAGTTGGAATGAGTCTTCTACATCCCTACATCCCTATGTCCCTGCCAATGCCAGACACTCAATATATAGTAGAATTGTCAAATGAAGGACTTTATTGAATCTTTATTGGTATGTATTTAATATTAAGATTAATGAGCAAAACAAATCTAGACCACACAGCTCTCTTTGTTAATGCAGCTGCAAAACCTGTTGTCCTACAATGAATGATTATGTTTTTGAACAGTTGTAAAAGATTAGCTATGGAAAACGCCACAGAGGCAGAACTAATTTATTTGGTACTTAGTTAAAATTCCACGTTGCCTGAGACAAGAGAGGAATTATTCTAAAAGCTCATTCTTATGAATGATTTAATTAGCTCCCTCTACCTATAGAATAAAATGAGTTTAGCGATGAATATTGCTGGGAAAGTTTTTCAAATGCTAACTTTTTCAAAACCAAGGAGCACTTGCTATTAAATTTTATAAGGAGATTTGAAATCAGCACAGAACAATTTCCTTAAGCATCAAGATAACTTTCCAACATCCACATTTGGGAATTGAGGGTGATACAAACAAGCTGAACAAGATAAAGCTAGCAGACAAAGAGGTTATTAGAGTCCAAAGCTTTCAACTCTCTTTGCATCATGACTATAGACTGCCCTACAGCCTATGGCCCTCCAGATCTTTGACTGTCTTGACTTAAGTTAACAGATAGCCTCTCACTCACCATTAGTGCCATAAGAGCTGGAGAACTGGAATAGGGGGTTTAGCTTCATATCACATTTCCTGAAATACAAGTCAGCTAATAATCTGCTGCTCAGTGATGACCTTCATAGTCACAGGGGAAGATCAAAGTACCAAATCCCTAAGAGTCTATGAAGGTTGAGGAATGAGGGAAAGAAGGCAGTCCTAAATAGTCACATTCTGGAGTAGGAATGGATCAAACTCTGGGCATAAAAGTAGAGAGCATCAGTATATTTAGCATGCTGTCACATGTTCAGATGACCATGCTAATGATCAAAATTGACTGTAATGAAAGACAAGTCCTTGAAATAATATAACAATTTGTATTTGGCCTTAGATAAGTAGCTGTGGCAGAATAAGCAATCAGGTGGAAGCCAAGGAGTACAATTAGGAAACCTTTACTGTCTTAATGATGGGGGAAATGACATGAAAACCAAGAGACAGCACCAGTGGAGAAAGACAAACCCAACCTGTGTACAGATCTGAAAATATGTATCAAGATACAGTAGAAGAACTGATAAAAGTAGCACACACATGTTATCCTAGCACTCGGGAGACCATCCTGAGAAAAATAATAATATAAGGACCAGCCTGAGTTATACAGTGGAATCCTGTCTCCACAAAGCAAAACAAAACAAAATAAAACAACAAAACAGAGCTGCTAGATAACTCAGTGGCTAAAGGTGCTTGCCATCAAATTTGACTCCTGCAAGTTGTCCTAAGGTCTCTCGATACACATGTACTCAAAAATACACATGTACACATGCACACACACACATCACACAAACATGCATGCATACATAATACACACATGTAACAGTCATAATACATACATGTAACAAAACAAAAGAGTTCACTGCTGTTTAGAGACAAGAATGAGTGTTAGAAGAAGACACTCACTTAAAGCCAGACTAAACTGTTTAGTGAATCAAAACCAATGTATCAAAACAGCACTGCATTCTGGACATAAAATAGGAACAATTTCCTACTGTTTGTCATATCTAAGTTCATATTAAAAATCAAATCAACTACTCTGACCTGTGTGATAGAGTCAGGGCACAAAGTTCCTCACTGATTTAGCCCAAGTATCTAGCAGTCTCATAGCTCTACTGTTTAGTCTTAATGTCTGGCTTTCCAGCTTGCTCCAATCCAAGTCTCTTGATGAAGTGATTTCACCTATATTTTGGACCTGAGAACTTCCCTAGTGTTTCAGCCTAGAATACAGAAGATAAGATGTTAAACATGAAAACATATAATGGCATACTAAATACATTGAATCTACTTATACATATGGTGGGGTTTTTATATATTTTTATTTTTTGTTGTTGATTGGTTGGTCGGATGATTTGTTGGTTGGTTGGTTGGTTGGTTGGTTGGTTGGTCGGTTAGTTTTGGTTTTGGTTTTGTCTTTTGAGACAGAGTTTCTCTATGTAACAGCCCTGGCTGTTCTGCAACTCTCTTTGTAGACCAGGCTGGCCTCAAACTCCGAGACCCACGTGCCTCTGCCTCCCAAGTGCTGGGATTAAAGACGTGCCACCATGCCTAGCTTTGGTGGTTACTTACTTATAACCATTGCGTTGTCTTTATTCTGCTTCCAGATTTTGATCCAGTTCTTTTCGAGAGTTTAACTATTTAAGGAGCACCACCACCACCCCACACCATTTTTCTTAATTCTCAGTCTACACAGTCTTCTAGAAATTGGATATTTGGGGCTTCTCCTGTGACCTGGGCTACCCCTCAAACTTGAACTACACTCAGCAATCCCTAGCATACATTGGCTGAGGGTACAGTACAATCGGGAAGAAGAAATGAACAATATGCCTCTTGTGATTGTTCTCCTAAGTGCCCATTAAAATTCTCTGCATGCTTCAGGGCAAGATTTGATGCTGTGTCTTTAAAGAAGTGTTTGCAAGAACTGAAACAATAGTTCAGTTGATAAAGTTCTTCTTGTAAAAGCATGAGGTCCTGAATTTTGGATCTACAAAACCTACATCTATAACTCCACTGCTGAAAGAAAAGGGGTGGATACGGATGGATTCCTGGGTGAGATACAAGTCTGTTGGGAGACCCTGTCTCAAAAAAATAATGCACTATGTCCAATTTCCGGATGAACCGCCAAACTGATTTCCAGAGTGGTTGTATCAGTTTGCAATCC
>NC_045030.1:8202938-8206654 GCF_008632895.1 Mastomys coucha | reverse complement strand
ATGGAGAAATTCGCATGTAAATAAAGAAAATATCTAAAATAAAAAAAAAAATAATGCACACAGACAGCCACTGAAGAAGACATATACCATCAATCTCTAGCTTCCACTCATGTGCCCACACCCACATATACGTATGTAACACACAAGTTGTATTAAAAATAAAACAAAAGTATTTCCAGCTAAACTGGAAGTGATTCTCCACTTTTGCTGAGGAAGGATTTTATATTTTCAAAAACCTGCCCTATAGTACACTTAATTTATAATGTATAATTATCATTTGACAGAATTTATATTGTCTCTTACTAGATTATAAATCCCTTAAAATTGTGAACATGCCTTCTTAATCTTTTATTTGCTCATTCAACAAATATTTGAATGGTTAATAAACAGAGGGGTTGCATATCTTTCTACTCCTCATACCTTATACATAACATCATTCCCTTCTCATTAATAGTTACTGGAGCTATTAAAAACAGTTTAATTTATCGTGCTTTAAAAATAAGGAAATCCAGCCATTTGGACAACATGGATGAACATGGAAGACATTATGGTAAGTGAAATCAGCACGATACAGAAAATCCAAAGTTTCTGTGCATATATGAGAAGAAAATGCATGCTTCTCCTTATATGTGAAAATTTAAATAGTTGAACCTATATAAACAGAGTCAAATGGTTCTTTCCAGTAATTAAGGTGTGAGAGAAATGGAAAAATGTTTAAGAGAACAAACTTTCACTATTAGGTGAGTCAGTCCTGCAATCAGCACAGGATGGAGACTTTAGTTAGTGATGTATTAGAACATTGCAAATTGCTAACTATTCTAACCAATCAGGGATTTTTTTTTAAATATGAGAGGATGAATATGTTAGTCAACTTGATTATGATTGTGATTTCACAATGTATAGCTATATCAAAACAATAGACGCATACCTTGAATATATAATTTTTGTTTATTAATTATATCTCATGAAAGCTGGAGAAATTAAAAGAAGCTAATTTTGACAACCATGGCTGCCACCTCTTTTCTCTACACTAGTAGTAAACATATAAAGAGGCCAGATGAAGAGTAGAATGAGTAAGAAATATGTAGAAGATGCTTACATTCAGTTCATCTCCCTCCTCTTTCTTTTGTACTTCTTTGTAAGTTTTTAAAAGTTGCTTGGAACTGCTGATATAATCTAAAAGGCTTCAAGGTTTTTATAGCCAAATTAGAGGCAGTTTCTCTTTGCCCTATCAGATCTCTTCTCTCTGAATATCAAGTATATTCACCTTATTTTCCTTCCCATAAATATAAGTAAAAAATGAGGGTCTGTGGTAGTTTGCCAATATGAGTCACATATTTGAAACAGTCATAATGTAATTTTTAAGTAATTTAAATTATTTCACAACTAATTAACAGTTAAAAACCCCATAAAGCATTTCAACTTAAGCATTTCTATTCATACTCCATCTGCCAAATATTAAGTAGGACAAGTCAAAAATAGGAGTGGGAAAACCATTTTCAATTAGTCTCCCATTTTTACTTATTTAGAGTAAAACCTTAACTCAAATTACTTCTCCTGATGAATAGTATTTAATATATAAAATGGCTATAAATATTCATTATGAATGCATGGAAAAACAGTTTATTCTGTTTTGTTTTTAAACAGCAAATGGAACTCTCCTGGCTTTAACACTTGTATAAACAAAGGCCAATAGTACTTAGAGAAACATCTGTGTGATGAAAACAGAAGGGAACTACTGGGGAGGAATTGGAAGGGAAATTGTAGACAAGGGGTGGCAATGGGAGACTGGCTAGTTACAAAGTTCAAAGATCTGTATCTTTAAAGTGCCATAATGAAATCCAATATTTTGTACAACTAAAAATTAGAAATATATTTTACAAAGAAAGAAAACATCTGTCTTTAAAAGTCAAAAGAACTCCTGAGGACATACTTAACTATTTTTCTAAGCATGACTTCAGATCAGACCCACCCATACATGTGTCTTGCAGTCCAGATGGAATGATATAATTTTGAAGCACCTCTTGGTATTTATTTAAATATCTGGATGTCCAGATAAAACCTCATCCACAAATCTTAACAACTATTCAAAAAATAAATTATTCAAGCCATTCTTTTACTGTTAGTAGTAAGGAGCAAATTCCTCCTACTCCCATTCAGCCTTCACTACAATGTTTCTTTTGACTTAAAGTCATTCAACAAACATTGATTGAGTTCTCATCGTGTCAACCAACTGTGCTCCAAGTTTAGAATGCTGAAAACAGTATGTCTATCTCTTTAGAGATAAAATGTCTTAGTAAGATAAATAGAAGCAATTATACTTGGAAGCAATTATAATGCAACACTAGAGAGTTACACAAGAGCAAAATTATTCTAGTAACTTTTTAAGATGAATATCATAATGGAAAAGATAATGAGTAAAGTCATTTGTATCTGCAAAAGATAAAGAAATAACATCAGGAAGGAGTTGTATTTGTTGTAGAATTTGAACTTGGTTAGGATTTCAAATAGCAGTGCTTGGACTGGAAAGACGTATAGGTGGTTAAGAGTACTGGCTGCTATTCTAGAGGACCAGAATTCAATTCCCACCAACCACATGGCAGCACACAATTGCCTGTAATCCCAGTTCCAGGAGATCCAACACTCTCCTCTAGCCTCTGAGGCACTAGATGTCCAGACATACATACAGCCAAAACACCCATACACATAAATTAATTAATTTAAAAAGCAGTACTATAAGGAATAAGAGAAAAAAGGAGGAAATACACCATATACAATAATATTACAATCTTTTGCAGTATTTTAAAAATATATAGCAGACATTGTAGGCATGTCACCATTTCTCCTTGGAACTCACTCAACACAATGAGTTCAGATGCAGAAGAATTGAAGTTGATTAATAAATTCCCCAGGTTGTTCACTTTTCAAAACCTGTTCTGTTTTCTAGGCAGGGCTGATCCCACTTGCATGTTAAAAGAACCTATTGTTTTATGTCCCTATGTCCCTAATAATATTTCTTGACATCGCTTCCTGAATAAAATTCTTCACTCAGTTCTGATTTGGGGTAGGGAATACAAACTAAAACACTCATACAACTATCAATGTTATTTTTGACAGACATTTTTGATCTGTTATTTCACAGATTACTGGAATAAAACAGCATTTATCCCAATCAGCAATTGAGCAAGCTATATGCAACTACTGCTTTTCCCCTTTCTGGAAATTTATGATATATATTAGAAGAAGAATAGTACTGAAGACACCATCTGTATAGCTGATTAACATTGTTAATTAATATTGTTTTTATACTTAGACAAATATATGTGGCTTCCTTGTTAAGGATAGTATGAGAAGTGCTGAAATTGTAACTGATGTGTCTCTAACTTTAATGATATTTTATCAATTTTCCTTTCAAGGAGATCTAGAGCCAAATTAAGTCATGTTGTCAGTGCCATAATATTCATTGTTTTAATCTAAAATTTCATTCTGTTCACACATATTTTAGTATGTCCTCTAATGATGACAGGTTAGTTTTTGAATGACTTATTCTAAGCAAAGTTCAGATCTTTCCAAACTATCAGAACACACAGTTTTCTATTCATCAAAAGCATTGTCATTTTTTTAAGTTTTATTGCAATATGATGAGAAAAGTTACATGATTTCAATATATCTGAATTTGTTAACATTTAAAAACATGTTTAAAGTAAATAAAATTA
>NC_045030.1:8201373-8202048 GCF_008632895.1 Mastomys coucha | reverse complement strand
TCTCAAGACCATTATGTTGTACACAGCAAGACACTGTCACAAACAAACAAGCTGAAAGTATATATGGACTGTATAATATTGGACCTATTTCTCTAATTACCAAATTAGAGCCACCATTGTATGACAATCAACAAATTTCTAATTCCTCATGTTTTTGGATTTCAATTGATTAGGATATGTTGGTAATATTAATTTTCATATTAAGATATTATGAAAAAGTAATTGTTACTTCCTGTTGTTTTTGTTGTAAGAGGTGGAATTAGGTTTGTGTGGATTTGTTCAAAGATTACTTTCTTGCTTCTTCTAGGGTGTAGTTTTTCTCCTTATGTTGATGTTTTCCATCTTTTATCTTTCGTAGGGCTGGATTTGTGGAAAGATATTAAGTAAATTTTGTTTTGTCATGGAATATCTTGTTTTTCCCATCTATGGTAATTGAGAGTTTTGCTGGGTATAGTAGCCTGGGCTGGCATTTGTGTTCTCTTATGGTCTGTATGACATCTGCCCAGGATCTTCTAGCTTTCATAGCTTCTAGTGAGAAGTCTGGTGTATTTATGATAGGTCTGCCTTTATATGTTTCTTGACCTTTTCCCCTTACTGCTTTTAATAGTCTTTCTTTATTTAGTGCATTTGGTGTTTTGATTATTATGTGATGGGAGGAATTTCTTTTCTGGTCCA
>NC_045030.1:8189015-8200779 GCF_008632895.1 Mastomys coucha | reverse complement strand
TATATCTGAATCTTGCTTTTCTGGTGTGATGGTGTGTCCAGGACTTGCTATGGTGGGAGTATTGGGTTTTCATGATGCCAAGGAATCTTGGTGTTTGTTGCTTGCCCTGCATCATATGGTTACCTCTAGTGCTACCTGCCCTTGCTAAATCTGACTGGAGCCTGTCCTTCCTGTGATCCTGATTGTGTTAGAAGTCCTCAGAGTCAAGCTGTCTCTATGATCCTGTGATTCTGGGATCTTGTGACCCTGGGGCTTGTTAGAGCACCTGGGAGTGGAGCTTCCTCTGGGTGTTCCTCTGGCTACAGAGTTTGCACTCAAGGTCTGCTTAGGGCACCTGCAGGCCCAGACAGACCAGAAGCAACCCAAGCCACTGGGCTGACAGAGGTCCTGTGTGCCTGGTTCCACTGATCCCAGTTACTCCGGTATTGGGACAGATGTTCTGTCTTCTTCACCTCTGATCCTGGGGGTGTTAGAGTGCCTGGGAGTGGAGCTTCCTCTGGGTGTTGTGGGACTGGGTGTGGAGCTTGTGACTAAGCTCTGCTCAGGGCACAGGCCAGCCCAGACAGTGCATTGTTATATTTTTGTGGTCACCACCTAGATTCAAAGGTAGACCAAAAGTTATAAATGATTCTTCATAGATATCAGCAGAAACACTCATCTCTGCTGCCTAATGTCTCATCACATCAGTGCAAATGCCTCTAAATTCTATGCAAAACTAGGCCTGGCTCACTGAGTAGGTAGAAGCTGAAGAGTTTGAAGCCCTGGACAGACACCTTGAAGTCCTGAAGAAGGAGCTTCTGCAGAATTTTGTTTCTGTCCAAATAGAGTGAGAGTTAGGAAAATTCTTATGGCAAAAACTCTAGGACCCATAACTAAAGCTCTTTAGTTTTTACAAATATATCTGCCTCATAAAAATCTCATAAGTATTCCATCAATCTTAGTTGCTGTTCTATTGCTTTGAAGAGATACCATGAACCAAAGCAGCTTTTAAAAGAAAAGATTTGATTGGTGGCTTGTTTACAGTTTTAGAGGGTTAGTCCATAGTCACCATGACTAAGGAAATGGCTGCAGGCAGGCAGGCAGGCATGGTACTGAGGCAATGTCTGAAAGCCAACATTAAGGCTGGGAATGGTTTGAGTCCACTAGTGACCTCCTAATTTGTCCCAAACAATTCCACCAACTGGGAATCAAACATTCGAATATATGAGCCTACAGGAGCTATTGTAATTTAAACTACCATACCACCCAAGAAGTAAGGAAAATTTTAGGGAGTGGTCAAGCTATATGGAACTGAATCTGGTTCTGGAGAGGTGGCTCTGCAGTTAAGAGCTCTTCTAGTGGACCTACGTTTGATTCCCAGCACTTACATGTCAGCTCACAACTGTCTCTAACTCCAGTCCTAGGGACACCAATGTAGCACTCACATGGTACCCAGACATACATAGGGGAAAAATAGACATACATTGTGGAAACAGGACCAAGGCTGGGGAACAAGAGGAAACAGAGTCACTTGACAAATCCCCATATCCCAGACCCGCGGGATCTAGTTATTCTGTGGGGTTTGAGGGGAACTAAACCTGGAATAGAATGGGTGAAAAAAGGAGAGGGAGGCCTTGCAAATCTTTTGTCAAAGCCTCGTTTATTAATGACCAGTGGCCAGTATATATATGTTACAGAAAAAGAAAA
The DNA here is from genome assembly GCF_008632895.1 of Mastomys coucha. Classification (NCBI taxonomy): domain Eukaryota; kingdom Metazoa; phylum Chordata; class Mammalia; order Rodentia; family Muridae; genus Mastomys; species Mastomys coucha. The sequence continues at coordinate 8,199,093 of NC_045030.1, read as the reverse complement.
TGAGGAAGGGGTGAGGGGAATTCTCAGCAGATGACAAGAGTCACGTAGGTGGGCGGGGGTTACAGCAAGAGGCACAAGACTGAGGTCACATAGGCCGCTTCAAGGTCAGCAGAGTCTGATAGCTAGGTATGAAGCAGGTAGAAGAGCAGTAGAGCCCTCCCTGTTGAGGTATTTTGGTATTTCCTGTTAATTCTCTGGGTCTTGCTGGAGGGAAGCACTGGGAGGTTCCATCCTAGCTAAAGTCCTTGAGTGAGGGAAGCCTTTTCTAACTATTGTGGACTGTCCTAAGGAATGTGCTTGACTTCTATTGCTGGCTCTGAGGAAAAACCTGTCTAGCAAGGAAGAATCCTTGAGAGAAATTCCAAGTTAAGGAGAGCTTGGTATTAAAGTAGGATCCTGGTTCTCAAGCCTCTTGGCTCTGGGGTGTCTCTGCCAGAGCTGAGCTTAGCAGTGGGTCAAGCCAGAGAATGCTTTTGGTTTCCAACATCCCCAGGATCAAAGGCCAGAGACTGGCATCAGGGTGCAGATTTGAGTTTATTGCCCATCACCTAAGTTTATATACAGTGTTTGGGCCAACCCCAAGGCCCTAAATCTTTGGCCAATCATATCTCACAACATTGTCACTATGCCCCAATGAAGTTACTATGCCCTGCCTGATGAAGTTACTCAGGAGTAGGGGAAGCAGCCACCACCCTGGCCTCCATCCTTTTTGCTGTCTCATCAATGTTCTGGGAGCCATCTTAGGTCTAATGCCATGTGTGATATTAGATCAAGACCCTTCAAGGAGCCTGTGGTACCTCACTCTCCGTCCTACTTTCTCCTTCACAAAGTTGACCTCCACATCCCCCAAAATAGACATGTAGATAAATAGATAGATAGATAGATAGATAGATAGATAGATAGATAGATAGATAGACAGACTGACAGACAGACAGATAGACAGACAGATAGATAGATAGATAGATTGCTTGGAATTTTTCCTTTAGAACATTTGCAGGATCATTGTAGTGACACTAAATAGAGGCCCACTGGAAAACATTGGTCAGAAGCTTGTTGGGAATCTCTCTGGAATTCAGAGAGAAAAATTCAATCTTAGTATGGCCAAGGAGAAGAGCCCAGAGCTCAGCTAAGATGAGAGAGATAATTTTTAAAAAGCTAGGGGGTTGGAGAAATGGCTCAGCAGTTAAGAGCACTGACTGACTGCTCTTCCAGAGGTCCTGAGTTCAATTCCCAGCAACCACATGGTGGCTTACAACCATCTGTAATGGGATCTGATGCCCTCTTCTGGTGTGTCTAAAGAGAGTGACAGTGTACTCACATAAAAATAAATAAATAGAGGGGCTGAGATGGGCCACAGTGCTGGCGGCTCTGAGACTTCAGTGCAACTCCAGCCCTTGGCCCTGCTGCCATGAGCACCAAGCAGGTCAATTGCAGGTATTTTATGCATGGTGTATGTAGCAAGGCAGCCAGTGTCTGTTCTCACATGACTTGGAGAACAGCAAACTGTCCACCATCTACAAATACTGCCAGAAGGGCTACTGTGCCTATGGTGCATGCTGCAGGCAAGGCTGCCACTGGAGTGGAGCTGTGTCTGGTTTTCTTGACAGGGTTTTATGCCATCCAGGCTGACTTCAAACTTCTGTTCTCCTGCCTCCATCTCCAATGGTGAGAATACAAGTGCATGCCATATGCCTGCCTGAGCATAGGCCTTGATGCAGGGAGATTTTAACTTAAAATTGTATTTAGAATATTAATAATTTGTGTCTTACCTTTAAGTCCTGTATAGCACACCCTAGACTTTCCCACTGCTACCAAACCATACCCTCACTGTGGTTTTGTGTGTCAAAAGGTGATATGCCATTGGTTTGAAAGCCATTTCTGGTTCATGCTCAGGTGACTTCTGGCATGGATGCTTATGACATTCATGCACACAAAGCCCTGTTGCTCCAGGCTAGACAACAATGTGAGATGCTCCATGCCTTGGTGAGCAGAGCCCATCTAGTCCTCATTGTCTGGCAGAGTTCTAGAGTTTGAGTTGGCTACCCACTCTTCCCAATCCATCCACCCACCCCAATCAGTGTATCCTGAAGATTCCTACCAATGGCCTGTCTTGGTAGCACAGGTGTCAAGGGCCTTCTTTGGCAGTAGATGGGTTTCTGTCAGTCCTACTGGGACACAGGTGTGGGTATAGATAGGAGGATACATGGCTCCAATAGCCTCTTTTAGTTGAGAGTACAGAGACAGACCCTTGCACACCTCAATATGATCATACAAAGCCCTTAGCTGTAGTAGGTGAAGCTGTGGGTTCTGCACCCCACCCTTCGTCCTTCCCAGGCCTGCATAGTTCTCAGCCTTCTCCTAAAATTGCCACATCTATTATGAGGACACATTCAAATGAACCTAGAAAGCAGGAGAAGATGACACTGGTGCTCAGAGACCACAATCTCACTGGTCTGGCTGAAGATAAGACTCCTCCAAGCACAGTGAATAACTATGCTGCAGTGACCCTCAGACTAGCCCAGAGATGAAGCCCCATTCCTACCTAGTGCTATCAGGACTGACCTGGATGACTTTAAGGCCAGCAGCTCCTACAACAATGAGCAGCAGTTGTGCCCCTATGCTGCTGCTGGGGAGTGCTAGTTTGGAGATGCTTGTGTCTACCTGTATAGGGACATGTGTGAGATCTGCAGGCTTCAAGTCCTCCACCTCTTTGACCCAAGAACAAACGAAAGCTCATGAGAAGATGTGTAGGTTAACAATTCAACAAGAGATGGAAAAGGTTTTTGCCTTCTAGGCAAGCCAGGATAAAGTGTGCAGCATCTGTATGGAGGTGATCCTGGAGAAAACATCTGCTTCTGAGAGGAGGTTTGGCATTCTCTCCAACTGCAGCCACACCTACTGCCTGTTATGCATCTGTCAATGGAGATGTGCCAAGCAGTTTGAAAACCTGATCATAATGTCTTGTCCAGAGGGCCGTGTGATATCAGAGTTTGTAATTCCAAGTGTGTATTGGATAGAAGATCAGAATAAAAAGAATGAATTAATTGAAGCTTTCAAACAGGAAAAAGGCTTGTAAATACTTTGAACAAGGCAAGGGGACCTTCCCCTTTGGAAGCAAGTGCCTTTACCAACATGCTTACCTTGATGGGCAGCTGGCAGAGCCAGAGAAACCTTGGAAGCAGCTAAATTCTGAAGGCACTGTGAGGTTCTTTAACTCAGTGGGGCTTTGAGATTTTATCGAGAACTAAGAAACCTGGCAAGTCCCCAGCACTGATGATGTGGATATGACAGAGCTAGAAGACCTCTTCATGCACCTTTCTGGAATAGAGTCATCAGAACCCTAGTTAGTGCTGATGCCTTCATTGGGCTCTGCAGTGAACTTTCCAAAGCATGGTGCAGACACATTTGTCAATGACAAGAGGTAACAAGGTACTGGGATGTGAGTGCAGTAATGAGTCCCCTTGGTCTCTTCACAATCCACTTTCCCTGCTCTGATGAAGGGAAGGGAGATCACCAAGTCCATGGAATCACTACATTTAGAGTTGAGCTCTTAGATGTACCTCCAGCTTCTTTATCAGGGACCAGCTATGTGGTCCAGATATTTTAATTGATTGCTTTTAAAAGAAACTTGACTGCCATCTTTAAATAAATAAATAAATAAATAAATAAATAAACAGACAGATAGATAAATCTTAAAAAGATAAAAATAAACAAACAAAAACATTCTAGTATAAACAAATTGTGAGATATTCTCCAAATTCTAAGTTATATGCATACTCAAAATATGAGTACCAAAATTCATAGAAAAAGGAACATTTAAGAGACAAAATAGCTAGAAAAATACTTCAGTAGTCTAATGGCACTGGGGAATCAGAGGGTGAATTCAAGATCAGAAAGGGGGTTAGTCTTTTCAGTATACAAATCTTCAAAAGGGGACAAGGGAAGTTGAAAATCCCTAGAAACAAAAATGTCCCTTACTGTTAACAACAAACTGTATAGGGATCATCCATGAGAAAAGATAATATCTACCAGCAACTAAATCAAGGCACTCTTCCAATATTGTATAAAATCTACAATTTTTCATATATAAGGTCTTGCATCTAAGCAAAAAGTTCTTCACTTGTCAAGAAATATGAACAAAAACTATAATAAATCAAAAGGAAGACGAAACCATAAAAATATATTTTAAAAACGACAAATATTGACAATTCTTGAGGTAAAAACTTAAAATAACCATTAAAATAAAGTTAAGAAAGCAAAAGACTTAAGAGCTGCACTAAAGGTTTGGCAAGATGGCTCATTGGGTAGAGGTGCTTGTATGCAGGCCCTACAATGTGAGTTCAATCTCTAGATCCCAGAAGATAGCCCACATTGCCACATACATGTGCCTGCAAATAAAACACACTCACATGCTTACTAAAACAAACAAACAAAAATGATACATAGGGAGGCAGATAGAGTCAAAAGGAATTCTATAACTGAAAAATTTTTTACTGATATTAAGAATTCAATAGATATATTTAATATCAGCAGAGAGAATTAATAAACTGGAAATATCCACAATTGTAAATAACATAAAGATGTAAAAATTATGGAACAAGATTAAATAATGTAAGATGTGTGATTAGTTTACTTTTCAAGAAAAAAATGAGTCCAAAACAATGATTAAAGAAATGAAGGCCATATGATCAGAGGTGAGGAAGACACAACATCTGCCCCAACACCAGAAGTGACTGGGACCAGTGGGACCCGGGAACCTAGGAATTCTGCCTGACCAGTGGCACAGGTTCCTATCCATCTGGGTTGGTGCCCTGAGGAGACCTTGGGCACTAACTCTACAGCCAGATCGCCAACATTCAGAAAAAGTTTCACTCCCAGGTACTCTAACACCCCCAGATCCCCAGGATTACAGGATCCCAGGAGCTTGGTGACACCAGGATCTCTGGGTCCCAGAGGCAGCCTGACTTCTAGGAACTCTGATACACCTAGGATCCCATGATCACAGGATCACAAAATCACAGGATCACAGAGACAGCTAAACTCTGAGGAGTTCTGACACAACTAGGATTGCAGGAAAGACAGGCTCCAGTCAGATATATATCAAAGGCGGGTAGCACTAGAGATAATCAGATGGCAGGAGGCAAGCATAAGAACATTAGCAACAGAAACTAAGGTTACTTGGCATCATCAGAACCCAATTCTCCCACAATAGCAAGTCCTGTACACACCATCACATCGGAAAAGCAAGATTCAATTCTAAAATCACTTTTCATGATGGTGATAGAGGACTTTAAGAAGGACATAAATAACTCCCTTAAAGAAATACTGGAAAACACAGGTAAACAGCTAGAAGCCCTTAAAGAGGAAACACAAAATTCCCTTAAAGAATTATAGGAAAGCACAACCAAACAGGCAAAGGAAATGAACAAATCCATCCAAGATCTAAAAATGGAACTAGAAACAATACAGAAATCATAAATGGAGACAACCCTGGAGTTGGAAAACCTAGGAAAGAGATAAGGAGTTGTAGATGCAAGCATCACCAACAAAATACAAGAGATAGAAGAGAGAATCTCAGGGGCAGATGACACCATAGAAAGCATTGACACAACAGTCAAAGAAAATGTAAAATGCAAAAAGCTTCTAACCCAAAACATCCAGGAAATCCAGGACACAATGAGAAGACCAAACCTAAGGATAATAGGTATAGAAGAGAGTGAAGATTCCCACTTCAACAAAATTATGGAAGAAACCTTCCCTAACCTAAAGAAAGAGATGCCCATGAACACACAAGAAGCCTACAGAACTCCAAATAGACTGGACCAGAAAAGAAATTCCTCCCATCACATAATAATCAAAACACCAAATGCACTAAACAAAGAAAGAATATTAAAAGCAGTAAGGGGAAAAGGTCAAGTAACATATAAAGGCACACCTATCATAAATACACCAGACTTCTCAGCAGAGACTATATGAAAGCTAGAAGATCCTGGACAGATGTCATACAGACCCTACAAGAACACAAATGCCAGCCCACGCTACTATACCCAGCAAAATTCTCAACTACCATAGATGGAAAAACCAAGATGTTCCATAACAAAAACAAATTCATACAATAACTTTCCACAAATCCAGCCCTACCAAGGATAATAGATGGAAAATACCATCACAAGGAGGGAAACTACACCCTAGAAAAAGCAAAAAAGTAATCTTCATTCAACAACCCAAAAGAAGATAGCCACACAAACATAATTCCACCTCTTATAACAAAAATAACAGGAAGCAACAATCACTATTCCTTAATATCTCTTAACATCAATGGACTCAGTTCCTCCAAAACGACAGAGACTAATAGACTGGATACATAAACAGGACCCAGCATTTTGCTGCATACAGAAAATGCACCTCAGTGACAAAGGCAGACACTACCTCAGAGTAAAAGGTTGGAAAACAATTTTCCAAGTAAATGGTCCCAAGAAGCAAGCTGCAGTAGCCATTCGAATATCGAATAAAACCAAATCTCAACCAAATGTTATCAAAAAAAAGATAAGTAAAGACACTTCATACTGGTCAAAGAAAAAAATCTACCAACATGAACTCTCAATTCTGAACCTCTATGCTCCAAATGCTAGGACACTCACATTCATTAAAAAAAAAAAACTTTACTAAAGCTCAAAGCACACATCACACCCCAAACAGTAATAGTGGGAGACTTTAACACCCCACTCTCAACAATGGATAAATCATGGAAACACAAACTAAACAGAGACACAGTGAAACTAATCCATTTGGTCCAGATGTAATGGACCAAATGGATCTAACAGATGTTTAGCAAAAGAGTATATACCTTCTTCTCAGCACCTCATGGTACCTTCTCCAAAATTGACAATATAATTGGTCACATAACAGGCCTCAACAGATAAAAGAAGATTGACATAATTTCATGTACCCTATCAGATCACCACAGTCTAAGGCTGGTCTTAAATTCCAACAAAAACAATGAAAAGCACACATATGCATGGAAGCTGAACAAAGATAAATTGGTCAAGGAAGAAATAAAGAAAGAAATTAAATACTATTCAGAATTTAATGAAAATGAAGACACATCATACCAAAACTTAATGAGACACAATGAAAGCAGTGCTAAGAGGAAAACTCATAGCTCTGAGTGCCTCCAAAAAGAAACTAGTGAGAGCATACACTAGCAGCTTGACAGCACATCTGAAAGCTCTAGAACAAAAAGAAGCAAGTACACCCAAGAGGAGTAGACAGCAGGAAATAATCAAACCAAATAGAAACAAAAAGAATTAACAAATACAAATACAAAGAATCAACAAAACCAGGAGATGTTACTGGTTTTGTCTGTTTAATTTTGCATGCTTTGCCTTTTCTAAATTCATTCAATTAGTTCTAATAGGTTTTCTGTGTTCTCTTCAGGGATTACTACATATAAACTTTTATAAATAAAGTCTTGTCAGGGAAGATTTCTTTGTTTTGATGCCTTTGTGGGTTTTTTTCATATCTTAATTGCTCTAGCTAAGAATTCTAGTAGTATATGGAGTAGTGATCAGGCTACTCATTCCTGTTTTATTCTTCATGTTAGACAAAAAGCTTTTAATTTTCACCAGTGTGATATTTTTTATCTATAGACTTTTGAGATAAGGCTTTTTTTATATTGAAACATATTCTCTCTATTCCTAGAGTCTGATTTTTTTTAAAAGTAATGTGGGTATCTTTATATACCAAATTGCATGATCATGGAGCTAGAAGAGCAAACAATTATTTATATTGACTATTAGGAGCACCAAAGGGAGGTTTGAGTGTCAATATAAATAGAAAAGAAAACAACTTTTTCAAAACTTTTCCACTATTTAAAAATGCATGTGGGATAATTTACATAGGACACTTATGAAGGAAAGTATGACCTTCCAAAAAAATCAGTGATGATTTTGGAAAAGGTTTATTTTCTCCCAAATATTTTATTATATTATTTCAACTTCCTAATAAAAAAGTAAAGGTGTTTCATATTGGTGACAATAAATTAAAATAACAATAGAAAGTTAAAGACAGGAAACAGATGAAGAAGCCAAAGCAGAAGTAGAAAGCAGGCAATGAAATGTCCAGAAACATGATGGAAACATGCTTTTGGATGATCTTTTATGGGAGCCTGTCAGCACGACACCACTGTCAGGAGCTCCCACATACTCTTTATCTTTTTTAACCATTTTCTCTTTTAAAGATATTTTTTATATTTTCATTTTTTGTAATGCTTTTAATTTTTTTTATTGTTCTTTGAGAATATTCAACAGACATACTAACGTGGAGAGTGAAATATGAGAGGCCTCAACCCTAGACAAAGAACTACCAGCAACTAAGGAATGCTGAGAGTAGGAGATACAATGTTCCCCAGGGAACACCAATTGGTTATCCTTTACCAAATGGTCAATCCAGGAAACATATGCATACAAGTGACATTATATAGACTACGATGTTTGTATTTATGTCTTTATGGATATTCAAACACACACATATAACAACAATTAAAGGCTTACTTTTATTATTTATTTGTGAGTGTGTGTGTGTGTATGTGTGTGTGTGTGTGTGTGAGAGAGAGAGAGAGAGAGAGAGAGAGAGAGAGAGAGAGAGAGAGAGAGAATGTGTACAAATGCATGTGGGTATCTGAGGAAAGCAGAAGAGATTAGATCATCGGGATCTGGAGTTACAGGCAGTGGTCTGCCAACTGCTGAAGTAAGTACTGAGAATGGATCTTAGGTTCTCAGGAAGAGTGGAAAGTGTTCTTAACCACTGAGAAACCTCTATAGCCTTGGTTTTACTGTTTCTTAAGTGACCATCACCTATATATGAGCCATAGATAACTGACTACTAATCCATATGTACTTAGCATGAGCTTTTCTGAGAAGTCAGGCAATGAAACCAGGGAAGAATACTCCTGGTAGAGACCTTAATTTCCCAGCTTTCTTGTGATTCTGTCTGGTATGGACAGGGTAATTGTTTTCTTAGATTTGCTTATTATTCAGTTATATCACGGCCCATTATTCCCAGGTACCAGATTCCACTATCCAGTCCGGCAACTGTTCCCAACTATGTGTCAGTAAAAACAACTCTGCAGCAGCCAGCACCCACCCAGGCAATAAAACAGGTTTCAGATTTCCACGGTGAATCACATCCTTGAGATGTTAACAAGAGCCTGCTTTTTCCAGACAAATATGGCTTTCCTTGAGGGTGGCACCTTTCATTTTCCACCTACACACCATCCATAAAAGCCCTTTAATCATCTTCAGCTCTATTTGCTTTGAATAAATCTCATTTGCGATTCCTCATGAGCATATGGGATAGGAGTATGTTATTGCTCTCCCTAGGCCCCAATAACAACACTCATTTTCTCTTTCCTAATGGCTACTTCCTAGCTTTTTCTGAGTCACTGAAATCATGTCAGACTAACTGTGTTTTGAAACTCTGCCCATTTTTTCACTATTATCTTGGTTAGGTCTCAAATCTTGTAATTGTCTTTGACTCCTCAATTTTTTTCACAGCCCACATCCGCTTCACCAGTAAATCTGGTTCTACTTTTCTCAGTAGCATTAGTTGTTAGAAATTTCTAAATTAAAGCCACAGTGAGATGCTCTTATCCATCTTCTAGAATTGCTAAAATAAATCTATTGTCCATACCAAAAGCTGATGAAGCTGCAGAACAACTGGAGCCCTTGTATTATTCTCAAATTGCAAAATGGTAGGAGTTGCTATGGAAGGCAATTTGGCAGTTTCTTATAGAGGTAAATGTGCAAGATATGTATATACATATAGGCATATTAACTATATTAAGTGCATATTTTACTATATATATTCTATTCCAATATATTCATCCAAAAATGAAAACTCATATTTCTATAAAAACCTGCAAATATCTATTGTCTAAGTCAGGGTTTCTATTCCTGCACAGACATCATGACTGAGAAGCCAGTTGGGGAGGAAAGAGTTTATTCAGCTTTCACTTTCACATTGCTGTTGATCACCAAAGGAAGTCAGGACTGGAACTCAAGCAGGTCAGGAAGCAGGA
>NC_045030.1:8171561-8187704 GCF_008632895.1 Mastomys coucha | reverse complement strand
TTAGGCTGGCTTGCCCTTCCTTCAGTCTCTGCTCCATAGTTAATCTCTGCAACTCCTCCCGTGGGTATCCGCTTGCTCTCTTATAGAACCCAAGACTTCCAGCCCAGGGATGGCACCACCCACAAGAGTCCCTCCCCCCTTGATCACTAATTGAGAAAATGCCTTACAGCTAGATCTCATGGAGGCATTTTCTCAACTGAAGCTCCTTTCTCTATGATAACTCTAGCTTGTGTCAAGTTGACACACAAAATCAGCCAGTACAGTCTATCCATAACCATAAAATATAGAAACAACCCAAATGTCCTTAAGTTGACAAAAGAAAAAATAAAGTGTGGTATTTCCATAAAATGGAAGCTTAAATCAGCCATAACAAGGAGCTAACCATTTTTCCATGTTATGAATAATATCAAATGGATTTTGCTTAGTAGAAGAAGTGAAACACAGAAGTTTACACACTGCATCATCACATCTATGTGAATTTCTGAAAAAGATGAACCTATAGGGACAGAAAACCAGTCAGTTATTGTCAGTGGTTAGAGTGAAGGGATGGGGGAATAATATGACCACAAGAATGCAATGTGAGGCAATTTTATAGTAGTTGAATTATACTATATCATCACTGTAGTAGTAGTGATGGTGCTGGTAGTGCTGGTGGTGGGAAGGAAGAGGAGGAGGAGAAACTTGAATATAGGGCTTTATTAATACAACTCGTTCAAGCCATAGTGGCATTGCCCTTGATTCCTACAATGATCTTCTAACTGCTCTCCTGTCTCCACTCTGGCTATATCATAACCATACCTGTCAAAATAAAGATAATACCCATTGTTTTTACCATAGCCCCTGAATCCCTACTTGACCTGGCTCCCAGCACCTCTCTGACCTCATTACCAAACAGTCCTCATTCAGAATTGAAGTTGCACTTACCTCCATACACAGGCCAAGGGCACTTCAACAACAAAGACTTTACTCTTGTTTTCTAGCACTAGGATGTTCTTTACAAAATACCTTTAGAGCCAGGCAGTGGTGGCACACGCCTTTAATCCCAGCACTTGGGAGGCAGAGGCAGGCAGATTTCTGAGTTTAAGGCCAGCCTGGTCTACAGAGTGAGTTCCAGGACAGCCAGGGATACACAGAGAAACCCTGTCTCAAAAAAACAAAACAAAAAACCTTTATAGTTTATCCCTTTGTTCAAGACTCTCAACAGCTGTTCATTTCCTGTAGAATAAAATTTCATCCTCTTAGCATGGCAGTTAAGGCCTACACTCTTTTCTGCATCCTTGCCTATCATACGATGTACCCCAACTGCAGGAAACTGTTCCAGTATTCTATTCATTTTCCCTAATATCTGGGTGAATATCTACTAACTTGGTTAACTTTTAACTCAGCTCCAAAATTACCTTCAGGCAAAACAAATGACTCCCTCTTTATACCCACCACACCCTGTATGTGCCTCTATCTGAGCATGTGTGTTAATCAGTCTCTTCAGGTATTTCTTAAGACACAAGAACATTTCAGAAGCACTGGCCCAGCCTGTGTCACAGGTGGTATATCTGATTAGATTTCTCTTCCTGGCTAGACAGAAAAGCCCTCAGGGGTTTTAATATATCCCCACAGACTAACACAATGTCTGACTCCCAGCGGGGACTCGAGAACTATTAAATGAAAGAGTAACTTCATGGTTGTGTGTCCATTCCTCCCTTCTCTTTACTTCCATGTTCCCTTCTTGTACTGGATGTCTTCAACCAGAAAGTAAAGTGATGCAGATGTCCAGTCATACATATTTGACTAGTGTAGCTGGAACCAGAGTTCTCTTTCTCTGTTCCATGAGCTTACTAGGCCCTTACAAATCTATTCACGGTGCTCTTAATTTAGCTAGATATTTAGCTACAAGACTTAGTCCCTAAAATCAGGATTTCAGCACTTTACTCTTAAGTGCAAAGTCCAGGTCTGTACATTTTTAGAACTTTGATATTTGTTTTTGTTTGGAGGGTGGGGATGGGGGAATGTGGTGTATGTGCCCATGTGTTTGCAAGTATGTATACCCATACATTTACAAGTGAAAGCAAAAGGAGGACATTGGTTATCTTCTTCTATTTCTCTCTTTCTTATTTCCTTGGGACAGAATCGCTTACTAAACCTCAAGGTCACCATTTAGGCTTACATTGATTGGCCAACAAGCTCCCTGAATCTGCCTGTTGTAGCTGCTCTACCACACTGCACATCTGTGCTGAGACTAGGCAAGGACAGCCATGCCCAGCATATTTACATGAGTTCTGAGGATGCGCACACTATCTTCTTGCTTGTATAGCAAACTCTCTTGCCTACTGAATTGTCTCCCTAGGCCCAATTATAATTTTTTTCTAAATCAATTATTTTACTGACTAGATTGCCATCTTTATCTGAAGGAAGCTATGCCTGAAGAGTAGAAAATTAGATACATTCATGCTGATAGCTTTTTTAACTTGACCCATTTCACAGCTACCCTATGTGATTAAAGCTTACCCTTCTAGGAGATACCTCTTCAAAAAAATCTTTACCTACTTTAGTTTTGAAATAAACTTCTACAGAGAACATTAATCTGAAAAGTCCTTCACCTGATCCAGTATTTCCTGAAAAAAAGAACAAACATGAATTGTTTCCACCACCTGCCTTTTAGTAATATCACAACTTTCCTGGTAGGGATGATGTATTGCTGAACAAAGGCTCATCATGACTACATCAATCTGAGTAATAGATGGGTGTAACCCAAGCTTTTTTAACTGACTGTGACTCATTCCTACATAGTAGACACTAATTAAGCTTCCACCTACTTCATTTTTTCCAAAAAATACACACACACACACACACACATACACACACACACACACACAGCAATAGAGCCTGTATCACCTGCAGTGTGACTCAGCAGTTTCTTTTCCCAGAAAACTCTTGAAGGAATTAGAAGGCAGTATCTGCAAACTTGGCATATCAAATATTAACTAACAAGCTTTCTATCCCCAGTTGCATTTAATCTATTCCTTCCAAGTAAATTACCCCAGCAGATACTAAGTAAGCACAAGGCTGATGGGAAGAAATTGAGAAAGCAGGAAGCATACTAATGCCACTTAACAATTTCATTCTTGCTTCCCCTTTCTGTGAGCAAGCCAGAAACCTTGACATCTCGGACTCTTCTCTTTCCCTCACTCCCCACATGCAATCAGTGATGAGGTCCTATCATATCAATCTACCTCTTAGAGATTTCTCTCATCCACACATACCCTTTCACATTTCCTCTATCAACTACTTAATGTTCTAGATCCTTGGCAATGGGGTTATAAAGGGATGGTTAGACTGGAGACACAGATTCCCAAATACATTGATGCAATAGTGTAAAATCTGCCCTCATCAAGTCATTCTCTGTATTATGGTCAGAGTATTTTCACAAAATGAAAATCTAATTCTAAGCTTGCCCAACTTGAAACCTTTTAATGGCTCCCCGTTGCCTTTAGGATGAATGTGATATCCCTTGGGCTTAAAGGTCTTATGTGATTGGATTCCTGCTTTTTCTCAATTTATCTCTCACCAGTCAGCCCCTTCACACCTGCGCTCTTGGAATACTGAAGTGGCTTTTCCAATTCCCCCCAAAATAAATTGTTCACATCGCATTGATTATACTGTGCTCTACTGTTATGTGCTGACTGTTTACGGGAGTGTGTTTCTTCATCAGACAGCAAGCATACTAACGGTGCCTGCCTTCATTATCTTTGTGCCCAGTTCATAGCACAATACCTAGTACATAGTAGGTACTTAGCAAATGTTTCTTTTTCAACGAGTTTAAGTATATTTCACTATTTATTTATTCTCCCAAAGAAACTGTTCAGGGCCCCAATGCTTTTGCTCTTTCTTTCCCAAGACTGCCTAACTGGGCAGTAAAGCATAGAAAATAGGTAGAAATGAATATGATAGTTACATTATTGATGAGCTAACTTAAAAAATCCATTCAGAAGTGCAGCCAAATAGAACAAGTGAGACAGATTTAAGCCCTCAATGGACAACAGAGGTCTCTACCACAGATGGGAAGAAATTACATGCACTCTATGGTTATGCATTTCAACAAGAGAGTGCATATTAAGACCTACCTAAGTAGGACAATCAAATTACTGTGCTCTGAAAGACCTCAGATGAAAGGTGGGGAGACTCTGCTGGAAATTTCTAAATTGTTGAGCTGAATTAATTTATTTTCATTTACTCTTATTAATAATAAACAACAGTTAAAACTATTAAATTGCCTTTGACTAGGACTATGGCTATATTTATAATGCATATTATTAATCCATAGGATTTTAGCTTTAGAGGATCATAAGATGGGTCAATAGGTAAAGATTCTTGCCACCAAACCTGAAGACCTGAATTTGATCCCTGGGACAGAAATGGTGGAAAGAAAATCAACTCCCATTAGTTGTCCTCTGATGTCCACAGCACCATAGCACATGTACACCACATCATAAATGATTAAATGTAATTAAAAGTTTTTAAATTGGCTGGGCATGGTGATGCACATATTTATTGCCAGCCAGCACAAGGAGGAGAGAGAGAAAGAGAGAGAGAGAGAGAGAGAGAGAGAGAGAGAGAGAGAGAGAGAGAGAGATCTTTGAGTTCAAGGCCAACCTGGACTTCACAGCAAATCACAGGACTACATAGTGAGACCCTGCCTCAAAATAAAAGATTGTAGCTTTAAATTCTAAGTGTTTAGGTGATTGCTTACATTATTGTCATTATTTTCTGGCTTGCTTGCCTTGTCCTCAAGTACATGACATGCATGATTTCTACTTCTTGAAGTACATCGAAGTTCTCTTTGAGTGTTAATAAAATCAATTTTGTAACAGTGATGTGACTAAGTGGAAGGAAAACATTCTCTATAAGAAGCAAAATTTAATATATTTTATTAAATTAACTTTCTCAGCTATGTTATTCATATTCTATATAGTCTTTTGTTTTCATGTGTTTTGTCTGACAGAGTTTTCCAAAAGGCTCTCAAAGTCATTAGATTTGTGTGAATTTGTCAATAAGTTTCTTACATTTTCTACTTTATAATGTCAATACTAAGCAGTTAGGTGTTATGCCTTTGCCCTTCAAAATATTTTTTGCCTTGAATTCTGCTTTGTCTGAAGTTAGCACTGCTATCTCTGCTTTCCTTGTTTATGCTTGCAAGCAAAGAAAACACTTTTGAGCAAGCTTTTCATTTTAAATTTATTTATTTGTCTTATGTATGTAAGTACACTGTAGCTGTCTTCAGACACACCAGAAGAGGGCACCAGATCCTATTATAGATGGTTGTGAGCCATCATTTGGTTGCTGGGAATTGAACTCAGGACCTCTGGAAGAGCATCCAGTACTCTTAACCACTGAGCCATCTCTCCAGTCCAATCTTTTCATTTTAAGATTCAGCATTTGTAGCAAGGCCTGGTGGTTCAAACACACACAGTAATCAGAGACAGGTGGATCTCTGTGAGTTATACGGCAGCCTGGTCTACAGAGCAAGTTCCAGGCCAAAAAGTGAAACCCTATCTCAAATTAATATTCAACATTTCTTGGTTCTAATAAATAATAAATATACTCAGTATTGTAATCTTAGTCTTTACTTTTTTTCTGAGGCAGGGTTTCTCTATATAGCCCTTGTTGTCCTGGAAATCAGTCTACAGACAAGCTAACTTCAAATTCAGAGATTCACCTCCCTCTGTTTCCCAAGTGCTGAGATTAAAGACATGTGCCACCACCACCTGACTTCTCAACTTTTTATTTTAACAAGTAGTGTTTTTATGTGTATGGTAGAAGGATATGTGCACATAAGAGCAAAAGCCTCTGGCAGCCAAAAGAGGGTACCAGATTTCTTGGATGGTTGTGAGCTACCTTCCATGAGTGCTGGGAACCAAACTCAGGATCTCTGCAAGACCAGCAAGTTTTCTTAAGTCCTGAGCTATGTCTTCAGCCCCTTACCAGGTACTTTCAACAATTCATTATTTTACCTGGTATCTTTGCTTGTTATCCCTCAGAGATTGTCTGATACTCTGAATAAAGCTGGTTATTGCATGAAGTATTAGCCCACCTCATTTTTAGGTTCCATTCTCCCAACTCCCACTGCATCTAGAGTAGTGAACATCCTTACACTT
Source organism: Mastomys coucha (assembly GCF_008632895.1). Taxonomy (NCBI): domain Eukaryota; kingdom Metazoa; phylum Chordata; class Mammalia; order Rodentia; family Muridae; genus Mastomys; species Mastomys coucha. The sequence continues at coordinate 8,181,555 of NC_045030.1, read as the reverse complement.
CCCACCCACATTCAGGAGAAAATTATATTTGTTTTCTGCACTGCTCAGTCAACAAAAATTCTGATTTTTCTTTCTAGAAAGGACTATTTATTCTACTGCTACAGTCTTACTGCTCTATGACTTCGGTTTTTACTTTTTTGTTTAAATCAACCATTTTCTTGTTATTCTCTAATAGATGTCCTAATTTCTACTATAAAAGACTCTAAGACTTCTACGCCTCTTTCACAAAAGTTACAGCTTATAGCTTTGAAGATCATTTTCCCAGTTACATTCTTCCTTTGTCTCTTCTGGATTGTACTCCTATGCTGCTCCTTGCTTGCTTGCTTGCTTGCTTGCTTGCTTGCTTGCTTGCTTGCTGCTTGCTTGTTTGCTTGTCATAGTCACCTACATAACTTTTTTTTTCTACTTTCACATCCCCAAAGTGAAAATGGATCTAGCTTGCTAGTTTTATTTAAAAGCAACAACAACAACAATATCAAACATTAGTCAATCTAATTTTCGTCTGTGTATTATTCAATTCAGCTTCAGAGAATTCAATTGTGTTAATGTATATTGTGCTCATTCCGATTTTCAGTTCCTAGAAAAATAATCATTTAAAGAAGTTCTGATATTCTAACGTAGGAACTTATTTGAGCTTGATTTACTGTAAGGCTCAGTCAATAACAACAAAAAAATGTGGACACCTGGAATTGTAAGCAGACACCTGTGATAATGGTCCTTCTGCCCTCTTTAACTACAGTGAAGTACCATCTACCCTGCTTCTTTTAACTTGCCAACATTTTGTTGCTATGGTGGTGGTGGTAATGGTGGTGGTTGTAAATAATTTTTTAATTCAGTTTATGATCTGCTGGTATTCTGTTGTCAATTACAGAGAAAAAAACACATCCTGCAATTGTGATGAAGGAAATTCTTTTATATCTCCTTCATTGTTTTATGACTCAGGATTAGCATATCATCATTTTTCTTTATTAAATTTATGAAGAATTATACTAATAGAAAAGGAAGTAAGTGGCGACAGACACTCTAGAAATCTCACAAAGTCTTCCCACTGAAAAGTAGTTGGCTCTCATGCTTGCTGATAGTCCAGATCTGATGATTATGAGCCGCAGAACAAAAAGGGAAGGAGGCTTGAAATGGCTGCCTTTTATCACATTAGTAGATTTTTTAAATTGTCAACAAAGAATACATTAGAGTTCTCTGAAAAAGATGGATTACTGTAAAATGCTTTCCTTGGGATGTGACATGGCTGTTGTACACATGAACTCAAGCAGCTGTGGTTACCTACACAAGGCCTGCAAAAGATCAATTCCATCAAAAATGTTAGCATGAAGTAGTAGGTTGGTTCACCTCTCCTCTCCCAACTTGAGAGTTCTTTGTACTTAGACCAGGTAGCTTACTACTACCTCTTGTACCTCTAGCTCTATTGGATCTCATGACCTCTTCTAGCTTCCATGAGCACCCACACACATGCCATACATCCCCACAAAACATACACACACACACAAGTAATATTAAAAATATAAATCAGAGAGAATCCGGAAACACAACTCAGAAGTTAACAGTACTTGCTACTTTTCCAGAGGACCTAAGTATGGTTCCCAGCGCTCCCAACACTCACATAGGGCTGTTATGAACTGTTCTTCCAACACCTTCTTCTTGCCTCTATGGGCAACACACACACACAGAGAGAGAGAGAGAGAGAGAGAGAGAGAGAGAGAGAGAGAGAGAGAGAAAGAGAGATACACACAGACACAGACACATACTCACAGAGAGAGGAGGGGGAAAGAATAGTTTTTAGAATCTAAAAACAATGGCATGTAGGAGGAGGGCTCCCAGTGCCCCTAGGACCTATTGGTAGTTGAGGACTGCTGAGGGAAGGCAAGTCACTTTTTCCTGAGTGGGTAGCCATTGATGAGTTCTCTAGGCTGTAGTTGATGATCCTATTCCCATGTGTATTTGGACAACATGATTCAACAGATCATTTTTTTAAGGACATTAACTCAGCACATTGTATTTAGATATTTATTTGTTTTTATATGTGTAGCAATAATAAAGAAAAAGAGGTGAATTTGAGAGGGATAGTGCGGGGAGCATAGGAGGAATAGAAGGAAGGAAGGAAGGGGAGAAATAAAACAATTACATTTTAATTAAATTTAATTATAAAAGAATATTAAGTTGGATGGGATATATGTAAAGGTGCTACGGGGAATTGAAGGAAAGGAATGGGGGTTAATATGATCAAGATACAATATATATCTGTATATATATATATATTCACATATATGTATATATATGCATGATATCTTCAAAGAATAAAATACACTCATAATTTAATATAATTATAAAAAATTTGAAAATAGCAAAATGTTAGTCTTGATTTTCCTTATATTGAAAGCCTTTGCTTTTCCTGTGTTCATGGATATTTTATTAACAAATTGAGAATGATAGCTAGACACTATCTTTAGAAAAATATTGTACTTTCATTTTGACATACTACCCCTCAAAATCTGGCCATGTAGCTCTCATTCACCATGTGTAACTTGGGATGACAAGATTTATCCTCAAAAGTTAATTCACTTCAGAAGACAAATGAACGACACCCTGAGTGGTGTCAAAAGTGCAAGCTGTACATATCCACAAAGGAGCTCCCAACATTGATCCATGACCAGTTTAAAGACTTAACAGGAACCCAGGAAATAGTGGTGCTCACCTTTAATTCCAGCACTTTGGAGGCAGAGACAGACACATCTCTTAGTTCGAGGACAGCCTGGTCTTCAAAGTGAGTTCCAGTACAGCCAGGGATACACAGAGAAACCCTGTGTCGGGGGGGGGGGGGGAAGACTCAGTAGGAAATGTAAAACCCCATGAAGTACCATGAAAGGAACTGCTCTCATTTGTATGCTAACATTTGAATATGTTGTTAAAAAGTCAATCACATTGCTTTATAGCCATACCTCTGCAGGTGTTTCTTTCTGAGTCAGATATTGCCTCACTGATTGTCATTAATCAAGCACTTGTACTGCTGTTCTTGGGCCTAATCTTTTCTTTCCTCCTTCCTTTTCTTTCATTTTCCTTTCCAAGAAAGCTTACTTTTCTGAGTTTCCTAATTGAGTTTGGTACTCCAGTAATTAAACTGTTGTCTTTCTCAACTCCAAACCCAGCTTTAAGATGATGGGATTGGGGTTCTACAAAGCACATTTTTCTGCCATTCAACAGCTCTCTGTCATCCTCTTGCCAATGCAGGCCCCTGGAGAGGGATGTGAGGTTGCAGGAAGAAAAGACTTCTTCCTATTAACTTCCTCATTGCTCTTAGTCGCAACAGTCACACTCCCTTTCTAGAGGAGCTGTGTGATACAGTTTTCAGTTTTTCTAGCACTTATAAAAGCAGTTTCATTATGCATCCCCTTGAGGAACAGTAGCACTCTTTCCCCAGAGATCTAAGGCCAGACCTGTGAGAACTCTTTTCAGCATAGAGACACTAGGAAGTGGTATCTCTCCCTCCGGTATTTGCACTTCAACCTCATGTGGTTCCTCCACCAGCCCTCCAAGTTGTTTCAGCTCTCTGGGTCCTAAGGTTAGTAAATGTTACCATCTGTGCTGTACATTAGTGTTCATCTAAAAATATTTTTTTTCTGGAGTATAGCTGTAGATTTAATTGTACCCTCTTCCCAAAAGAATAATGAAATCCTAGCCCAAGTAACTATGACTTGTTGGTTGGTTGGTTGGTTGGTTGGTTAGTTGATTTGTTTGCATGCTTACCTGTTTGATATTAGTAGTACTAGTAGTGCTAGTCTGTTGCTTCATTGATGTTTGAGACAGAATTTCATATCCCAGGCTTGCCTGGAACTCTTTATGTAGCCCAAGCTGATCCAGAACACTCAGAAACTTTCAGTCTGTTTTCTGAGTGCTTGGATTACAGGAGAGTGCCAGCACACCATGTTCAGGATCAGTGAGTATAGCCTTATTAGAGAGTCTCTGTAGATGATCAAGATTAAGTCACTGGGATTAAGATTAGCTCATATAAAAATATCTTAATTATATTTGACTAATGTCCTTGTAAAAAGAAGAAATTGGGATATGAGCATGGATCTATACAGGGAGTATACAATGTGACAACATGTGGAGAAACACTGTCTACAAAGTCAAGAAAAGCTAAGAGGAGAAAGATTACCTTGCACAGTTATCAGAAGGAATCAATGGTGCTGATACCTTTTGGATGGGGGTCTGGGGACGGCCTCCAGAGCTATAGCACAGTATGTTATTGAAAGCAAACAGTTTATATTATTTGGTTATGGCTGTCCCAGAAACAAAGTGCAGGTGCCAAGTTAACAATTCTGTACCTAGTCAATTTTTTTTGCTTATTGTTATAATATATACATATTCATATACATACACATACACTTACATACACACACACACACATACATATACACATACATATACATATATATGCATGCTCCTGGAGCACACTAGGTACCTATGAAAGTTCAGAGGACAACTTGAAGGAGTCCATTCTTTCCTTCCACCATGGGTTCCAGGAATCAAACTCAGGTTGTCAGTCCATCATGGTAATGCTTTTTATCAGCTGAGCCATGTCACTGGTCCCTCATAAAATTATGAAACTTTCTCTAAATTATCTAGTTATATTTCTATGCCCCCCAAAAATATCCACTAAGAGAAAGCCAGGCAGTGTGCTTGTCAAATAACTTGTGTGGAATAGTTTATCTTGGAGGTGATGGTAGGAAAAATCAGTAGGAAATCAGGGGTGGGGTAGGAGAGTGATATGGATTGAACTAATGGCATTACACCTGTGAACATTCTGGAAACCTTTCAGTGACTATAAAATGTTCCTCAAAATTATCCAACTCGAGCAGGGGATAAAGGTGAAGTATATTTCCACCAACTCTTGTCCTCCATGACTCAATGGTACATGTCTATAATCACAGCCCTTGGGAGATAGAGTTAGGAGCAGAAGTTCAAGGCCAGCCTCAGCTATATTACTTGATTGACAACAGCTTGGATTACATGAGTCTCTCTCTTCCTCTCTCACTCACTCCTTCCATCTCTTCCTCTCTCTTTCTCTTTTCCTCTCTCACCTTTTCTCTCTCCCTCACCCCTCTGTCTTTCACACACACACACACACACACACGACAAAACAAACAACAAAAATAAAAACAAAATAGCTGACAGTTGAGTCCTTCTATTAGACATTTATGAGACTTAACAGTCAGGGAGACAATTTGACAAGCAGTGATTTACTTCAACCTTCGCATGCTAATGGGGAGAAAATTTCTATTCTCACTCAAGGTCTGCAACATAATGCACATGCTATCTAATATTGGCTTTTGCTTTCTTTTTTTCAGTTGTCATGATTTACATCAGAATACTTTAGGATGGCTAACTGAGCTTTTATTATAGGGCTTTTACTGAAAATAGGATTCATAAGGCAAATTTATTAGGTTAAAACTAAAAGGTATGATGACCCTTCCCACAAAAATTCATTCTTGCTGGGACTATAGCTCAGTGTGCTTGCCTGAGAGTCATTCTTCTTTAGATTTGATCCACAGTATCACATAAAACAACTCTCTTGAACCACCTAAAATAATATGTTCTTGTTCTTTAAAACTGGGAAAAAGAATCATGTGGAGACGGAACTTCAGAGTGACCTAGGAGAAAGAACTAGAAAACACAGATTCTTTAAGAGGCTCTTGAAACAGCATGAAACCCAAAGTGAAAAGCAAAGTACAGTCAACAAGGGATAAAATTAATCAAGACACAGGAGAGTCAAAAAAAAAAAAAAAAGCAATAAAGCCCACAAACTAACATGAAGCAGCAGAATATGAAGGAGGAGTAAGACTGAAAGATAGGGCTGGAGAGATGGCTCAGTGGTTAAGAGCACTGACTGCTCTTCCAAAGGTCCTGAGTTCAAATCCCAGCAACCATATGGTAGCTCACAACCATCTGTAATGAGATCGGATGCCCTCTTCTGGGGTGTATGAAGACAGCTATACTGTACTTATATATATTAAATAAATAAATAAATAAATAAATCTTTAAAAAAAAAGACTGAAAGATACCAAATTATTTAGTGTAGTATAGCTGAGTCACTAAGAACAAAATTGATTTGTAGGACTGGTTTGGGCCAAATGGACTTAATAGTTCTCTTAAATGAAACAGTTCTAACTTCTAAAAAAGCATGGGTGTGGCCAACAGTTGGGCTCTCTGCAAATTCAAAAAAAAGGGAAGAAACTATGCTTTTTATAAAGTTCCTTCCAATGAGTCTTCTGTTAAAAGCAACAGTCATCTCCAGTCTGCCTTCTAACTTTCCTTATGTTGCAGGTACCTACTATAATGAGTCTTTTGGCTCAGCAAGCATCCATTTTAATCTACTGAAACTTGCTTTCTTTTCTAGACAGGGTTTCTCTGTATAGCCCTGGCTATCCTGGAACTCACTCTGTAGACCAGTCTGGCCTTGAACCCAGAAATCTGCCTGTCTCTGCCTCCCGAGTGCTAGGATCAAAGGCGTGTGCCACCACCGCCTGGCTAACTTGTTTTCTTAATACCAGTTGTTTGTAGAAGGCTAAGGCTGTTCTCTGTGAGAGCATTTTTGTTGGATCCTCTGAGGGTAGCTGGAATCTAGACATAATTCTTTAATTCATCATTTTGTTGGTTTTTTTATTTATTAAACAGTCATAATATAGGTGGTTTGAAAAGCCTACCACATATATTAGTGGCAGTTTTCATTATTTAACAGTTTTCTCATAACAATTCGGTATGTTGGAACATATTCCTCATTGCTACTTCAATATGCAGGACTATACTCTCCTTTAGCCAACTGAAAATAATTCCTAGGAAATGTTTTCTCTGGGTCATCGAGCTGCAATGGATTAAAACTTTAACACTTTTGAGAGCTATACTAACGTTCCTTATAGTACAGAGGGGGGCTATAGAGAGCCCAATGTCAAGACTTTCATCAAAACAAAAGGACTCCACCATTTTGATGCTGCTCCATGTTTCCCTCCTTCCCTGATTCTTCTCCATCCCTTAATACTTATATACAATGAGTAATGAAGAACATCATTCTCTTAGTCCTCAAGCAAGAGACTACTCAAGAGAATATTCAACAAATGATATTTGTTTCTTCATCCCCTTGCTTCCCTGAGGATGTTATTAAATTCTGTTTCTTCTACTTTTGTAGTAAGACTTTTGGTTTCTTTTTAAAAATACAGAAATATTATAAGAATATATTTTCATTTTAATCACAGATGTGGGATATGGGGCTGCTTTAGATTGTCCACAGCTCTAACAGGGAAGGTTTCTGTGATTGTATGATGTTCGGAATTCTGAGAAATTTTCAGAGGGTATATAAATGCTATGGATTCAAAAGACTTGCTCTTGGTGGTAGGTTGTTGGGGGTTATTGGTTGCTGGTTGGTTGTTGTTTGGTTGCTGTTAGTCTTGAAGAAGAAGAAGAAGAAGAAGAAGAAGAAGAAGAAGAAGAAGAAGAAGAAGAAGAAGAAGAAGAAGAAGAAGAAGAAGAAGAAGAAGAAGAAGAAGAAGAAGAAGAAGAAGAAGAAGAAGAAGAAGAAGAAGAAGAAGAAGGAGAAGAAGGAGAAGAAGAAGAAGTTAAATAAGAAATTAAATATCCTGATTGCAAAGACCAAACTTGCCCCCAAGGAACTCAATGCCCCTAATTCAGCCAACCCCTTTCTGACCAGTAATTTTATTCAGGGATCTCTTTCCTTTCTCCCTCTATCCTTTTTTCTCTCCTATCTAGTATTAGGGGGTTGAAAGGGTTGAAGCAAAAGGGTGAAGAAGGGTAGAAGAAAGAACAACCCAAAGTAGCATCCTGATATCTAACACAGAACAAAATGTCCTATAATGGTTTGTTTATATGTCTACTTGACTAGTCTATAGGCTGCCGAGAGAGCTGACAATCATGATTTCTGGGCATGTCAGTGATTGTGTTGCTGTGAGAGAAGAGATTAGTGGATTGAGTATGGCAGAGGACCACTCCCTAAAGTGAGTGCATATCATCCATCCACTGCGGACTTGATGAACAAAAACTGCATAGAAAGAGTGAATTTTCACTCCCTCTGCCTGACTTCTGAGCTGGGCTACTATGTTCCCCTGCCTTCAGCAGTGCTGCTCCTTAGTCACCCATACCCACACCATCTGCCCTTCAACTTTTAAGCCTTTGAACTACATCACTGATTTTCCTTAGTCTCCAGTTTGCAGAGAGTGGAATGTTTCATCCCTATAATTCCATGGGCCAATACACACACACACACACACACACACACACACACATACACACACACACACACACACACACATTTGATTGCTTTGCAGCATAGGAGAACCATGAACTTATGATTCTACTGATTCAATCTCCAATGTGCTGGCATTATATGTATATGCCACTTTGCTTTGCTTGATCATATTATTTGATGACCAAAGGTTTGTTTTTATTTGTTTGTTTGTTTTTCTTGCATGGGGTATTTGTTTTGTTTGTGTGTATGTGTGTCTTTTTGAGATTGGACTTTACTATGTATCCCTGGCTTATCTGGAACTCGATAAGATCTAACTGCCTCTGCCACCCAAGTGCTAAAATTTAAGGTATGTAGCACCACATATGACCTGTGGCTTTTTTCCCCAGTGATTGGTTTCTTTATTCATTAGTAGGGTCACAAGAAATCCTAAGTATGTAATTCACATCTTATCCCAGATAGCCCCGTTTGGGAAAGCTGTATTAGCATCAAAATACAAAAAGCACCAGTGCTATCCCCAACACTTCCCCCTTTCTGTCCAATTAAAAGACTTTTATCTCACATATAAATTGAACACAACTATCGCCATTCTGTAATTTATAAAGTACAAAATACGCACAGTCCATCATTTTTGTCAATTAAATAGAACACTCGGTCATCTATCCTAACTTAACTTAAAAGACTTATAAATCCATATGTTATGACTTGGTTTAGCTATATGAAAACTACCTTCTTAAATGTTCTCTCAATGCTAAATAGGCTGGGTTGGCTATGAGACTATAAGTAGTCATTCAACCCCGTCAGAAATCTGAGAATGACCAACATTATCTGAAAATATAGGAAACCTAACACAGCTTCGAGTACTGAGATAAATTGTAGAGACAGCTGTTTACCTATACAACCCTAGTATGTCAAGAAGTTGGAGCATAAGCCTTCTGGCCCAGGATCATTTGACAGATCTTTGTAATGCAGAATTTTGAAGGACTGATTACATTGACTTGGCGGAGATTATCAGTTGACTATTCCACATAGTGTGCCCTTTCTCTGGACAGTATTTTGTCTGTAGATGAATAGACAATTTATGCCCAGTAGCTATCTAGCCACATTGTCCTACCTCAACTGGAGGTAGAGACACTCAATTTCTCCTTTGAATCCACAAAAGAGGAACTGCTAGAAGCAGATATGTCTCAACAACAAAAGAATAAATAACATTAAATGTCACATTCTGTGGATTTCTGATGTTTTTGAAAACCAAGTATCTATATAAAGTAATCTGGACTATTGTCCATTAACTACTCTCAACTATTTCTAATTAAATTATCTGAAAATACCCTAAAATAAACTCAGAGCCATTAATTTGCTATCTGGCCCTTAACTCACAGGCTTAAACATCTCAGGTCAGCTTGTAATGACAGTTATAGAAGCACTTGATGTGAGCCTTGTACTTTTAAAATTTTCATATCAATAGAAGAAATTTATACCAATGAAAACCTTGATTCTGCACCAAAATAAGAAATTATGACTTCAACTTAGTAACTATTGTAAAGATTTCTACCAAATGAGATTATGGCTACACAATCAATTCTAGATATTTCTTCCCTGTTCCAATTATGACCATTTCAAAATTCCCCAGGAAGATATCTAGAATAACCACCTCTATACCCCTAAGTCCAGGGAACTTGAGTGATGACTCTTCATAACTTCTTCAAGCGGAATATGGGCATT
>NC_045030.1:8167673-8169630 GCF_008632895.1 Mastomys coucha | reverse complement strand
GGAGCCCACAAACAAAGAACATGAGTTTCCTGTAGCCTTTAATATACCACCTATCTGTTATGCTCTCTACCTGGAGCCACAGACATCTATTATTTAATACCTGTACATAGTAGGCAATTATTATTGCTTGCTACTTAGGAGTCAGTAAAATTTCCGTTATTCTAGTTCCAAATTGTGGGCGAAATTCCCCATGTGATTCGGATAAAATCTATCCTAAAAGCAAATATCCCAATTTTATAAATTCACAGTTCAATCAATATCTGCCCCAAGAAGTAGGCAGCTTCTATTCTCTGCTTTCTGACCCAGAGCAGCCATCTTGTCTCTTCACAGGAGGGGAACTCAGAGCCTTCTTTCTTTGTTTCAAGGTTTCCATGTTAGAGTCATGTGACTTGACCAAACTCCACTCGCCAAACCTTTAAATTTCTAACTAAATGTCTAACTCATAGGCTAAGAATCTTAAATTTCTAATGGATTTTTGCCTGCCACTTTGGACATCATCTGTAGCATGAAATACTTTAAAATCTGGAGGCTGGCAGCCAGGCACTGGTTGGCATGGCTGGCCTGTTCTCATCTCCTGGAGACTCTCTGGCTCAGAGCTCCGAAATATATCCACCCAGAGCTCCAAAATATATCCACCAAGCTCGCTAAGTTAGTCATTGCCATGCTAACCCTACTCTTCCAAATTCCCACTGCCTTTTGGTGTGCACTTCTTGCAAACCTATGCTTTGCCACTGTACTTTTTTCTCTGGAACCCAGTTGAGTCGCTGCGTGAAGGAAAACACCACAAAAACTTAGTTCAGAATCAACAGGTAACTCAATCGCTGTGCACAACTACTAAAACCCTAATTTTGTAAGCCATATTAAATATAAATCCTCTGGTGGTGAATCCTGGTGGATTTACCATCTATACTGAGGGCCACTTGTAGCTACATCTTGTCCTTCCACTGTTCCCGTCCCCAACCTGTATCTCTCTCATGCTTCTTTTCTTTGTCTCAGCCTGTGGCTTTTTTTAAAAAGAAATCTGGTGTATCTGTTTTTCTATTTAGGCATGTGTTTTTAGGTGTCATATTTGAGAAATCATTGCCAAATTCAAGAGTATTTAAATTTCTCTTAAACTTCATACATCATATGTATGCATACATGTATGCACAAGTACTCACATAAACACATACATACCACCTAAATTCTTAGAACCAAATGAGTTGAAGTCTGTTTAACCAAAGCTTTACTTTTTTTGCTTATGTTTTATCATCTTTCTGTGTTCATGCTAATACATTCATCAATATTAATAGCATAATTATGTTAAGCTTGTTTATATTTAAGTTGATAAAAACTTAAACTTAAACTGGGTTTTCCTGTTTAGAAAATAGCCTAAGTATGAAAAGTTAATATTTATTGACCTTCAGTGTTTATTCCAATCAAGACCCTTTTCCAAGTACTTTATGCATTAACTCATATGTCTTAATTAATAAAATATCTTCTGGAAAGAGAGAACAATATGATAACATTTTGTTTTGTATTATAACCTATACTGTGAAGCCAAGGCTAGATTGGATCTTACCAAGTCTTTAGCTTCCCAAGTCCTTGGATTATAAGTGGACATATACATGCCTAGCATTATGATGAAAACAGAGGCTCAAAGAAGTTCGTCATATTAACCATGGTCACATCGTTTGTTGGATTAAAATTATGTGCTTCTACTTTTTTCCTTCTAGCCATGTCCTCTCTCAGCAAATAAAGGAAATTTCCATTCTCTACTGACACAGGCTTTGGACAACAGAATGTTCATTAGGTTAACACAAACAACCATTTTAAAAATGTCTGTGTGGTTTGGATTTTGTTCTGAAACTTTCACTACTCCCTATGAGGAAATATACCCTAAGTATTTTCTCTTACATGTTGCAGTATCTTTTGGGTATATGCCCAGGAGTGGTATAGCTGGGTCCTCCGGTAGAAC
>NC_045030.1:8162364-8166894 GCF_008632895.1 Mastomys coucha | reverse complement strand
GAAAACCAAACAAAAACAAAAGTGAGGAGAACAGACCCTAGACCAAACTGAATCCTGGAGTTTAAGCCCAGGTAATCCAGTTCAACCAATAAAACCACAGTCAACACAATGGCTTTTGAGTAAGAAAATAAAGGAAGTTTGATAACTGTTAGAAAGTGTCATTTTAGAAAGTCACAACTAATACAACCAGAATGCAGCCACCACAACCCATATGTGATTTGAACTGTTTCAAATCAATTTGCTCCACTGCTCTGAAAGTACTCAGTTCAGAGCCATTTGACCTAGAAAACAAGCTGCCTGGGCTACAAGTATTACACCTTGAAATCATGTCTGCTATCTAAAAGAGATGATTTGCCTACCCAAAAAGAGAAGCCCAAGGCAGAAAGCCTTGAACTTATGTATACACACATTTGTGTCATCAAAAATAACGCATGAAAGAAAAATAACTCATGAATTTTACTCTTAAGGGCCACGTAGCCTAGTTCAATGAATTCTATAAACTTACTTGGCCAAATCATATGTAATTAATATCTTTTCTTGAATTTACTAATGGCTTTTTTTTTCTTTAACATGGAATCAGAAACTTGAGTGAGATGTTTTTTCTGGTTTTGCACAAAGGACATGGGAAGTCTTAATATGCTCCTTTCAAGATTCTTACTCCCTCTTCTAGCACCTGAAACAATACTAGTAATTGTGTAAGTTCCTGTGGTGAGCATCTCATTGAGAATATGTTTCAGACTTGGCTTGTCATTGTGGGCCACATGGGATGATGCTGTCATGGCATACCTGTCACACCTGGAGGCCTAGCACAAGATCTGATAAGTCTTAACCAATATGTAGTGTAATCTACCCATTCACTTAGGAAATATTTATTGAGCATCTGCAGAATGAAGCACTGCATTTAGACAGAGCATGAAATGCCATTTGTTGTTTTTCCTACACCAGAAACAGGTGACAAAAGAGGACCCTGTTGGACGTGGTGGTGCACATCTTAATCCCAGTGTCCTGGAAGCTGAGGAAAAAGAATATATGTGAATTTGAGATCAGCTATGGCTACACATTGAAACCCTATATCAGAAAAAAAAATGTTCACTTCTCTTCCCTGTGAATCTTGGTTTCATGTCCCAACCTCCCACCCCCACCCCAGGGATCTTTCTAGTTTTTCCCAACCCTATCAGACCTCTGCCTGTCCCTTTGCCTTCCACTCCTACAATGAAGCCTTTTTACAAGCATGTCTTTTCCACATCCCTTAAGCAATATTATTTGCCCTTTTGCATGTCAATCTAATCTCAGTAGACACTGAGGGGCAGCTGATCTTCCTGGCATATACTAATAAGGTGCCACCATTAGTGGGGATAAAGCTGTTGACAATGTTTGATAGAACATGATGCTACCTTTCTTAGAGTTGTCCAGCCTTCCTTAGCTTCTTATACCTGGTTTCTATACTTATAAAGTAACTATGTGGACACACAGGTATACACAAAGGCCAGTCTGAATGTCTCTAAACAAACAAGTAGTTTATTTTTTTAAAAAAAAGCAAACACATGAATGACACATACTTTGAGATTCTGTGCAGCCATTTTTCAAGTGAGGTAGAATTATATGATCTGCAGGGAAATGTAATAGTTATTGCTGAGAGTATAAAGCAAGTCAGTATATGCATGATCCCATTTACAATAAACATATCTATTATTGGGACTTATTTTAGTCAGGTGCTAAGCCCCTTTCATATATTGTATTTAATATTCACATTAATTCTGCATGTTACACATTATTATTGCCCTCAACATTGCAAGCAAGGACACAGAGATAAGCCACTTTCAAGGCTAGTGAAGTGTTGGGGAAAGTACTTGGACTCCAGACTCCCCAATTTTCCTTGAGGTATAATTATCCTATGGAGAAAATGAAACAAAAAAACAAAAGAAGAAGAAAGCACCGTTTCTATCCTCATCCCTGCCAATGAGCTGTTAGTCCAAACAGTAGTTTCCCGTTATGTGGAGCTTGTACCTCTGTGCTGAGAGAAAGAATTTTCACAGACTGCTTTGGGCAGTCCTCACACCTACCATTAAATAACAGTAAGTCACATAGTGAGAGCATTATGTGCTTTCCAATGTTCAATTCTCTTTAATCCTCTGATTACATCACCACCAAAGTTTCAACTCAGTGTTAGTCTTTAATACTCTCTAACACTTGCTGATCTCTTTTTTCTATTTTCTTTTCATTTATTTCTCTCCTTTTCTTCTATCTACAGAAAGGAAAATCCGAGCTTTAAGCAAGCAAATGTGTCTCTTTAGCATTCAGGAGCATTATGCTGTTTACATTGTATTTATGAGAATGCTAATCTCCTGTTTAAGGCAAATGACACAAAACCTTCATTTATTGTCACGATAAAGTGTTCCTTTTTTAAGGTAATGCAATTAAGTTTTTTTCTCCTTTTAAGTGTTAATTTAAAGAAAGACTTGGTCAAGTAGTATACAGATATAATAAAATCAGAATTTATACAAATAAGTGTAGATAAATAATAAAGCAAACAGGGTCCAAGTCACATATCTGAACTTACCTGATTTATCAGTTTTGTCAGTTTATGCCAATAACATGACAAATATTGTTTTGACATAAATAGACATTTTACATGAAATAGAACATTTCTACTATTAGTAAAGAAACCTACTATATAGTTAAGATCATAAGAACTTGGCTGACACGAGTTAGCACACCCAGTAAAGGCACCTACTGCCAAGTCTAACAGACTGAGTTCAATTCCCAACTCTTGCAAATTGTCCACACACATACTGCCCATACACATGGACTTGGGCACACACACACACACAATGTGATTAAAAATAAAATAATAAAATCAAGCAAATTATAATTATTTTTTGGAAGGTCACAATAATGTGCTTATTTGTCACTTAACATGTGTCAGGTATCACTCTACATTTTTCCTTTTTTCTTGGATATTTTCTATATTTACATTTCAAATGTTTTCTCCTTTCTATGTCTCCCCTTTAGAAACCTCCTATCCCATCCCTCCTCCCCCTGCCTCTATAAGGGTGTTCCCCCATGCGCCCACTCCCATCCTCCTGCCCTGGTATTCGTCTACACTGGGGCACTGAACACCTTCAGACTAAGGGCCTTTCCTCCCACTGATGTCCAACAAGGCCATCTTCTGCCACATATGTGGATAGCACCATGGGTTGCTCCATGTGTATTCTTTGGTTGGTAGTCGAGTCCCTGAGAGCACCGGGGGGTCTGGGCTGTTGACACTGTTGCTCCCTCCATGGGGCTGCAAACCCCTCAGCTCCTTCAGTCCCTTTTCCATCTCCTCCACTGAGAACCGGAGTTGAGTCCAATAGTGGGCTGGTAGCTTCCTCTTCTGTATTTGTCAGGTTCTGGCAAGGCCTCTCAGGAGACAGCCATATCAGCCTTCTATCAACAAGCACTTCCTGGTATCCACAATAATGTCCAAGTTTGGTGACTGCATATGGGATGGATCCCCAGGTGGGGCAGTCTCTGGATGGCCTTTCTTTCAGTTTCTGCTCCACTCTTTGTCTCCATATTCCTCCTGTGAGTATTTTGTTTACCCTTCAAAAAGCAATGAAGAATCCACATTTTGGTCTTCCTTCTTCTTAGGTTTCATATGGCCTGTGAATTGAATCTTTGGTATTCTGAACTTTTGGACTTCTATCCACTTATCAGTGAGCTCATACTGTGTTTGTTCCTTTGTGACTGAGTCACCTCACTCAGGATGATATTCTCAAGTGCCATCCATTTGCCTGCAAATTTCATGAAGTCATTGTTTTTAATGGCTGAGTAGTACTCCATTGTGTAAATGTACCCCACTTTCTGTATCCATAACTCTGTTGAGGGACACCTGGATTGCTTCCAGCTTCTGGCTATTATAAATATGGCTACGATGAACATAGTGGAGTATGTGTCCTTATTACATGTTGGAGCATTTTCTGGGTTTATGCCCAGGAGGGGTATAGCTGGTTCCTCTGGTAATACTATGTCCAATTTTCTGAGAAACAGCCAAACTGATTTCCAGAGTGATTTACCACCTTGCAATCCCACCAGCTATGGAGGAGTGTTCCTCTTTCTCCACATCCTTGCCAGTACCTGCTGTCACCAGTTTTTTATCCTAACCATTCTGACTGGTGTGAGGTAGAATCTCAGGGTTGTTTTGCCTCAGGGTTGGTGACTAAGGATGTTGAACATTTCTTTAGGTGCTTATCGTCATTTGAGTTTCCTCAGTTGATACTTCTCTGTTTATCTCTATTCCCCATTTTTAATAGGGTTATTTGGTTCTCTAGAGTCTAACTTCCTGAGTTCTTTGTAAATATTGGATATTAGCCTTCTATCACATGTAGGATTGGTAAGGGTAAAGATCTTTCCCCAATCTGTTGGTTGCCGTTTTGTCCTATTGACAGTGTCATTTACCTTTATCATCATAGACCTATGAGCTTTTGGCCAGGAAAATCTGTCTCAATTATTTTAAATGTGTTTCTCTCTCTCTCTCTCTCTCTCTCT
>NC_045030.1:8160574-8160996 GCF_008632895.1 Mastomys coucha | reverse complement strand
CATAGTCTCTGGTGAGAAGTCTGGTGTAATTCTGATAGGCCTGCCTTTATAGGTTACTTGATCTTTTTTCCTTACTGCATTTAAAATTCTTTCTTTGTTCAGTGCATTTGGTGTTTCATTATTATGTGACTGGAGGAATTTCTTTTCTGGTCCAGTCTATTTGGAGTTCTGTAGGCTTCTTGTATGTTCATGTGCATCTCTTTCTTTAGGTTAGGGAAGTTTTCTTCTATAATTTTGTTGAAGATATTTACTGGCCCATTACCTTGGGAGTCTTCACTCCCTTCTATACCTATTATCCTTAGGTTTGGTCTTCTCATTGCATCCTGGATTTCCAGGATGTTCTGGGTTAGGGGATTTTTGCTTTTTGCATTTTCTTTGACTGTTGTGTCAATGTTTTCTATGGTGTCTTCTGTCCCTGAGAT
>NC_045030.1:8156258-8160056 GCF_008632895.1 Mastomys coucha | reverse complement strand
AAATCTGACTGGAACCTGTCCTTCCTGTGATCCTGATTGTGTCAGAACTCCTCAGAGTCAAGCTGTCTTTGTGATCCTATGATTCTGGGAACCTGTGACCCTGGGGGTGTTAGAGCGTCTGGGAATGGAGCCTCCTCTGGGTGTTGTGGGACTGGCTGTGGAGCTTGCACCCAATCTCTGCTCAGGGCACCGGCCAGCCCAGACAGACTGGAAGCAACCTGAGCCACTGGGCTGGTGGAGTTCCTGTGTGCCTGGTCCTGCTGGTCCCAGTTACTCCCTGTATTGGGACAGATGTTGTGTCTTCCTCATCTCTGATCCTGGGGATGTTTGAGCGCCTGGAAGCGGAGCTTCCTCTGGGTGTTGTGGGACTGGCAAGTTCATGTTCTTAACCACTATGATAATAGTGCATGGTCTCCCACCCACAGAGACCAGAAGAAAGCATCAGATCTCCTGGAGCTGGAGTCACAGGAAAACGTGCTACCATGTGAGTGCTGGGAAACAAAACCAAGTTCTCTGTGGAGGAAGAACATGCTCTTAATTGCTGAGCTATCTCTCCAGCCTGGCAGTTGTAAAGAAACAATCTTGCAGAAATTATCTAAATTAAGCAGTTGGTAGTGATTACTGAGGTACAAAGAGCTTAATTGATTACAAGAGAGTAGACTTTTTAAGATGATGTAATAATTGCCAATGTTACTTTCTTGTTTGAAGTGTACACTGGTGGGAATGATTCAAAAGTTTAAGGCACTTGATTTGCATTTGTTGTGAGAGATGTTTTTAAAATAGAAACAAAACTGATGCTCTCTTGTAATTCTGCATTGCCCTATCTGTCACCGAAAAGGTAAGAGTTTGGTTAACAAATTCATAAAAAGCAATTTTATTGGTTTTTGTCTCCCTCAACCAAAGAGAAAGAAAATAAAATTTCTACCTCTGGCAATGGAAATCAGACCTACATCCCTCAAATGCCATAAACATGAGTCTACTTGCTTCCTTCCTTGTTCCTACCTCGTTAACCCACTGTAGGCCAACTTGAAGATCCAGGACTAGTCAGCATATCTCAATGAGCATACATGGTGGTTATAGAACTTGCAATTCAGCTGCAAGGACCTCCACTGAGTATAATACTTTCAATGTCCAGCACAGATTTGTAGCTGAGGTCAAGCTCTCCTCAGGCAGCCCAATCTGATTGCTCAGTTGGGCGAAATGATCAGAGACTTGTCCATTTTGTTCAAATGATGACCCCTCTATGCTCCAAAATTTATGCTTGAGTTGCTTATTTGCTACATGAGTATCACAATCTGTGAGTTGTCTCTGCTTAATCATTTTTCAGCTCCTGTTTACCTTTTGTTAGTTTTAATCCCAAGAAACCAATTGAAGTTCTCACTTCATATCCATGTTTACTTTGCAAAGGACCCAATCAACTAAGTATGTTTTCACTTTGGGCCGGCTGCCCTGCCTGAACCCGGACCACCACTTTTCATAAAGATTTCCTAGGTAGGTTAAACAGTTCAGAGGAGTCTAATAGTCTCTGCCACTACCGATTTTAAGCCATGACTGACTCAGTATGTTGGAAGTTTAAGTTTACTGGGACCTCCATTAGGAGACAGTTGTGAGCTGTGCTGGATGCGGGCTTGAGCCTGGCCAAATAGCACTATCTGGCTTCTGTGTCATGCTGGGTTCTCTGGTTAAAACTAATGACTCAATTGAAAAAGACTCATATCTTAGTAATTGGAATGCTAACATCACAGCCAAAGCCAAAGGCATTGGAAGATCTCTAAACCTTGGGACTCCTCCAAGCCTAAGTTGTCCCAGCTGGACAAATGTGATGATTACTTCAAATATAAGGCCAAACTTGAGATGCAGCTGGGTTAGTTACAAAGAAAAGCCACTGAAGTGCCTGTCTGGTCAAATGCCACCAAGACATTAAAGCCAAGAAGAAAATGGCAAACTCTAGGCACATGCATTCTACCAGGATTGGGGAGGGAGGAGCAGAATAATAAAATAGTTAAGTAACAGTACAGGTTAAATGATTGTGAATGAGAAAACAAATTGAGCACAGAATGGGAGCAGAGATGACTGTGAGAGCAGGGCTACAATTTAAAGCAGGGTGTCACAAAAGGCCTGACAAATTACAGTAGAAATTAGGAAAGTGAAGCAAGAATCTACAGAGAATAAAAGCATTGCAGGCACAATAAATAATATTACAAAGAGCTTGAGATAAGGATAGTATACTTAGAATTTCTTCAAAGTATTACTGTGAAGCTACACAGAGGGATGTAGAATGGCTGGAAAGAAGCATACATCAGGGCAAGTGTAGGGCACGAGGTCAGGTAGGTATGTAGAAGCAGAGCATGGAGGGTCCTGGAGGCCACTACAAAAATTTTAACTCTTGTAACAACAAAAGTTAGTAGTCATAGAGGGGTTTGATCAAAGCAGTGGTGTGATAAAGCTTATTTATTAAATCATTCTGACATATTAGAGCAGCTTGATGGAAGAGGCTGCTAGAACAATAGTTCAAGAGAAAGGAAATAAGCAATGGTAGTTTGGATGGCAATGGAGGTGAGATATGATTGAATTCTGAATGTAATTTGAAGGCAAGAAAAATGGGATTTGATAAGTTGTTTGCATATGTGCAATATAGAAGCAGGAAACTAAAGATTATTTCAGGAATTCATCCAGAACAACTGGAAAGAGATAATGAACACTGCAGGAAGATCATGGGGTTTTGTTGTTGTTGTTGTTGTTGTTGTTGTTTTTCCTAAAAATTAGAAACTCCATTCAGGACATACTAAGTATAAGGTATCAATTTCACAATTAAGAAGACAGACCAGGGAGGCAATGTAACCTAAGAAGCTTCTCAGGATCTGCAGAGAGGTGGCTTGCTGCTCTTGCAGTGGACTAGAATTTGGGTCCAGCACCTCTGCTCTTAAGAAAGCTCATAGTCACCTGTTAGGTCCAGCTCCAGAAGATCTGGCATCCTCTTTTGGCCTGTCCAGGCACCTATACATAAGTACATGTGTGTGTGCAAGCACACACACACACACACACACACACACACACACACCTAATAAAATGAAAGGAAAGTTCAACACCAGCCTGGACTACATAGAGTGCTCCACGCTGGCTGAGGCACCAATTCAAAAGATGCCAACCTCTGCCGATGGAAAGTTGAGGAAAGTTTGTGTTTTGTAAAACATTTCCTCTCCAGGTTTCTTCCTCCAAACCTGGACCTGCTCCAATGTTCCATATTTCAGTAAGTAGCAACATCTATCCTGAAAGCCAAAGGTTATCCTCTCCCTTTATAGCCCTTCACATACATCTAAGCAATTACTCAATCCTATTATCTTTCCTCTATATGCATTGATTCCATCTACTTGTTACATCATCGATGTTATTTTTTTTAATTGGGGGTTCTGTTAGCATATCAGATTTAATTGGTTCAAGAAAACTGAAAAAGATCTTTTTTTTTCTTTTTTTTTATTAGATATTTTCTTTATTTACATGTCATATGATTTCTCCTTTCCGAGTTTTCCCTCAAAACAAAAAACAACAACAACAAGGAAAAACCCCTGTTCCCTCCCCTCTCTCCCTGTTCACCATCCTACCTTGTCTGGCTTACTGGCCTTAGCACTCCCCTACACTGGAGTATAGAACCTTCATAGGCCAACGGCCTCTCCTCCCATTGATGACCTACTTGGCCATCCTCTGCTATACACGTGCTGCCGGAGCCATAAGTCCTACCATGTGTACTCCTTGGTTGGTGGTTTAGTCCCTGGGAGCTCTGAGGGTACTAGTTAGTTC
>NC_045030.1:8154395-8155737 GCF_008632895.1 Mastomys coucha | reverse complement strand
TCCATTGTGTAGATGTACCACATCTTCTGTATCCATTCCTCTGTTGAGGGACATCTGGGTTGTTTCCAATTTCTGGCTATTATAAAATAAGGCTGCTATGAACGTAGTGGAGCATGTGTCCTTATTACACGTTGGAGCATCTTCTGGGTATATGCCCAGGAGTGGTATAGCTGGGTCCTCTGGTAGAATTATGTCCAATTTCTGGAGGAACCGCCAAACTGATTTCCAGAGTGGTTGTACCAGCTTGCAATCCCGCCAGCAATGAAGTAGTGTTCCTCTTTCTCCACAGCCTCTCCAGCATCTACTGTCACCTGAGTTTTTTATCCTAGGCATTCTGAATGTGTGAGGTGGAATCTCAGGGTTGTTTTGATTTGCCTTTCCCTGATTACTAAGGATGTTGAACATTTCTTTAGGTGCTTCTCAGCCATTTGGTATTCATCAGTTGAGAATTCTGTGTTTAGCTCTGTACCCCATTTTTTAATAGGGTTATTTGGTTCTCTGGAGTCTAACTTCTTGAGTTCTTTGTATACATTGGATATTAGCCCTCTATCGAATACAGGATTGGTAAAGATCTTTTCCCAATTTGTTGGTTGTCATTTTGTTCTATTGGCAGTGTCTTTTGCCTTACAGAAGCTTTGCAACTTTATGAGGTCCCATTTGTCAAGTCTTGATCTTAGAGCATAAGCTATTGGCATTCTGTTCAGGAAATTTTCCCCTGTGCCTATGTGCTCAAGGCTCTTCCCCACTTTCTTTTCTATTAGTTTCAGTGTGTTTGGTTTTATGTGGAGGTCCTTGATCCACTTGGACTTGAGCTTTGTACAAGGAGATAAGAATGGATCGATTTGCATTCTTCTACATGCTAACTGCCAGTTGAGCCAGCACCATTTGTTGAAAATGCTGTCTTTTTTCCACTCGATGGTTTTAGCTCCTTTGTCGAAGATCAAGTGACCACAGGTGTGTGGGTTCATTTCTGGGTCTTCAATTCTGTTCATTGATCTCCTGCCTGTCACTGTACCAATACCAGGCAGGTTTTATCAAAATTGTTCTGTAGTACAGCTTAAGGTCTGAGATGGTGATTCCACGAGAGGTTCCTTTATTGTTGAGAATAGTTTTGGCTATCCTGGGTTTTTTGTTATTCCAGATGAATTTGCAAATTGCTTTTTCTAAGTCTGTGAAGAATTGATTTGGAATTTTGATAGGGATTGCATTGAATCTGTAGATTTCCTTCAGCAACATGGCCATTTTTACTATATTAATCCTGACAATCCACGAATATGGGAGATCTTTCCATCTTCTGAGATCTTCTTCAATTTCCTTCTTCAGAGACATGAAGTTCTTGTCA
>NC_045030.1:8145586-8153363 GCF_008632895.1 Mastomys coucha | reverse complement strand
CCCTAAGTTTGATTATTTCCTTCTACTCCTCTTGGCTGTATTTGCTTGTTTTTTGTTTTTTGAGATTCTATAGTCTTTAATGTTTTTTCCATGATATTTGTAGAACATGATTTTAATTTTCAACTGTTAATATTCCACAAACAGAATAGTCATTTTAAGATATATTTCATTGTTATATCCCCCTTGTCATTTCTGATTTAATAAATTTGGATACTGTCTCTGTGTCCTTTGGTTAGTCTGGCTAAGGGTTTATCTATCTTATTGATTTTCTCAAAGAACCAGCTCCTGGTTTTGTTGATTCTTTGTATAGTTCTTTTTGTTATTATTTGGTTGATTTCAACCCTGAGTTTGATTATTTCCTGAGGTCTACTCCTCTTGGATGTATTTGCTTCTTTTTTTTCTAGAGTTTTCATGTGTATTGTTAAGCTGCTAGTGTATGCTGTTTCCAGTTTCTTTTTGGAGGCACTCAAAACTCTGCTCTTAGCACTGCTTTCATTGTGTCTCATAAATTTGGATATGTTGTGCCTTCGTTTTCATTAAATTCTAAAAAGTCTTTAATTTCATTCTTTATTTCTTCCTTGACCAAGTTATCTTTGAGTAGGGCATTGTTCAGCTTCCATGTGTATGTGGGCTTTCTGTTGTTTTTGTTGTTATGGAAGACCAGCCTTAGTCCATGGTGGTCTGATAGGCTGCATGGGACTACCTCAATCTTCTTGTATTAGTTGAGGTCTGTTTTGTGACCGATTATATGGTCAATTTTGGAGAAGGTACCATGAGGTGCTGAGAAGAAGGTATACTCTTTTGTCTTAGGATGAAATATTCTATAAATGTCTATTAAATCCATTTGGTTCATAACTTCTTTTAGTTTCACTGTTTCTCTGTTTAGTTTCTGTTATCTGTCCATTGATGAGAGTGGGGTTTTGAACTCTCCCACTATTATTGTGTGAGGTGCAATGTGTGCTTTGAGCTTTAGTAAAGTTTCTTTTGTGAATGTGGGTGCCCTTGCATGTGGAGCATAAATGTTCAGAATTGAGAGTTCTTGGTAGATTTTTCCTTTGATGAGTATGAAGAGTCCTTCCTTATCTTTTTGATAATTTTTGGTTGAAAGTTGATTTTATTTGATATTATAATGGTGACTCTAGCTTGTTTTTTGGGACCATTTGCTTGGAAATTGTTTTCCAGACCTTTATTCTGAGGTAGTGTCTGTCTTTGACACTGAGGTGCATTTCCTGTATGCAGCAATGTGCTGGGTCCTGTTTATGTATCCACTCTGTTAGTCTCTGTCTTTTTATTGGGGAATTGAGTCCATCGATGTTAAGAGACATTAAGGAATAGTGGTTGTTGCTTCCTGTTGTTTTTATGTTTGTGTGGCTATCTTATTTTGGGTTTGTTGAAAGAAGATTACTTTCTTGCTTTTTCTAGGGTATTATTTCCCTTCTTGTGTTGGAGTTTTTCCTCTATTATCCTTTGTAGGGCTGGATTTGGGGAAAGATATTGTGTAAATTTTGTTTTGTTATGGAATATCTTATTTTCTCCATCTATGGTGATTGAGAGTTTTGCTGGGTATAGTAGTCTAGGCTGGCATTTGTGTTCTCTTAGGGTCTGTATGACATCTGCCCAGGATCTTCTAGCTTTTGTAGTCTCTGGTGAGAAGTCTGGTGTAATTCTGATAGGCCTGCCTTTATATGTTACCTGACCTTTTCCCCTTACTGCTTTTAATATTCTTTCTTTCTTTTGTACATTTGGTGTTTTGACAATTGTGGCTGTTATGTGATGGGAGGAATTTCTTTTCTGGCCCAGTCTATTTGGAGTTCTGTAGGTTTCTTGTATGTTCATGGGCATCTCTTTTTCAGGTTAGAGAAGTTTTTTCTATAAATTTGTTGATATACTACTCTTTTCAGTTGGCAATCTTCACTTTCTTCTGTACCTCTAATCCTTTGTCTTCTCCTTGTAACCTGAATTTCCTGGATGTTTTTGGGTTAGCAGTTTTTTGCTTTTTGTATTTTCTTTGACTGTTGTGTCAATGTGGTGTCTTCTGCACCTGAGATTCTCTCTTCTAGCTCTTATATTCTGTTGGTGATGCTTGCATCTATGACTCCTGATCTCTTTCCTAGGTCTTTCCAGGGTTGTCTCCCTCTGTGACTTCTTTATTGTTTCTATTTCTATTTTTAGATCCTGAATGGTTTTATTCAATTCCTTCAGCTTTTTGGTTGTGTTTTCCTGTAGTTCTTTAAGGGATTTTTGTGATTCCTCTTGAAGGACTTCTAGCTATTTACCTGTTTTCCCCTGTATTTCTTTAAGGGAGTTATTTATGTCCTTCTTAAAGTTCTCTATTGTCACCATGAGATGTGATTTTAAATCAGAGTCTTGCTTTTCAGTTGTGTTGGTGTATCCAGGGCTCACTGTGGTGGGAGAACTGGATTCTGGTGATGCCAAATAACCTTGGTTTCTGTTTCTTATGTTCTTGCCCTTGCCTGTTGCCATCTGGTTATCTCTTATATTAGCTAATCTTGCTGTCTCTCACTGTGGCTTGTCCCTCCTGCAAGCCTGTGTGTCAGTACTCCTGGGAGACCAGTTCTCTTTGGGAGGAATCTGCAAATGGAAAGCTGTGGCACAGGGTCAGCTCCTGGCAGAGACTTAATCCACTGTTTAATGTATGTCTCTTATGGAATATAAGCTTCTGGGTAGGATGCACCTTATCTTGGTCACTGTTATATCCCAAGGCCACCCTGCATTGCCCAGTATACAATAAGTACTCAGAAATCCCATATTCAAGGAATAAATGTCTATTAAAATTTTGTAATACTAACCTGGAATTTTTTTTCTTTTTCTATATGTGCCTTCCATTAGCTAGGCAACTCTATTGCCTCAAGGGAGATATTTATTTGGCAGGGCAGAAAGTTTGAAAGGACTCCAAATTTTCCTACCTTTTATTTTAATCCCAAAAGAGATTTTTAAGTCTATAAGCTTAGAGCTTCTTGAAGAAACATTTCCCTCCAACCAGAAAGAGATTGCCTAAGACTGGCAGAGTTAAGTGTTAATGATCCCTAGCAAGTAGATCTGCAGACTGGTTCCTAGTAATGACCTTGGAGAGAAAGCAACACATTTGACAGGAATGAATGTCATACGGTCAAAGTCAGAATATGCCCAGCATGGAGCAATCATAGAGGATCAGATGAACACTTAACCCTTGGCCATGGGTAAGAAAGATCATATTGTGGAGAATAGTATTTTAAGGAAGAGAAACCCACAAATGACTGAAGTGTTATTTTAGAAAAAAAAAATGTGAAGCTGGTTCCTTGAACTCATGGATTTATGGGTTAAGATTCATTAATGTTGTATTTGCTTCTGTTGATAAAGATTTGGATTTATAGGAACATTTCATTTCCTAACCACATTAGATGACACTGAGTTTTCTTCTCTTTGAATCATTTTCTTTTCCAGCAAAGATAATGTGCACCTTTCCAAGTTCAGTTACACTTTTTCAAATATTCTTTATAGACTCAATGGCACTTTATTTGTTAATTGTTGCTTAATTGTTGAATTTGGCTTCTCTGTTGGTACAACTGCATTTTTTTCCTTTTGGATGTGACATATTCTGTTAAAGTTACCTGCTGTTGTTTGTGATTCTGGTGGTGATGCTGCCAACTGGAAAAGGGGGAGGCAGCTTGCATGAATTTCTTGTGTTTGATATCTTTAAAGTGGGGCCTGCAATTACTTCTCTCGATTTGAAATTTTACAACACAGTGGGGCTACTCGGATTTCAGGATGCCATCCTGAGGTGTTTTGATGTTTCTACAGCAAAGACTTATTTTATAATCATAAAATAAAAGCATAAAAGCTCTCTGCGTCTTTGCAGCCTTACATGATTACAAAGGAAGCATACTTCATGAAATACTTGTGGAATAAAAGATCTTTTCTTTGGCATTTGGCTAGGTCAATGCTATTGGGTCAATAATCTCTCATGGTAGCCCTTCCCTGTAAAATTATATTTTGTTATTATAACAGCATTCCAGAGTCATTTGTAAAAAACACAATTATGATAGCCCATACCATTTATTTCTAGCATCTTCACTTATACAGCCAAAAAGGAGGAACAAAGAACTAAACAGAAATAAATTTGTGAATACTCTGGCCTGTGACTATTTAAGCAATCTGAGGAAAACAGGATGATGAAGGACCTGCTTGTCTAGCTTTCCATTTTCCTCATCAAGGCAAGCATGGGATTTATAATGAGAAACAGGTTTGCTGAAAGCATGGCTGTACGGGCATGTTGGTTCAGAGCAGGAAATACTGGGCTGGGAGAGCAGCCATAAAGGCTGCCAGGCCAGTTTGGTTGCTGGCTCATCGGCAAATCATTTAACCTCTTTCTGTGTATGAGTCTTATTTGTGAAATGAAGACACTACCACCTGTTCTTAATCAAGTATAAATGGATGCTAGGGAGATTAATTGTACAATCAGTTGACCTCCAAAGGGAAAAACTGAAGTATAGAAGTCTATAAACTAGATGTGAATTGGCCACTATCAAGAACAGATTGTTGGTTCTTTGATTCTTTTATTCCATTATTTAGTAAATATAAACTATCAAAAGCTAATTTTTGTCCGGGCATGGTGACACACCCCCATAATCCTAGCACAGAGGAGACTAAAGCAGGGAGATAGCAAGTTTCATGCCAGCCTGAGTTACACATAGTGAGACTCTTAAATATTATGCTTTCCCCAAAATACACACTAATTTTTAAATAATCAATAGCTTTAGAATAAAAAATAAGAGCCAGATATAACAGGTCTATATTAAAAGTTCCTAATCAGTTAATGAACTAACAACCTTAAATAAAAACACCATCTAAAAATTTGCTCCCCCAACAATCTTTTTGATTAAAAAAAATGTTACCCAAGGACACATACAAACTATATCCTTTCATAGCTCATATATGTAGCTCGATGTAGAAGACCCCATGTTCCCCCTGAAAAGTCAGAATGCAAAATCATAATTTTAAGTTCAAACAAATATTGTACCCTAAAACTGAACTTGATTTTAATAGCCATACAAGAATATCTGCTTATTGTATTGTTCTCATTAAATGTATTTTATCAAATAATAATTGTTTTAATTTTTGAGGTTTAAAGAAAAGGACTAAGATGGTAATTCAAGAAGTTAAGAAGTCTTAGCCAGCACACTTGAAGCATTTATAGGATCTATCAGTTTTATCTCTCAGATAATTGTTACTATATAATAGCTCATCTTATACCCTTCATAAACTTTCAAATTAAGCTTCTGCATGCTCTCCTGATTCATAATTTTGTTCTTATGGGAATTACTGGTATCAGTTAAAGTCAAGTTACTTAATGGCTTTCTCTTTAGAAAACTCCTGACTAGCTGTTCATCTTATTTAAGATGAACAATTATCTTTATAGGAGATTAAGAATACACTAAACACATGCAATGTGAGTGGACAGTAAAGAACCATATCAGAGCATGGAATTCTCAGTCTACTCATTTGAGAGTTAGTTCTACCATTTCATAATAATAAAAGGAAATCATCCTAATCACCAAAAATCTTATCAGTGGTTTTAAGGCTAGATATTGTTGTTAAAAACATAGTTTAGTTAATTACTCAATTAATCAAAAATGTCTTAATAAACAGGGGGAAAGCACTCTTAGAAGCAGTTGAAGGGGTTAGGAATACTGGTAAACAGCTGGAGTCCTAGAACAGGTTGAGTCTTAGACTTTTTTGTAGAAGCCAAAGCCAGACTAAGCTATATAGCAAGCTGCCATTTCAAAACAACAAAAAGATAGGCATGTAATGAATGTAAGACCATAAAAATGAAGAACTATGAAGGTGCCATGTGCTTGAGAATATGGGGTGTGAGAGAGAAAATAAGCATTGAATAGATTAATTCATAGTCTAATCAAATGATGCTAGTGCTGTGTTAAAAGACAGATAATACCCATGGGAGGATTTTCTTCAACAATCTTACTCAACTGTGGACCTTGTGTGTCAAAACACCAGCTCACCAGGCAAGATGAGCCCACCAGTACAATAGTGCCAAACCTGTTATGGGGATAACAAACTGCTATCTGGCTAGATATGAGGCCTGTTCCACAAGAGGGCATTCATATTTGATACTGTAAACCACTGAGAAGCCCATGGCTGTGGAACTTGTAAGCTGGGAAGTTGTAGTTGGGAAGTTGCTGTTGTTTGTTTGTTTGTTTGTTTGGTTGGTTGGTTGGTTGGTTGGTTGGTTGGTTGATTGGTTGGTATGGTTTTGTTTGGTTGTTTTTTGGTTTTTTGGTTTTTGTTTTTGCTAAATGTACATGATGTACTTATCAAATTACCTTTCAAATAACTGTTTATGCCATAGTCTAGTGCTGCCATCAACTTTGATCAGAAAAACTTCTTGTTTTGGAGGTCAGCCGTAACTGCAAGCACTTACAACTGGTCAAAGTATAGAGAATAAACGACAATAAATGGAACATCTATTTCACCCCTTCTGAGCCTCAGGAAATACCATGGGAAAGTAGGCAGAAAAAAAGTAAGAACCATAGAAAGGTGGTAGGGACTTTGTAGGCCATTGATTTTTCAGGTGTGACATGGTTATTTCATGCCTGAACTCACAGCAACTGTGGCTACCTGCATGAGATCTTCACAAGACTGGGCCTGTCAAAAACCTGTCACAAAATTGGAGCATTCTCATGAGGTGTCCCCTCTCCTCCATGAGGATTTATTCTTAGGTTGATGGGTATGAGAGACATTCTCTTCAATAGCCTACCCACAAGTAAGTTTCACATGGCCCTGTAAAGAATTTCTCACCCAGTCTCTTGTAAGCAAATATAATGAAACTCATTGGGAAAAAAAGAAGTAAAAGTAGAAATGAGGCTGGACAGTCCTGCCAGGGTACCTGCAGATCTTCATCGCTACCCCATCCCTCCAAGTCCAATCCCACAATCTCAGCCTCAGCTCTGTAGCAAAACACCTGCTGTAGCCTCTCCTCACTATCTATCCCAATTCCCAGGGGTCTAAGCAGATCTTAGTGCATCATTGTGCTTTCCCCCTCCCGAGGAACTTCTCAGCCCCTATCCTAGCCCATCCCCATTCCTAAGCATCAGCTTCCAATACCTAGAAACACATTTTACCTGGAACCTCCAGTGGCCACAAGTAGCAGGATCCCAGAAGAATTTCTTACCAGGCAAGACACTGCCACCACACTCTCCTAAGAACCAGAGAAGGAAACAGAAACCAAGGAACAAAAAACACCCAGTAAACAAAAACAAGACATCAGTGCCTAGAAATACAATTTTTTCAAATCCAGATGCCTAGATAACAATATAAAAACACAATCAATAACAGCCAAGCTAATATATCTCCACTACAGCCCAGCAACTCTACCACAGCAGGCCCTGAGTGTTGCAAAATAGCTAAAGCACAAGAAAAAGAACTGTAAATAGTCTATATGAATATGATAGAGGTTCTTCAAGGGGAAACAAATAAATCCATTAAGGAAATCAGTTAAAACACAGACAGTGGAAGGAAATGAAGAAATCAGTTGAAGACATAAAAATAGAATCAGAATCAATCAAGGGATGGATCAATGAACTCAATTCAATTCCCATAGAAAGATACAGACACAATGGATGCAAAAACAAGATCCATCCTTCTGCTGCACCTACAAAACACACCTCAACTTCAAGGATAGACATTACCTCGGGGTAAAAGAATGAAAAAAGATATTCCAAGCAAATGGACCTCAGAAGCAAGTTGCTGTGGCCATACT
>NC_045030.1:8143337-8144871 GCF_008632895.1 Mastomys coucha | reverse complement strand
AGACAGGTGCTCTCAACTGCTGCTCTAGTCACCATGCCTGCCTGTTGTCATGCTTTCCCATCATGATGGAGATGGTGACAGTCATGGTCGTGGTTATGGACTCATACCTCTGCAACTAAGCACAAAACTAATCCTTCCAGAAAGAAAGAGTGAGGGGAAAGGAAGGGAGGCAAAGAGGGAGGGAAGCAAGGAGGGAGGGAGGGAAGGAGGGAGGGAGGGAGAGAAGGAAGAAAGGAGACTAGTAGTTAAGTAGAGGAAGAAGATTGATGGAGACAGAGAAGGACTACACAGAGTAACAGGGAGTGAACATGACCAAAACTACTTATGTACCTGTATGAAAGTGCCATAACAAAATCCACTATTATGTACAATTAGTAATTGCCCTAATTTCAATTAGTAATTGTATAAAAACATGTTTATAAAGAAAAATGTCTGCAAATACTACTTTTTGTGCTTTTTGGCCTCTATTCAAACTCATTCAAATCTCACAAACATGGGATTCATACTGGTTTTTTAATGATGTACTACAAGTTATCACAAACCTACTGACTTATGAAGCAGCATATATTATTTCAAAGTTCTGTACATTAGAAACTTAGCAGGATGTACTTAGATTTTTTTTCTTCCCAGCATCTCATCAAACTGACATCGCAGTGCTGATTGGCTAGAGCTGGGATTCTCTCATTTAGGCTGATTGTTTCCTTGTAGTTGAAAGACTTAGATCATCATTCTCCCCTTAACTGATGACTAGTGACCAGTTTTTTGAATCTTTCCAAAGGCAGTTCCCATAGTTTTCTTTCTCCTGAACCAAACCTTCCTTTCCTGTGACAACCCAGGGAACAAACACTTTGCCCTTCTAATGATCTCACTGGATTAGGTCAACCGACTAAGGTTAATCATCCTTTAAAGTTAACAATGCCTTTTAACATAAAATAATAGTGAAAGGTTATTAAGGTATATTTACAGTCCTTTCATGTTTTTAGAGAAAATAATGTAGAAATATGAGCAATGGGGCATCATCTCATAGTTCTGCCTACTATGTATAGTTTACAAAACAATTCTAAATAACTCATCATTTCACATTCTTGGAAATCTTGTGCCTGTTTTTAAAAATAAAACAAAATAATAGGACAAAGAAGGGAAGAAACAACAGTTATAGGATTCCTACAGTGTATGAAGACATTATCAGGTAGTCTTAGGCAGAGTCTCTTAAGTTTTATGAAGTGTTTGATAGAGAGATATCCAGGTTCTCAGATGATAAGTTATCTCAAAGGAGAAAAGCACTTTGCTCATTGACACAGGGATGAAAAGATAGAGCGAAGATTCACACCCAAGTCCTTTTCATTCCAATTTCCTTAAAAGAAATTATTATTAAATTCAAGACCTGCTGGAGTTTCTCAGCAACACACTATCTCAAAAACAATTTGTAAAGCTTGTATCACCAGGTGTGGTGGCCACCTTTGATCCCAGCACTCAGGAAGCAGAGGCACATGATCTGGGTGAATTCAAGGGCAGCCTGATCTACACAGTAAAT
>NC_045030.1:8141852-8143327 GCF_008632895.1 Mastomys coucha | reverse complement strand
GAAGGGAAGGGAAGGGAAAGGAAGAGGGGGAAGTGATAAGAAAAAAAAGAGGTTGAAGCTGTAGCTTGGTTGTATATTTGCCTGGCATGCAGAGCGTCCTAGGTTTAGATGATCCTCAAATCACAAAAATAAATAACTAAATAGGTATCACTATTTGA
This sequence comes from Mastomys coucha, assembly GCF_008632895.1. Classification (NCBI taxonomy): domain Eukaryota; kingdom Metazoa; phylum Chordata; class Mammalia; order Rodentia; family Muridae; genus Mastomys; species Mastomys coucha. The sequence goes on along the minus strand of NC_045030.1, from coordinate 8,143,169 downwards.
AATAATTACCAATTATTTTATATGGTGCTGAGAATAAAGAGTCACTAACCTAAGAAGGACTGGCAGAAGAGTAAGAAGCAGAAAAATGTACAAGTGAGATTCAGATCCACAGACAGTACTCAAAGGGAATAACTCTGTGGAGGACAATTGGTCCACATCTATCAAAATTACAAAGCATATTAAGAGTGTTACTTTTGTGAGCAGGGAGAGGGGTGAAATGGGGGAGTTGGAGGGGAAAGGGGACAAAATTTGATGTAAATAAAGAAAATATATATAAAATAGTGTTACTTTTGACCTATCATTTATTTCTATAAATGTATTCTAGAGACATATTTTCTCTAGAAAAAATTAAGTACATAGCTATGCTTTTTAGCATGGTGTGTAATAGAAAACAATGGAGACATTTTAATTTTCTATCAATAAGGAGCTAGTTAAATAAACCATGACATATGCATGCCATGGAATGCTTATAAATCCATTAAAAAAGAATAAGGAGATTCTTTATGCATTAAAGTGGGATTATTTCTTATTTGTAAATGGGAAAAATAAAATTACAGAGCAGAATTCATAACACATTACCACTTTTATGGGTAAAGGAAAATGTATACTCTATATATGTGTGCCTATAATCTGTATGCTCATAAAGTATCTTTGCATGTATATATATATATATATACACATACATACATACATACAAACATTCTCTCCTCTCCTCACCCCCACACACACTCACACTCACACACATACTCACATACATGCTCACATACTGGCATAATACCCATTTCAGGCAGGGGAACTGAGTAACTGAAAATTGGAATTAATTAGGAAATTTTCACATATGTATCTATTTGACTTTTAAAAATAGAATCTATTTACTATATATTGTTAAAGAATGTCCTATGTGTATATACTGTATTTGAGCCTGTCCACCATCATTTCCCCATTCAAATCCCGTCAGACCCTCACCCCTCCAGCATATCCCCCTCCCAACTCTATTTGATTTTGGAATCATGTGAGTATGAAAGATATGTGTGAGAGACTTGAAAGAAAAAAGAGCACAAGGGACAGAAAGAAGAAGCTCAAGAAACAGGGAAAATATTTGTAAACAAAAACAAAAACAAAAACAAAAACAAAATCTGTTTATTTGGCAAGGGACACAGACTTATTTCTGAGGTTCTTGTTTGAGAACCTCATTAAATCAACATTAAAAGTCACAGGGCCTATGACATCGCTCACTTACTGCCAAGCCCGATCCCTGGAACTCACATGGTGGAAAGAAAGAGCTGACTTCTGCAAATTTTCCTCTAACCTACACAC
>NC_045030.1:8140837-8141841 GCF_008632895.1 Mastomys coucha | reverse complement strand
ACACACACACACACACAAGCAAGTACATACAGACACAAAATTGATTAATTAATTAATATTTTTAATTTGCATTACTGCCTATAAAGTAACAAAATGTAGTAGCAAAGAAAAAAATAAAGGCACATAGAAGTCACTAAAAAAGGTAAGAAGAACAAAACATTTAGAACTTACATAATGGTAGAATAATATAAGAAGTCATATGGGACCGGGGCTGAAAAATATCCTAAATGGACTAAAAGAAGTTACAGCTTTTGGTTCATACCAAGTAGGTAGATTTAGTTTATTATTTTCTACAGAGCATACATCTTTATACTTTTAACCAGAACATAGTAAATAACCATTCTATTTTCCTTTAAGCAATCACATTTTGGAAGCTGAATTGCGGGTGGAGTGACAAAGTTAAGAGAGCATGGGGCAGAATGAATCTTGGCATCAGTCACCATGGCCCAGGAGAGCTGTCTAACACCAAGAAAACCAAGTTTATCCTCAAACCTTCAGCAAAAAGGTTTTCAAAGACTAGCTTCCCAGACAGCATCTGCATGAAAGGCTTCCAGGATTTACACACGGAAGCTCCCGCAGATCACAGCGACTTTGATCCCTTTCTCCTCAGAGGCAGCCTAGAGGTCTTAAATGCTACAGGGGGAGAGACAGACAGGAAAGAAACTGTAAGCAGGAGAGAAAAAAAAAGAGCAGACCCAGAAGGTCAGATAAGATGTTTCTCATCAGCCTGTTTGCTCTATCCTTGAAGGCATTCCTGCTTCTTTTTACAGCCAAGCAACCAGGAGATTTAACTATAGCTGGAGAGTGTCTAGCATGCAAAATGACTCCTTCTGTTCTGCTTGTGCTGTCTCCCCACAACTATGACCTTCTATTTTGTACCAGAATAAACCACATACCAGACTTGCGTGGAGCATCAGCAGCTTTAGGCCTTATTAGTTGCTCTAAGCACCTCCCTCCAAAATCTCCCCTATCGCTGCCTTTTAAATTTTATTTTCCTTTGCAAA
>NC_045030.1:8133429-8140658 GCF_008632895.1 Mastomys coucha | reverse complement strand
TATATATATATATATATATATATATATATATATATATATATGTATATGTATATCCTCCCTCTGCCTCAAAACCTGCAGAGGGTATAATTTAAGTAATTAAAATACAACGGTAAACCAATCAAGAGCCTGTAACTGAAGAGATCACAGACCCTAAGTGGAAACCTACTGCTATTGCTTTGATAAATGCTCAAGTTGTCAGATTTCTAAAGGCCTCAGATGAGGGATGTGCTCAGCTTTCATCAGAGAATACTTCTCACTGCAGCAGGCCAGCAGCAGATAATGCAGAAACCCATAACTTGCCTAAGTGCCCAAGAATAAATGAGGTGGAATGCTTAGCTCTATCTGGAATAGGTACATAACCCTTTCCATGGTTCAGGGAACATTACAGACCAATGTAAGAACCAGAGGATGAGGAGATGTACAGCAAAAGATGTCATCTAGACAGGAGATAGCTGTTGCATTCACGAATTCGCTGCAGCCGTGATGATATGCACATTAGGTCCTACCAACAATTCATCATGCCTGGGAGAAAGAAGCCCCTGAGAGACTTTTGAAAGTTAACAATTGTTGAGGGAGGTTATTTTCTTCAATGGTGTAACCATTGATGAGCTGGTCTTGTTCAAATAAATAATCTCTGGCAAAAATACCTCTACTTAAACTCAGTGGGCCACACACAAAAAGATGTGAAATTAGGAGGGGGACTGGTTGAGAAGGATTCCAGTTGGAGAGGCATGTGGATGAGAGAAGGGAAGAGAGGATGAAAATGACTACCACTTTATTATATAAGTTATGAAAAATAAATCTGAAAAAAATTCCCGCTTACATGCTGGCATTCAAAGGAAATCATTTTGCCATAGAAAAGTGTCACTGCACTAGATCTGACAGTCACTACATATAATGGAACCTACCAAGTTTTGTTGAAACAAATTAACTCAATATATTGTAGCCTCACAGTTCACAGGATTCTGGTCACTTTATGGAATTCCATGCTTAATCAATCCACTGGGGACGAAGAAATCTTTTCAGTTCTGTCATTGGATGGATTTAAGTTTAGAGAATCCAATGAAGCCTAAATATTTGTACTCACATTCCTCCGGTGAAATAACACAAAAGAGACCGTTTGGGTTATTTAAGCACAGTAACTGGGTGAGAGGAGAGAGGGTTATAAAGATATAGATCTGAAGTCTGTGTGTGATAATTATTGCATATTAAAAAGCCCCAGAGAACAAAGGGCACATGTATCTGTCACACCTCAGATGGGAAAGGGAGAAAGCACAACATTCAATTGAGAACAATAACCTTTATACTTCAGGAGAAGACTCTTTTTAAACCTGTGAGAGGATAAATATCATTGTGACTGACTGTTTGCCAAGTTTTCTTTAATCATTTAAAGCTAAGACTCCACTACTTATTATGAATTCTCTGAATTTCAGAGATATGTAGGAAGAAAAATCATAGCAGTTCACTATCGTTCATGGATTGTAATTTTCCAAGATTGAGAAAGAAGCATAGGAATAAGGCTTATTTATGTGGCAATTCACCAGAGAAGCCCCTGAGTGCAGGTTACATTAATGGGGCATTGTCTTGCATAACTGTTAGCCCAGCAAACTCAAGAGAGCAGAAAGGTCTCAAGTTCGAGACCAGCCTGAGTTATATAGTGAGATCCTATCTCAACAGCCAAATAATTTTAGATTAGGCCTCCTTCAGAAGCAGGCCCTGAAGCAAGGGCAGAAGGCCAAATAGTTTATTTGGAAGGTAAATGAAACACACTCAGTAGCAGAGTGGAGAAATGAAGCAGAAAAGAAGAAAGGCACAACAAAACCATCTATTTTCACCATGAGCAATTTGAATTCAGTTCCACTAAAGAACCTGGCACGGCCATAAGGCACGTACACGCACCCCTCCGAGCTGTTTCTTAAAAGGGACCAGAGAGCTAAAGTACACTATGGAATACTGTCATTCATTGGCTAAGCCATATTCCCAGGAAAACATTAATTTATTTGTACTTCTGGCTGGGTCATGAATGATAAAGTAAGCCTTGGAGGCCAGAGAAAAATGTAAGGTCAACGTTGTTAGTCTGAAGTGGTGAGAGTGAGGGGATTTGGGTGAGACACCATAAACAACTGCTGCCCTTTCTCATGCAGTTATCAGTTTCTTCTATAATCAGGATTATACAGGTATTTCAATCTTTTGTTGTGGTGGTTTGTTTGTTTTGTTTGGGGTGTTTTGGGTTTGTTTACACTTTGCCTATGTGTTTTTGAGTCAGAGTCCCTCTATTTTGCTACTCCAACTGACCAGAGACTCACCATGTAGCTCAGGCTATCCTTAAATTCATGCTGCTCCTTCCTCTAGCACCAATATGCTGAGATTGCAGGGTGGTAGTGACATCACACCTCACTGAATTTATAATCTTTAATGATGTGACTGCTAGCTTCTAATCCACAGTCACCTGCTCAGTGTTGTTATCTGCAGTGCCTAAAATATTGGGTGAATAAATAAACAAATGGCTTTCCCACCCACTATTATTGTTATAACTTAAAGGAAGCAAAACTCATTATACATTTCTGAAACTCTTTCCAAGTATGCTCTCAAAATAGCATCCTCCCAAAATAGCATCAAAAAGCCAAATACTATGGCCAAAGGTGTGAGGACATTGCAATTTGCACCATTAGTGAGTGTACAAATAAAAAAGCTTCCTGGAGGTCAATTTGACAATATTCAGCAAAGACTTAAATGTACATACTTTTGGGCCCAGCAGCAGGAGAAAGAGCTCCTAGAAGACCATAGAAAACATGTTTATTTCAGTTTTAGCACTATTAATCTAGATAGAAATGGGGTTTGTTTTTGAGTAAATAGATTTTATTTTTAAGCAGTTTTTGTAGATTTATTTTTATTTACATATATCTGTGTGTATGTGGGTGTCACATACATTTGTGGAGCTGGAGTGCTCTTATCAGCTGAGCAATATCTCCAGCCGCAGACATTTTCAGACGATAGGAAAACCAGTACAAACTGAGAGTTCCTATATATGCCCTTTGCCCTCCTATCCACCTATCAATGTCTAGCATTAGAATGGTACAAGCGTTAAAAGAATGGTACAGGGGGGCTAGAGAGATGACTCAGAGGTTAAGAGCACAGACTGTTCTTCCAGAGGATCTGAGTTCAATTCCCATATACATAGAATAAATGAATTTTTAAATAAAAAGAATGGTACATGTGTTACTACTAATAAAGCAGTCTCAGCACGCTGTTATCTTCTATCATTACTTTTGCACTACTTGATGTCATACACACTTGGGGTCATAGTTTGCCAGATACTTGACATGATGTGACCACCATTACTGTATAACACAGAACATCCCTTTGGGTTCTTCCGATGCCTCCTAACCCTTCCCTTCAGCTTTGGAATGACTGTCCTTTTAGTTGCTATAGTTTGGGCTGAAATGGTGCTGTGAATAAACACTTCAGAGAAGCTTGAAAATTGTATCATTTACTTTTACCAAATTTTCCATAATTTTTAAAGATATTTATTATTTTGCAAATTGATACATTTGCTTTTATGAGAAGACATCCTCTCTCTCAGATTCCTAATATTACTCCAATTTGCCTCTTTGCACTTTCCTGTATTTGAGCACTGCCCCCCTCCCTGTCTACAGCCATACCATATGCAGTGTGTCTGATCTTGTCTGAATGCCCCTATCCCTTGAAGTCTGACATCTTTTGAGCTGCAAAATCCATTGCCTTTATATTGATTTATTGTCAATAAATAGACAGTTAATGCTTCTGTACTAGCCATGATACCTGATTATTAGATTTTTTTCATGGCTTTAAAGGGGGTATCTTCAGGATGTTGCTGGTAGGAATGTTGTTTGGCACACACCTTGTCTTTTTTTGCTTGTTCTTTCCATTTTCTTCCCGATCCTAATTGTAGCGAGAAATGATTTCACAGTACCACATCACTCGAGGCCTCTTGACAATGCTGGCAACTTGTTATTTCTCCTCTTCATTGCTTCCTTCAATTCCCCCCAACCTGATTTCTATGCTAACGCACACTGTTTAAAAAACAAACAGACAAGGATGCATCATAAGGAAAACCTATAACTAAGAATTCATGCTGTATGCTTCATATTAAAAGGTACTTTGGGGTTTGCCTTCATTTCTACCAACAATAAACATTTTCCCAGGGCTTAACAAAGGCTCTACTTTAATAGTATATGAAGAGACTGGCAACGTCTGATACTATATTAAAATCCTAATATTATCATGCTAGATTATACAGATAACACATAAAGATTATATTGGCTTGCTTAAAGATATTTCAACATCGGTTTATTACGTTTTTCTTTATTGGTTGTCTAACAACATTAAAAAAAAAGCATCACAATGATTTTCATCATACGACTGTGACAGGGAGAGGGGGGAAAAGATAACAATACCATGTGGTTTTAGTCCATAACACTCTATTCAGTTCCACCAGCATTAATCAAGCACACACTATAAACTTAGAAGGTTCTAAGGGTCATGAACACAAAGACAAATGAAACCAGGAACTCAGAGCCTGTGCTCTAGGCTGGATTTTCCAAAAGCAGACCATGGAATAGAATTTTCAAGCAGTATCTGTAAGATGAGTGTGAAGGAGTGTGGGACTGGAACAAAGGAGAATTTGCTGGGTACTACACAGGTCTGTGGAGGGCTCTGGGGCAAGAACTGCCCATCCAAACATGGATCAGTCCAAAACCTCCAGCCTGACCAGCCATAGATTGTGAGCTTCTAGGAAGGAACAGAAGAGAGAGGAGGAACTCTGTGGCACATGACCTAGTACAAGAGGACTCTCTCTAACAGAAGCAGTCCTTCAAGGGGTTCACCACCCTTCCTGCTGCTGGTGAATTTGAGCAGTTCACATTGGTTTCTACCATAGTCTAGTGGAAAAAAATAATTTTATCACAATGGGAGGAGAAGTATAATAAATATTGTGTTCAGATTACTACAGAAACATAAGGCAGAACTGAAGCAGAGAAGGGACCAAATGTATTATGTTATATACATTTGCCAATGTATTATGTTATAGTTGGATGAGTATAGATAACAATAATTCACTCTTCATTATTTTTTAAATTAGAAAAAGAGACTTATATATCATCAACATTACCAACAACATCATCATGTATAAGTGCATTATGGGGAGTTCCACATGTGTGGATGCCAGAGAACAGCTTTTCTCCTTCCGTGTTTACATTGATTCCAGGGGTTGACTTCAAGTTGGCATACTTAGCACAGCAAGTATCTTTACTGCTGAGCCATCTCAACAACCCAGAAAAAGGGATTTTTCAGTATTTTCACCATAAATAAATGATAAACATTTCTGGAGATAAATGTGTTTAACCTGATTTAAACACTATGCAATTTATGCACATATTGAAACATCATCATCTGTTATCTCATAAATATGGACCGTTTTTGTTTTCTGTATCTGCAAAAAATAAATTCAATGAAAAAATAAAATTAGATTTTGAAAGTTTCTAGGGAAGGGTTATTCTTCCCTTTAATAGGAGGTAGAGCTAAGCCCATGGTGCAATAAAGAACAATTTGGATTTTTAGGGCATCCTTTAACTTGAGGCTTTCCAAGAACTCACTTTATTTGGTTTCTCTCTGGATTGGGGATTTGATTAACGTAATTATTTTCTTCCATAGCAGACAAATAAGCTCTTCAGAATCATTTAGACATGATGCCAAGAGGAAATATTCAGTCATACCAAAAGCCAATGGTTTAAGCAGTAGCTTGATGGGCAAATATGGCTCTTTGGTTTTAGTTTTGGCTTTTGTTTTTTTGTCATTTAGGTAAAGTATTCCAACTAGTGGAGGTAAGGGATTCTTGAGGACGTTACCAAGGCTGAATTTAGCCATTGAAAGCTTAGCCACAGTTTACTGATCGCGTGATGTGAAACATGCAGCTCTGGGAAAAGACCCAAAGAACTGACTAGATGCTTCACTTTTTTTTTTAAGTTTTATTGCATTATGATAAGAAAAGATACATGATTTCAATTTATCTGAATTTGTTAACATTTAAAACATATTTTAAGTAAATAGAACTACATCACATTCTTGTTTCCCTTTTGTACCCCAACTCCTCCCAGAGATGCCCCCTTCAATACCTACCATACCTTTCATTTTTTTTAGTTTGTCATATTCTTTAAAATTTATAAAATACTGTAACAATAAAAATGAGTATTACAAAAGTTGTTTGATATAAAACAACAATCAATTGAACAGTCTCGTGTAGATGCTTGTCCACTGAAAATACATATTTTTCTCAATATAATTTTTAAATAGCTCCAAACATATTAACTGTATATTGTAAATTAATACATCACTACTAGTTTTTTAAATTAACATAAATAGATAAAGTCTTTTTGTTTGTTTATTTGTTTGTTTGTTTGTTTTTAGTAGAGCTTAAAATCTTGGCTCTTGTTGTTAAAGGTGGAATTATGTTTGTGTGGGTTTGCTGAAAGGTTACTTTCTGCTGGGCAGTGGTGGTGGTGCATGTCTTTAATCCCAGCACTTGGGAGGCAGAGGCAGGCAGATTTCTGAGTTCGAGGCCAGTCTGGTCTACAGAGTGAGTTCTAGGACAGCCAGGGCTGTACAGAGAAACCCTGTCTTGAAAAACCAAAACAAAAAACAAAACAAAAAAAAACTTTCTTGCTTCTTCTAGAGTATAGGTTTGCTCCTTATGTTGGTATTTTTCATCTATTATTCTTTATAGGGCTGGATTTGTGGAAAAATATTGTGTAAATTTGGTTTTATCATGGAATATCTTGTTTTCTCCATGTATGGTAATTGAGAGTTTTGTTGGATATAGTAGTCTGGGCTGGCATTTGTGTTCTCTTTGGGTATGTATGACATCTGCCCAGGATCTTCTAGCTTTCATAGTTTCTGGTGAGAAGTCTGCCGTAATTCTGATAGGCCTGCCTTTATATGTTACCTGACCTTTTTCCTTTACCACTTTCAAAATTCTTTCTTTGTTTAGTGCATTTGGTGTTTTGATTATTATGTGACAGGAGGAATTTCTTTTCTGGTCCAGTCTATTTGGAGTTCTTTAGGCTTCTTGTATGTTCATGGGCATCTCTTTCTGTTGGTTTTCTTCTATAATTTTTATAATTTTATAAGTTTTCTTCTATAATTTTGCTGAAGATATTTACTGGCCCATTACCTTGGGAGTCTTCACTCTCTTC
>NC_045030.1:8129081-8133102 GCF_008632895.1 Mastomys coucha | reverse complement strand
TGTCAGAACTCCTCAGAGTCAAGCTGTTTCTGTGATCCTGTGATTCTGGGATCCTGTGATCCTGGGCCTGTTAGAGAGCCTGGGAGTAGAGCATCCTCTGGGTATTATGGGACTTGCTGCAAAGTTTGTGCCCAAGGTCTGCTCAGGGCAACGGCCCAGACAGACCAGAAGGAACCCATGTTACTAGACTAGTGGAGTTCCTGCATGCCTGGGTCCCCCTGGTCCCAGTTACTCCCAGTGATGGGACAGATATTGTGTCCTCCTCACCTTTGATCCTATGATTCTGGGTATGTAAGAGCACCTGGGAGTGGAGCTTCCTCTGGGTGCAATTTTTAAAGGAATTTTGCTATCAAGTAGACACAGTCAAACTTATGATCATTGCTCAACATATAAAAGGAAGAAGAAAACACCAAAATATAACAAAGGTGGTTATTTGACACATGTTGTCTCTCATCACTGAAATGTTCAAAATCAACTTCAACGCTGGCATTGTTTGCCTAATGGCATGCAAAGGTCATTGTATTTACACATGGCTATAATTACAGCCAGGGCTTATTCAATGGATAGAAGTCCAATACTGTCAAATAAAACTCTGTGGTTAGAAGGGGTTCACACTTCATTTAATGCTTGATTTACTTTTGTATTGCAGGAATTTGGAATAATACTTGAATAGGAGACTTCATACAGGGCCCACTAATTATGTACCCAATTCTGATTTCCAGAAAAAGAAAAATGCTTACATTATAGAGCAAGTTTTTGTTCTAGGTCTCTGATAAACCTAGCTGTTAGTGTTATCATGTAATCTTAAGACTGTAAACATGTTAATTTTTAATCTTGTATTTCTATTTAATTAGAAAACTACACATTCATTATGGAACATTTGGTAAATATATGAAGTTTTAGTAAGAGCATCTAGAAAGAGTTCTTCCTTGTTATCTATTAATAATGCCTCTGAATGCATCTTATAATATCTTTTAAAAGAGACATTCTTTATTTTTTTAATTTTATTTAATTTGTGTATGTGCAAATGCCAGTGTGTGTGTGTGTATGTGTGTGAGTGTGTGTGTGTGTTTACCATAGGGCTACCAAATTAATTTAGGATTCTTTATCAAATCACACTTTTACTCTATCCCATCTACAAAGTCACTCTTTCCATGACAGGTTCTCAGACACCCTGTGGTGGAGTGGGTATTACTCTGCCTAGTACAGTTTCATTCCTGTCCTCAATCTATTCCTAGCATGCCTTACCCTCTCCAAATTAACTCCTCTTGTTCCTAAGTATTTTGCTACTATCCTGCTGCATATCAAAATATTCCTCCAATTAAATGACGATTAAACAAAATAAATTTTAAGTGTAGTGCTAAATTCGGAACTGTAATGTAATGTCACTGCTAAGAAGTTCATGCCCTTGTGGAACAGTGACTGAAGGATACGCCATCCAGAGACTGCCCCACCTGGGGATCCATCCCATATACAGTCACCAAACCCGGACATTATTGTGGATGCCAGGAAGTGCTTGCTGATGGAAGCCTGATATGGCTGTCTCCTGAGAGGCTCTGCTAGAGCCTGACAAATAAAGAGGAGGAAGTTCACAACCAACAATTGGACTGAGCTTGGGGGTCCCTGATGGAAGGGTTGGAGAAGCGACTGAAGGATGTGAGGGAGTTTGCAGCCCCACTGAGGGAACAACAGTGTCAACAGGCCAGACTTCCCAGAGCTCCTAGGGACTAGACCACCAACCAAATAATACACATGGAGCGACCCATGGTGCGGGCTGCATATGTGCTTTGTTGGACATCAGTGGGAGGAGAGGCCCTCAGGCCTGAGGGTGTTTGATGCCCCAGTGTAGAGGAATGCCAGGGCAGGAGGATGGGTGGGGGAAGCACCTTCATAGAAGCAAGGGAAGGGGGGATGAGATAGGGGGTTTCTGAAGGGGAGACCTGGAAAGGGGAAAACATTTGAAATGTAAATAAAGAAAATATCCAAGAAAAAAAAAGAAGTCCATGCCCTTTGATATGTTTATACTGCTTATAGCCCTAGGAAGTACTTCAGCTGTGGGTGTTTGCTAACTGCTTAGATCTGTGTGGAGAACATACACCCCACGGTCAGGTTCTCACTGCCCTAATCCTTTCTTATTTAAGAAAAAATGGTAGTTTTCAGCATCCTCACATTTTTGGTCTCTTTTCTGCATTCCTTTAGTATCTGGTGGTTTTGGTATCTGGTAGGAGAAACATTTTTTCAGATATAAGCATTTTTGTAAGGTATAAGACATGGGGTTGGAGATAGCCAGATATCTTGTCACAGCGATGAAAAAATAACTAAAATACAACAAATATTGTCATTCTCAGCTAAGAGCCCATGACATCTATTTTATTTGTCATAAAATGCTGTAAGTAACCTTTTTATGCTTGTAAGTAATGTTAATTTTTTGATCATTAATCATCTTTCTAAGTGATCTCTAACCTTTTCATTTCCTTCCATATCCTGCTACCAGCTATATTTGGTAAAGGCACCAACAGGAAATACCATGGCAAGTTCAAATTAGAAGAACTGGAAAAGGAATTATTTAAACCAGGGTAAGCTCAGAGAAAGCATACCAAGTAGAAATTACAGAAACTCTTGGGAATAAAGATCACTACCCACAGGCCTGAAGGGGTCAGGGAAGGGAAGCAGTAACTAGAAGCTATAGAGCCACATAGGACTAGGACTAGTTCAGTAGTAAAGTGTTTGTTTACCTAGCATGCAAGAGACCCTGAGTTTCATCCTCAACACACACACACATATGCACATACATGGGGCGTAGGCAAATCTGGTATTTTTTTTTTTTTTAATATCAGGAGTTTTCCATTGGCCAAACTCAGAAGCTTGAGAGGAAAGGATGATGTCCTACAGTTAACACCAGTTTAACTTCTCAGGATATAGAGCATGGAGAGAAGGTGCAGAGGAAACAAGGGGAGGCTGGGACGAATGGAAGGTTCCACACCACTGCATGTGACCATACAGAAGCCCAAATAGTTTAGTCCTGCCTTCTTGCTCCCCTCCAGTGTATTCTCCAAACTGCAGCTGGTGTTTTCAATATGCAGGTCTAATTGTGGGAAATTAATACTTCAAACCTAAAAAGAACGAAGCTTCTACTGTTGGCATTTTGTCTAGGCTCCACCCAACAGTTACGTGTCAATAGCCAGTTGTGCCTGACTCACTATAAAAGGGGCTGCTTGCCCCCCTCCTCTCTCTTGCTTTCTTGCTCTTGCTCTGTCCTCTTGCTCCTGCTCCCCTCTCTCTCCATTTCCCTCCCCCTCTCTCTCATGGCTGGCCTCTAATCCTCTCTCTCTGTTGCTCTGTCTCTGTCTGTCTATCTCTCTCTTTGTCTCTCTCTGTCTCTCTGTCTCTGTCTATTTCTCTTTGTCTCTCTGTGTCTCTCTGTCTATCTCTCTATCTCTCTGTCTCTGTCTCTCTCTCTCTCTCTCTCTCTCTCTCTCTCTCTCTCTCTCTCTCTCTCTCTCTCTCTCTCTCTGCCTTTGCCTGTCACTACTCTCTCAACTCCCCTCCCCATGTCCTGAATAAACTGTATTCTATATTATACCACAATACCGTCATGTAGCTGGTACCTCAGGGATGCCTCCGAATGGGCCCACAGAGGCACCCCTTTCCCCGACACCTGACTGCACATCCACCAGACATATTCCTTCTCCTTATCTTTTTATAAAACACATTACCACGGCCCTAATCTCATTTCAGGTTTTGTACATTATTACCTAGTCTCATTGCAATTTCCAGGCCAGCCAGGGCTACATATCTAGACCTGTCTCAAACGACAAAAGATAAAGTTCCTAAAGCTAAATATTCTTCAGTTCTGTTTATGAATAAGGAATGAGTTATTGTTCTGGTGGGTTTTTTTCTTTATCAGTTTTGTCAATAATCTTGGTTTAAAAACTGTATTAAAAATCTCTTGTAACCACAAGGAACTCAAGAAGAAGGAAGACCAAAAGGTGGACATTGCATTCCTTCTTAAAAGGGGGAA
>NC_045030.1:8126516-8128533 GCF_008632895.1 Mastomys coucha | reverse complement strand
TAATTTTTAAATATAATTTTTCATAGAGGAGTTTGAACACAGTTATCCTTCATTGTAAACAATACTACACCCCCACACACACATAAGCCATGGGTTATCAAATGAAAATCTCAATGCCAGGCATGAGATACCTCCCTACAAGTTCGACCTAAAACAGCACAGGCTTCTGGTCATTGCTTCTGGTTACCAGTCATTGCAATGTAGTAAGATCTTTTTGTTGGAGACACAACAAATTTTGGTGACAAGACATAGAAAAATCAAGCTGGAACTAAGGTACACTTTCTTCCCTGCAGGCAAGATCTTACCACTGGTGCAATAGCAACATGAAGACTCGGAATATGAACAAATACTTGCTGATTGAGTTTGAGGACTGCCTCTCCACAGGTTGTAATTCATGCCTGATGCTATAAACCATGAAGTCCATGGCTTGGGAAGTTACAGGTCTTGGCAGGGGTAGGGATGGGGAAGCAACTACTGGTGCTCTCTTAGACTAGACCACGTTATCAAACTGCCTTCTAAATATTTATGGTTATAGCCATAGATTACCACTGCTCTGAACATTGGCCAGAGAAGCTTCTTTCTTCAGTGGACAGCAGTTAGTAGTATAGTGACTCATAATTGGTCCAAGAGCTGAGAGTAAGTGACTGTTGAGTGCTCAGATCTCAATGGGGCATCTATATTGTGGTAGTAAGAATGAGAATGGATCTCACAGGCTCATATGCTTAAATGCTTCCCCAGTTGGTGAACTTTTGGGGAAGATTAAGAATGGTCTTTTTGGAGAAGATGTGTCACTGGGGCTGAGCTTTGAGGCTGTTCCTCCCACCCTTTCTCTCTCTGCTGCTTGCGAATCAGATGTGAGCTTTCAGCTACTTCTCTAGCACCGTGCATGCCTGCCTGCCTGCCTGATGCCATGGCACAGTTAAAACCCTAAGCAAGCTCACAATTAAACGTTTTATTTTATAAGTTGCCTTGGTCATAGTGTCTCCTCACAGCAATATAACAGTAACTAAGACATATCTAAACCCATCAAAACTCAGAGTGCATCACAGAGGAAAGGGCAAAAAGAATGTAAGAGTCAGAGGTAGGGAGGAGAACTGAGACATATCTCCACTTGAGTTACGGTCACCTGCCCAACACTTGCACAAGATAAAATCAACAAGAGCAGTCAGTATTCCAGCTGGTAGCACTAATTGGACTCAGTGAATTAAAAAAAAAAAAAGATGGTATGAAGGTGGGGGGATCTGTTGGGGATTTCAGAGGGAGTTGGAAATACATCAGATCAAGATATGTTTTTAAAGATTTTTTTTATTATTTATTTATTTACATCCCAAATGTTACTGCCTCCTGGTCCCCCTCACAGACTTCTTTTCCCATGCCCTTCCCCTTTGCCTCTAAGAGGGTGCACCCCCCTCCTTACCCTGGGGCATCAAGTCTCTACAGGATTAGGTACATCCTCTCCCACTGAGGCCAGACAAGGCAACCCTCTGCTACATATGTGCTGGAGGCCTTGGACCATGTATGCTCTTTCATTGGTGGCTTAGTCTCAGGGAGCTCCCAGGGATCCAAGTTAGTTGACACTGTTGGTCTTCCTATGGGGTTACTCTCCTTCAGCTCCTTCAGTCCTTTCCCTAATTCTTCCATAAGGGTCCCTGTCCAATGGTTAGCTGTAAGTATCTGCATCTGATCAGTCAGCTGCTGATAGAGCCTCTCAGAGGACAGCCATACTAGACTCCTGTCTGCAAGCACAACATAGCACCAGTGTCAGGGATTGATGCCCACGCATGGGGATGGATCCCTGGGTGTGACCAGTCACTCATCAGCCGTTCCTTCAGTCTCTGCTCCATTCCCCCTCCACCACCAGCATTTCTTTTAGACAGGAGCAATTTGGGGTCAAAAGTTTCATAGGTGAGTTTGTGTCCCCATCCCTCCAATGGGGGTCCTATCCCACAACTGGAGGTGGTCTCTTCAGGTTCCATATACTCACTGTTGGGCATTTCAGCTAAGGTCCTGGGAGCCT
>NC_045030.1:8122381-8126355 GCF_008632895.1 Mastomys coucha | reverse complement strand
TCTCCTGTCCCTCTGGGCCTCTCCCCTGTCTCCCTCCATACTTGATCCTGCCCCCTTTTCCCTTTCCCACTCCCACTGAGGTTCTTCCCTCCCTCTGCTTCCCATGGTTCTTTTGTTCCCCCTTCTCAGTGGGCTTGAAACATCCTCACTTGGGCCTTTTTCTTGTTTAACATCTCAGGGTATATGGGGTATATCATGGGTAGTCTGTACTTTTTGGCTAATATCCACCTACCAGTGAGTACACACCATACCTGTCCTTTGTGGTCTGTGTTACATCCCTCAGGGTAATATTTTCTAGTTCCATCCATTTGCCTGTGAAATTCATGATGTTCTTGTTTTAAATAGCTGAATCCATTGTGTAAATGAACCACATTTTGTGTGTCCATTCTTTGGTTGAGGGACATCTGAGTTGCTTCTAGTTTCTGGCTATTATAAATAAGGCTACTATGAACATAGTGGAGCATGTGTCCTTATTACATGTTGGAACATCTTTTGGGTATATGCCCAGGAGTGGTATAGCTGGGTCCTCTGGTAGTACTATGTTCAATTTTGTGAGGAACCGCCAAACTGATTTCCAGAGTGGTTGGACCAGCTTGCAATCCCCCCAGCAATGAAGGAGTGTTCCTCTTTCTCCACAACCTCTCCAGCATCTGCTGTCCCCTGAGTCTTTGATCTTAGCCATTCTGACTGGTGTGAGGTGGAATCTCAGGCTTGTTTTGATTTGCATTTCCCTGATGACTAAGAATGTTGATCATTTCTTTAAGTGCTTCTTGGTCGTTCAAAATTCCTCTGTTGAGCATTCTCTGTTTAGCTCTGTGCCCCATTTGTCAAAGATAAAGTGTTCATAGTTGTGTAGTTTTATTTCTGGGTCTTCGACTCTATTCTATTGATAACCTGTCTATATGTACCATGAAACTTTTATCACTATTGCTCTGTAGTATAGCTTGAGCTCTACCTTCAAGTTCTATATTGAATAGAAACTAAGAGAGCAGGCAGCCTTGTCTTGTCTTAGTGGGACTGCTTTCCATTTAATTTGATGTTGGCTATAGTTTGGTATATATTGCTTTTATTATGTTTAAGTATGTAGTTTTAACTCTTGAGACCTCCAAGACTTTTAACGTGAAGGATTTGCCAAATGATTTTTCAGCATGTAATATAATGATCACATATTTTTTTTCTTCCCTTTGAGTTTGATTATATAGTGGATGATATTGATGTATTTTTATATATTGAACCATCCCTGCATCCCTGAGATGAAGCCTACTTGATCTTGGTGAATGATATTTTTGATATATTCTTGGATTTGGTTTGTGAGAATTTTATTTAGTTTTATTTTGAGAGTTTTTTCACTTCAATGTTCATAAGCAAAATTGCTCTGAAGTTCTCTTTCTTTGTTGGGTCTTTGTGTGGTTTAGATACCAGGTTAACTGTGGCCTCATAGAATGGATTAGGAAGTGTTCTTTCTGTTTCTATTTTATGGAGTAGTTTGAGGAGTACTAATATTAGCTGCTTTGAAGGTCTTGTAGAATTCTGCATTTAAACCATCTGGCCCTGAGCTTTTCTTTTCTTTTCTTTTTTTGACTGGGAGGTTGCTAATGATTGCTTCTATTTCCTTAGCAGTTATGTGATGTTTTTAGATTGTTTACCTGATCTTGATTTAACAACGGTATGTGATATCTGTCTAGAAAATCATCCACTATATTTTTTTGTCACCTACAGGCTTTTGTAGTAGGATCTGATGATTTTTTTCAATTTCCTCTGTTTCTGTTGTTGTGTCTCCCTTTTCTTTCCTGATTTTGTTAATTGGATACCATCCCTGTGTCCTTTAGTTAGTTTGGTTAGGGGTTTATCTATCTTGTTGTTTTTCTCAAAGTACCAGCTCTTGGTTTTGTTGATCTTTGTATTTGTTTGTTTGTTTGTTTGTTTATTCAGTTGATTTCAGTCCTGAGTTTGACTATTTCCTGCCATCTACTCTTCCAGGATGTGTCTGCTTCTTTTTGTTCTAGAGCTTTCCGATGTGCTGTGAAGTTGCTAGTACAGGATCTCTCCAATTTCTTTGTGAAGATACTCAGTGCTATGAATTTTCCTCTTAACACTGCTTTTCATTGTGTCCCATAAGTTTAGGAATGTTGTGTTTTCATTGAATTCTAGAAAGTCCTTAATTTCTTTATTTCTTCCCTAACTGAGTTATCATTGAATAGAGAGTTGTTCAGTTTCATGAGTATGTGGGCTTTCTGTCATTTCTGTTGTTTTTCAAGTCTAGCCTTAGACCATAGTGATCTGATAGAATGCAAGGAGTTATTTTATTGGATATTAGAATGGCTACTCCAGCTTGTTTCTTGAGACAGCTTGCTTGGAAAACTTTATTCCTGCCCTTTACTCTGAGCTAGTGTCTATCTTTGTTGCTGAGTAGTACCTATCTTTGTGTTTCTTGTATCAGCAGAATGATGGATCTTGTTTATGTATTTACTGTGTTGGCCTGTTTCTGAGTCCATTGATGTTGAGAAGTATTAATAATCAGTGATTGTTAGTTCCTGTTATTTTGTCATTTGGGGTGATACTATATATGTATGTATGTATGATTCTCTTCTTTAGGGTTTGTTGTGAAATGATTAATTTCTTGTGTTTTCTTGGAAGTAGTTATCCTTGTGTTGGAGTTTTCCTTCTAGTATCTTCTGTAGGGGTGGATTAGTAGAAAGATATTGTTTGGTTTGTCATGGAATATCCTGGTGATTGAGAGTTTTGCTGGGTATAGTAGCCTGGGCTGGTGTCTGTGGTCTCATAGGGTTTGCAAGATATCCCTATAGGATCTTCTGGCTTTTGGAATCTCTGTTGAGAAGTCTGGTGTAATTCTGATATGTCTACCTATATTACTTGGCCTTTTTTCCTTACAGCTTTTGATGCTCTTTCTTTGTGTTTTGATTATTATGTGGCAGGAGGATTTTCTTTTCTGTTCTAATCTATTTTGGTGTTCTGTAGGGGTTTTGTATATATTTGCCATCATCCAGAACATCATAGATGCCAGTATTATTTTTAATGTTTATTATATTGCTTTTACCTGCAACATCTGAGTATTTATGCTTACAAAAATATGTATGGTTTTGTTTCTGATTTTAATGTACAAAACAACCTATAAAGTATTCTGTCATAGTGTTTTATGCTTCTCAAATTGATGTTCTTTTAAAATATAAACAAGTGTGTCCAAAGAAGTTTTAAATTATTTCTTCCAGAGTCATATTTTTGCGATCTTGATTTGGAAGGATTTTAGATATTAGGGACTTTGGTGTTTGGGAATTTCAAAATTGGGGATTATAGTGTTCAGGATTTGTCCTTTAGTACCATGACCCTTTATACATGTTCTTTGTGTTTTGTGTGTGGACTTTACAACATCTAAGCCAACCTTTGGCCTAACCCATGCTTCTTGTAGGCTCCCTGGCTCCCACTATCACATTCCTAGTCTAGGTTAAGTCCACATTTTCCCCAGGATAGGATGACGTCATCTCTGAGACTTTTAGTTCGAAATTCAGTATCCATTGGGTATGACCTTTTGATGAACTCAGTTTCCCTTACCTAGGCACCAAAATCATGAAAGTTTAATTTGAACAACTTACTTTGAGATTGAGTTTGTTTCTTTTCATTTGAACAGGAGCTGAAGTGGATGCAGGAAAGAAAATTAGCTTTAAAGCCCACTTTTATAGGCACCAGCTAAAGAAAGCAATCTCTCCCTTGCAAAAAATGTCTTCAGTCTCTTTGTTTCTGAGATCAGTGTTGCCCTCCACCATTCCCTTGCTCCAGCACAGCCTCTGTCCCTAGTCTCCCAAAGGACAATTTCTTACAAGTCCCTCATAGAGGACAGTAAAACTGTCTCCATGTTCTAGACATAAAAGATGACTTAAGTGGGTACCATTTCCCATTCTTTTCTCAACATTTATCCTGCCTCTTGGCTCAGGAAGGACAGGAATTCATGACTCAGG
>NC_045030.1:8119562-8121946 GCF_008632895.1 Mastomys coucha | reverse complement strand
ATATCACACACACACACACACACACACACACACACACACACACACACACACACACATCTAAAACAGTCTGATATTAAAATGACCTTAGCAGGACTGGGGGTGGGTCAAATAAGGAGATCAATGCCAGCCTCCACTACACTGTTTCAAACACCAAAACCAAATGAGATACCATAGTATTAGGTGATATTGTTATTTGCGTGTATAAATAAAATTTTGGTGGGTTATGAAGTTATATTTCAAAGGGTTGCTAAGGACTTTAGGTGAGATCCTGATATGTATTAAATAGAAGTACAGCTGATGAGATAAAACCTAAGTCATAAGGGTTGCAGGGAGGTTTAGAGTCTTATTTATGAGAGTCCCAGAAAATCTCAGGTTTAAATGTAGAAAAAAATTAATATTTCACTTAATCTTATGCATTTTCAGGCCTTAAGTCTATTTTATTGTTATTTTAACATTCTCACTTGAAAATATTTCTCTGTAGAAGGAATATTGGGGATTGGAATTGTGACTCAGTAGTAGAATACTTGCTGAACATGCATGAGAACCTAGGCTCAATTTCTGGTATGGAACATTGTCTCTATACAAACAATCTTCATAGCAAATGTTAATTGCTCTAAAATTCTTACTCACCACTAACAGGAGACTTTAAGTAAACTCCATTGTTATTCTGTTTCTCCCCTATTTTTCCTTGTCTTTCTATCTCTCCTCAATGCCAGAAAAAGTAATTATAGAGCAGTTCATGGATGTATATACTAGCAATACTAACTTTGGAGGTCAAGTTAGGAGGATTTTGAATTGAAGACCTGTCTAGCCTACATAGTAAGGCTCTATTAAGAAAGAAAAAAGTGAAGCTACACAGGTTGAGTCAGGAGTTAAAAGCACTGGCTGCTCTTCCAGACAATACTGGCACCATTTTCAGCACCTAAGTGATGACTAACAAGTCCTGTTAACTCCAGTTCCATGGGATCCAATGGCCTCTTGTGGCCTCTATGGACATCAGGCATGCACACAGAGAACAGGGCAGAGATGTAGTCAAAACATCCATGCACATAAAATGAAATAAAATGAAAAAATATTTATAAGAAATGCATCTCAGAGGATAAGGGAATAGACCATTTGCCCAGTCTTTGATCTTCTTGAAAAACATCACATGAAGCTGGGTGGTGGTGGCACATGCCTTTAGTCCTGGCACCTAGGAGGCAGAGGCAGGTGGATTTCTGAGTTCAAGGCCAGCCTGGTCTACAGAGTGAGTTCCAGGACAGCCAGGGCTACACAGAGAAACCCTGTGTCGAAAAGAAAGGAAGAAGAGAAAGAAAAAGGAAGGAAGGAAGGAAGGAAGGAAGGAAGGAAGGAAGGAAGGAGCAAGCAAGCATCAGTTAGAAAGCTGCAGTATGCAGATTTTGCATACAGGTACATTCACCATGCACATGCAGTATCCATAGAGGCCGGAAGAGAACAACAGATCCCCTGGAACTGTAGTTATAGATGGCTGCCATATTGGGAATTGAACTAGGGTCCTCTTCAGCTACAACAACTGCTCTTAACCACTGAGTCATTTCTCCCACTCCTGTAGCCACTTTTATATTCTCAAGTTCATTACCCAAAAGAATTTCTAGAGACCCAGACCTTCTGGTGATGAAGTCAGAGCCTGTCTTTATCTATTTCTGCAGAGGATGGCAGGATGGCAGAGTTCCATTCTCCCCTTAACCAAAGTACTATTTGTATTTGGCCCCACTTAAGCCAGTAGTACTTCTACCCATATCCAAGACTACTCTTGCCCTTCTCAAGTTCTTCTTTGTCCTTAAATACAGTTCTTGTATCACCAACATTGTTTGGCTAAACCACTCCATGTGCATGGCTTAATTTAGTGTCATAGTTGCTTTAGTAGCTTCTTCACTCTCAAATATCTCAGCAGCTTCATCATGTTATAACACACCCAACACCCCCTATGATTGTGCAGTCAGGCATCTGCCTGTTTTCGTCCCTGAGAAAACTGCTTTCCAGCTCACATCCACCAGCTACCATATTTAGGAACCTAAATATGTTCCTCCAACAGGTTTTTAAGGCAGTTGCTCTACTAAAAAATTCTAGACTCTACCTCGACTTTGGTTTAGGGTGTTATCGTCACTGCAGAAGGAAAAGAAAGCTTTTAGAATTGAAACGAAAAGAAAGCAAACTGCTATCCTAATTCCACATTTAGATGCATTTTTTCTTTGCCCAGAATGCGGATGTGTATGGAGAGCAGCTGGAAAAATTACAGGAGACAGACAACCTAGACAGCCACTGATAGGCACACTTCATTCCAATTACAGTGCTTTATGATTTCTCATACCTTGGTTGCCAAAGCCATCAAAGGATGGCTTTTACTGGGCAGTGGCAGTGCA
>NC_045030.1:8117702-8119552 GCF_008632895.1 Mastomys coucha | reverse complement strand
CCAAAAAAAAAATTGTTTTTAAGATCTGGCTATCTAAGTTTGGTGAGAATGTTTACTATAAACCTAAAGGTCAGGAAATGTAATTAAATTTCATCTACAACCATAAATTGGGTATGTAGTGTGGCTGTTCTGAAACTAAAGTTCACTATAATAGGTTGTAATTGACACGCAGCATTTGTGTGGTCTCATGGTGTAATGGTTAGCACTCTGGACTTTGAATCCGGCGATCCGAGTTCGAATCTCGGTGAGACCTTTTAGGAGCTAGTGGTGGCGTGGCTTAAGGCTACTTTTCCTTTTATTTTTTTGGTTCTTTTCGAGACAGGGTTTCTGTGTGTAGCCCTGGGTATTCTGGAACTCACTTTGTAGACCAGGCTGACCTCGAACTCAGAAACTCGCCTGCTTCTGCCTCCCAAGTGCTGGGATTAAAGGCCTGCGCCACTACCGCCCAGCTGATTTAATGTTTTTAAAAGACCGATGAGAACATTTTATTTAAAGATTGATTTACTCGTTTTATTTCATTTATGTGTATGTCTGTGCATCTGCATATACATTTGTCTGTAAAAGTGAACACATGTGTTTATCGTGGCCAACAAGGGCACTACATCCTTGGTGCTTAGAACTGAACCCTAGTCCTACAAAAGGGCAGTAGATAGATAATCTTAACTGCTGAGCCATCTCGCCAGCATATAAAATCTCACTATGAAGTACGGGTTGGCCTGAAAATCACAGAAATTTGCCTACCTCTCTCTGCCTCCTGAGTACTGAGATTAAAAGTATGTACATCCACATCTGGCCAGTTTGCATATCCTCTTTTAACAAAAATCTTTTGAACGTAAAAAAAATATGTCTAACTCATAACATGGTTATGAATCTTGTAGTCTTAATTTTATTTTTTATTACTCTTAGGTATGTGTGTATGAGGGAGGGCAAGTGCGCATGAGTGAATTTTGCTGCAGAAGGCCAGAGGTGTGTGGGATCCCCCTGGAGGTGGAGTTATAGATGATCTTAAGAAACCCGATATGGATGCTGGAAATCAAACTCAGGTAATCTGGAAGAGCAATACAAACTCTTCACCAGTGAGCAAACTCTCTAGTCCCCTTTTTGAACATTTTTAAATTGACCTGTAAGGGTTTTTGTTGTTGAGTTGATTTATAAATAGTTTCACCCCTTCCATAGGCTTCCTTCTTACGGGACTTGGCTATGTAGTCCAAAGTGGTTTAAAACCGGGGATCTCCTGACTCATCCTCCTTTGCTGGGATTACAAGTCTAAGCCACAACACTCAGTTTTACCTTTCAGTACCTACAATGTTTTATTTCATTCTAAGCATTCACGTACCCCACCCACCCCAAAGTTCCTAAATAGCAGATTGAGAGCAAACGTTCATAGTAAGATGTTCCTAATGACTTGTCCACAGGAAAAGACATTAGCAAAAAGACTGCTCACAATCAGGAGATATGTAAAATGTGAAAAAGAGGTTCAAGTATCAGCTAGGATGGCAGGTTTGGAACATGGCACTGGCCTCAAGGATTTGGAGGAACCTGAAAGCAGCTGCCCCATATTGAATAAGTATTAGAACCATGCCAATTAAGAAGAGGTTCTTGTTTATGAGGGGGAGATAATATATTTAATACAGGACAGCTCAAGACAAGCAAGTGGGATTACAGAGAATGACCAAGCTCTTGCTTGCCCTGGAAAGGTGCTGGCCCCGCCCCAGAGTCACTTGTGTATACTCTTGGACCACAATAGTAG
Organism: Mastomys coucha; assembly: GCF_008632895.1. Lineage (NCBI taxonomy): Eukaryota > Metazoa > Chordata > Mammalia > Rodentia > Muridae > Mastomys > Mastomys coucha. The sequence goes on along the minus strand of NC_045030.1, from coordinate 8,117,802 downwards.
CCATTCCCCTCTGTTCTCTTGGTCTCTGCCTAAAGAAAATTTGAACCTTCCGTGCCCTTGGAATTTTTTTCCTTTTTTCATTTTTTTCTATGGCTACATC
>NC_045030.1:8113764-8117644 GCF_008632895.1 Mastomys coucha | reverse complement strand
CCCTGCCCCAGTGTCAGGACTTTAAGTCATGCCACACCATACCAGGGTGATTGTATCTTTGAGGTGAAGAAATTTTAAATCTTGATGTAGCCTAATTTATCTATTTTGATGTTGGTTGCTTTTGCATTTAATATCATATGTAAGAAATCTTTGCCATATCCAATGTCACAAAGATTTTACTATTTGTTCTACTCCAGAATTTTGTGGTGTTAGGTCATACACTTAGGTGTTTGATTCATTTTTCAGTTGAGTTTCCAATATGATAATGGAAAGAATCCGTTCTTCGCACATAGATCTCCAGACTATCATCAATTGAATTATTTTTTCCTTAGTGAGTGGCTTTGCATTCTTCCTTTTTTATGCTTTATTTTTATTTATGTGTTTGTGTGACTATATGCCAACTAGTGTACAGATACAGAGGCTAGAAGTAGGCGCTGAATCCCCTGGAGCTGGAGCTACAGGCTGTTGAGTTGCCTGTCATGGGTGCTGGGAAGCAAACTTAGGTAATCTGGAAAAGCAACAAGCTCACTATATATCTATTAATGACCTTGAACTTCTGATTCTCTGGCCTCCATCTCTTAAGTGCTGGAATTATAGGCAAGCACCACCACATCCTATTCATGTACTGCTAGAGATCAAACCATGGCTTGTATTTCCTAGGAAAGCACTCTACCCACTGATGTACACTCCTAGCCCTGGTCCTTGCACCATTATTGAAATAGTCATAATTTATGTTAGTTGTTTATCAAGTTGGCTTACACCTGCTTCCCTCACTAATCTGTAAATTCCAAGAAGGCAAGAATCTGATTCAGATAGTTGCCTGCCTACTCATCTGAGCTTTAAATTAAATATATAACTTTTGAGGGCTAGCAAGATGGCTTAGTGGTAATGGAGCTCTCTGAAGAAGCCTCATACCCCGAATTCAACCCCAGGGACCCATGTGGTGGAAGGAGAGAATTCACTCTCACAATTTTTCCTGTGACTTACACACACAGGCCATGGCACACAGGCATATGAATACATGCAAGCACTCAAACACATAAGCATACACACAGATAAACAGTCAGGTGTGGTTGCATACAAAATAAATAAATGTAATTTAAAATTTTTAAGTTTTATATTTATTTTTATTTGATGTGCCTGCATGTGTGTCTGTGTGAGGATGTCAGATCTTGGAGTTAGAGACAGTTGTGAGTTGCCATGTGGGGCTGGGAATTGAACTTAAGTCCTCTGGAAGAACAGCCAGTGGTCTGAGCTGTTGAGCCATAAAAACAAATGTAAAATAAATTTTAAAAAATTAAACACATAACTTTTACTTTACCTCTTTCTATCTCTTCTTTAGACACTAACCAAAATCTTAAGCATGCTTGCCCTACACTCTGGACAACTCTTACTGTTTCTCTGAATTCTACCTCCCCACCCCTTCTTCATTACTGCTTCTGGGAGACCTCGGTTGCTGACCTTGATTTGAAAGACATAGCTTTCTCTCTTCTGTTTCTCCATCTCCCTCCTCTTGGCAGTTGGTGAGATTTACAACTTGCTTGCTTTGTGGTTTTTCTCTCAAACTCTAATAATGGAATGCTGAGAGAGAGAGAGAGAGAGAGAGAGAGAGAGAGAGAGAGAGAGAGAGAGAGAGAGAATCAGGTTGCTTTAGCTAACTATTGTATTATTTTTGGTAACTAGTATATAATAAAGGCTCAACAACATTTTATTCTATGAGCAAATACATATTTAGAAATACATACTGCTGTGCTTGACACTTAAAAACTTCAAGAAGGAGAAACTGTCATTTATGTTATTCAACTCATTGTACCATTTTACCAAGGCAGACTCTACTTAATCTAGTCCCATCTCTTTCTAGTTATGTGGTCTTCACACATTACTCAACCTTTGTCCAAGTGTCAGTTTTCTTGTCTGTAAGATGAAGAGAATGATAACTACCTCATAAGGTTGTGATGTGGATGAATGAAATATGTGTAATGTTTTCTGGAACCTCCCTCAACAAATGCTCTTTCAGTTATTTCTTTACAGATCATTAAAATCTCTCTTTCCCCTTAGTTTGTTTTAAAAAGTTACTTTCTTACGTATTGTTCCCATTTACAAGACAATTTAAAAGCCATAACCAGGGTAAAAAGGTTGAGTGGGAGGTATTTGATTAGGGCACAGGAGGTAAAACATCATTGAAACATCCTATTGGAACTGAGAACTATGGCAGTCTGTGTGGGTTTTTTTCCCTACTGGCCAAAATGGAAAATATCTTATATGAGTATAGAGCCTGACATTATAGATCACTTTTGTGAGAATAAAGACTTTTTTTGTTGGGGGAAGGGAATAGATTTATTTATTTTATGAGAAAATAAGGAAAGAAAGGAGATCCTTGCTTGAGAGGTCTGCAGATTTTCAGTGCCACAAAAGCCCCCCAGCAAGGCTTTGCTTTCCTCAAGCCCTGCAGAGGGTTGGTAGGCTCACATTTTATATTGGTGACTTATTAATCACTTGACCTTTTCCACTGTGCACTTAGCATAGTAAATTATACTCCTTTCCAGAGAAGCCTGGGTGTCTTATCATGACTCTTTGTAATGTAGTCATGCCCAGGCTTGATATAAGTCACACACTGAGCATGTTGCAGCTCATCTCATGTCTTTGCCATGTGTGACAGTTTAATGCCAGCCTAGAAAGAACAAGCTAGGGAATCCAGACAAAAGAAATTAAAGAGGATATTTAATTCCCTATGTTTACCTTCAAAATATCTTACAGCTAAGCAGGAGGAAAAACTCCAATGCCATATAAGATTTTAATTTGTTTCCCCCAGATAAATGATAACTAATAAATAAACCTTTCTCAATTAGTAGAAATAAATCCAATGGCCTTTAATGTTTATCATTGCTTCCTTTGAGAGCTCTCCAGTTAGGATGCTGTTGGCCATCTCCTCCATAAAAATCTCCATCTTTCTGTTACATATTTCCATTTTTGAGAATCCAGTCATTTTATTTCTTTAGGTTTTTAACTCTAGTTCTAAGTATAAAATAATTCTCTAACTCAAGAAATATGTGCAATGGTCAATCAGAATATCACATCCCTATGGTCTTAGCTCTCTGGAGGCTGAAGCAGGTGGATCATGAATTCAAGCCAGCCTGGGCTCTTCATAGTAAGCATTACACTGTCTCAAACATCAAAGATGTGGACTAAGGTGAGAGTGTGGTTCAGTGGTAGAGTGCTTGCCTAGCATTCATAAGGCATTGGATTCCTTCTCCAGCATTGCCAAACACACACACACACACACACACACACACACACTTTCCTACTTACAATGGGATGATGTCCCTATAAACCCTTCATAAGTTGAAAGTACCCTAAGTATAAATGCATTTAATATGCTATGTCCTGCTCATCCCAGCTTAGCATCACAGTACACTGGAGAGCATTGATTGTATCCTTTGTGATCATGAGGCTGACTAGTAGCTGCCATTGCTGCTGCTGCTGTCCATCATCACTAGAGAAGATCAGACCACACAGAGCTATCCTGGGTAAAGATCCAAGTTCGAAATCCAATGTATGATTTCTACTGAATTCATGCCACTTTTGGACAATAGAAACGTTGGATAATCATAAGGTGAACTATTATAATTCAGGGACTATCTGCAGTCTTTCATTTATTTAACAGATACATACGGAAGGCCTAGATTGCTCCAGACATTTTCTAGGTGGAAGACATGAAGGAAAAAAACTATAAGCAAAGGTCAATAAAAGAGAATCACAAGAATTAATGAAATCAGTAAAGCTATTCACTCATTCAACATTTGGCAAATGGCTTCAGAATGTTTACTCCACACCAAACCCAATTCTTTTTTTTCAAGGTTTTTTTTTTTAAAAAAACAAA
>NC_045030.1:8097970-8113664 GCF_008632895.1 Mastomys coucha | reverse complement strand
AAAAAAAAACCAAAAAACAAAAAACAACAAGAACAAACCCCTGTTGCCTCCCCCCTCCTCTGCTTGTGATGCTTGACTTTGCAATCCTCTGCTATACACATGCAGCTGGAGCCATGAGTCCCACCATGTGTACTCTTCGGTTGGTGGTTTAGTCCCTGGGAGCTCTGGGGGCACTGGTTAGTTCATATTGTTGTTCATCCTATGGGGCTGCAAACCCTTCAGCTCCTTGAGTCCTTTCTCTTGTTCCTTCATTGGAGACCCTGTACTCAGTTCAGTGAATGGCTGTGAGCCTCTACTTCTGTATTAGTCAGGTACTGTCAGAGCCTCTCAGGAGACAGCTATATTAGGCTGGAGTGTCCTTCCTTCAGTCTCTGCTCCATAGTTAGTCTCTGCATCTCCTTCCATGGGTATTTTGTTCCTCCTTTTAAGAAGGAATTAAATGTCCACATTTTGGTCTTTCTTCTTGAGTTTCTTGTGCCAAACCCAATTCTTGATGTTGAGACTTCTCTTTTATGAACACAAACTGGATATCCCAGTCCCTGTCCAGAGAACAGGATAGGACAAACAGTTGAGGGTGATAGTGTAGGCTGATTGGACAGTCAATTGGGGTAGAGACTTAAGAAATGGAAAAAAGGGAGGAAACTAGATGAAATTTTGAAAGAAAAGTGGATAGGATGCAGTGCCTAGGTTACCTGAAGAATAAGACAGAATGCTAAGACACACCCAATGACTACAACATGGGGGCTTTTGCCTTCCTCTTGATTCTCCTTTGTGGTACTTTAAGGGTGGGTCCTGATTGGATTAAGTGAGTTAGAGACTCTTGTTCGCTGCTTACAAAGATTGGTTCCAGCATAGTTGTGAGCCTCCTTGTCAGGCCAATGAGAGAAGGAATCTTTGAGCAGGGATAGGACCTGAGAGACAAGACTCTTTTCTCTTGTGTATAGGCTGGTGGAGTCAGAAACAGTGGCAAATATTTTGGTAGTTCAGGGAGAGAACCTAAAGACCCAGTAATTATCTCATGGGACTGAAAGATAAAGCCAATACAGAGCAGATCTCTGTGAGTTCTAGGCCAGCTAAGGCCCTGTCTCACAAAAAGCTCTAAAAATACCAAAAAGATAAAGACACTATCACATACTGCTTAGTAAAAATTCTGGGAAAGTGACTCATCAATGGCTTTGCTTGAAGCCAGAATCAAACCTCAGGTGATGTTAATTGACGTCTCAACTTTTTAATTATCTAAGCCAATAGATTTGCAGTATTTTAAAAGATGGCTCGGATTGTATGCTACTAATAACAAAATTAACTCTGACTAACACAATCCTCATAAGTATGCAGCACACTGGAAGCTTGGGGAGTCTAGTAAACAGGTATGATCCCAAGTGGCTCAGGAAATTGATATATTTTGGTTAATTCTTAAGTGATAACAATGTTCAGTATATGTTGACACTGTGATGTATTCAAAGGCAATATTGTTTCCACTAGAGAAAGTTTCTAGTGACTTGTGATGGTTTGTATATGCTTGGGCCAAAGAATGGCACTATTAAGAGGTGTGGTCTTATTGGAGTAGATGTGTCACTGTGGGCATGGGTTTAATATCCTAATCCTAGCTACCAGAAAGTGAGCCTTCAGATGAAGATGCAGCTCCTCCTGTATGACACCTGCCTGGATGCTGCCATGTTCCTGCCTTGATAATACTGGACTGAACCTCTGATCCTGTAAGCCAGCCCCAATTAAATGTTGTCCTTTATAAGAGTTGCCTTGGTCATGGTGTTTGTTCACAGCAGTAAAACCCTAACTAAGACACTTGTTCATGGTTATTAAAGATAAAAAGGTAAAGTGGATCTTTAGAGGGAGGTTTACAGGGCTGGAACTTAAAGGACCTGGGTAGCAAAAACATTTGTATTCAGGCCTTTTTCTGCTCCCTCGAGGGATCTTGTACATTTCCTATGGCTTCCCCACCCCAGTAGTATGTCAGCCTTGCTTTTTTTTACTTCCTCCAGATTGTCAAGCAAGTATTAGAGCTGGGATTATTCATTTTTAGTTGTACAAGCATCACTTAATGAGAACATATAAAAATATAGATCCCTGAGGCTACGCCATTAAGAGTATATACGTATCTTGCAGGGGACCCTAATTCAAGTTCAACTCTCAGCACCCACATTGGGCAGCGTACAACTGCCTGTAACTTCAGATATCAGAGGCCTCTAGCTTCCTCCACTCCTACACACACACACACACACAGAGAGAGAGAGAGAGAGAGAGAGAGAGAGAGAGAGAGAGAGAGAGAGAGAGAGAGAGAGAGAGAGAGAGAGAGAGAAAGAGAGAGAGAGAGGCAGGCAGGCAGGCAGGCAGGCAGACAGACAGAGACAGAGAGACAGAGAGACAGAGACAGATAGACATATGCACACATATATAATTACAAATTCTAAATACATTTTAAAAATATTTTTAATATAGATTTCTGGGAGAGCTTCAATGGGGTCTGCTCAATCCCACAGTGAAGCTAGGCAGTAGAAGGAGCTGATCCCTCTTTCCCTGCCTAGAGAATTGGGCTTCCACATTCTTGCACTACCAGTGATTGCCTAATAGCTAACAGCCAGATGTAGGAGACCTATCCCCCCAGGCATTTCCACATTGCAAAATAACCATTTTCCGGCAGCTTGTGGGAAGTCCTATAAGGCAGGAGCATAGTCTTTGTAAACAAACCTATTCTGAAACTGAAGACAATGTGCACCAAGTACAAAAGGAAGAACTACTTAAAAGAAGAATTCCAGGGCTGGAGCTCAGCAGTTCAGAGCACTTCCTGTTAGTCCTGAGGCTTTGAGGTAAGTTCCTAGCACATATACACTGGGCAGTTTAACTTGTAACTCCAACTTGAGGGGATCTGATGTTCTCTTCTGGAAAGTGTGTGTGTGTATGTGTGTGTGTGTGTGTGTGTGTGTGTGTGTGTGTGTGTGTGTGTATGTATGTAGTGTTTGTTGTTTGTTTCTATGTGTGCAACAGATAAAAATATGTTAATAAAAATTGTTCAAATGTATCAATCCATTTATGTCCAGGGCTGGGGAACCAAAGCTTACATAGAAGAGTCAGTATCACTGAATCAAATACTTTAGTAGGTGAACTCTTTAACATTGCATTTAGCATCTTTTAATATCTGGCCCCTGTCTATTTCTCTAATGTATTATTGTTGTGGAGCTATATTTTGTGCTTCTCATATTTTCAGGTAATATTAGTCATTCTTGGATTTCTGTCGGGGTTGAAGACTGGTAGCCAGCCTAAGCTGTTTAACATTGAGAAAGATGATATAGATTTGAGAGGATGGTTTTCAGATGGCATACAATCTGAAGCCAGGATATGAGTCAGGTGTAGAATTATATCTTTTAAATTAGGATAGATGACAGAGGTCCTATTTAATTGACAAAAATGATGGACTGGATGTCAGGTCTGTCTTGTATTTTATAAATGACAAAAGGGTAACAGTTGTGCTCAATTTATATCTGAGATAAAAGACTCTTTTAACTGGACAAAAAGGGGGAAGTGTTGTGGATAGGCCTGGTCTAATAGATGGGAATCGAGTAGTGTAGTGGTAGATCTGCCCAATCTAGGTGTGTAGCTTGTATACCAATTTTTTGAGTTGTGAATTCTTTGATTGGGCCTTTTGGGTAGATTTACTGCAACATATGGCTTCTTTCTTCCTCCAATGTATGATCCAAGTATGGCCCAGGACTCCAAAAGAAAATTGTCTTTTGTTCAGAGCATATTTTCTTTTTCACCACCAAGACTCTATAAATGTAATTCTCTCTGCTGATTGCTGTCCCAGTCCTTCCAACTTGCTAATCTCTGTATTTTTTTTGTCTTGGTGTAAACATTTTTTTCAGTTTAGTATACTTCAACCAGAGAGTTTCGTGTGTGTGTGTGTGTGTGTGTGTGTGTATGTGTATCATATTAATAGATAATTGTGTGATGTATGTATATATGTATGCATGTATTATGTATGTGGTGTACGTGAGTATGTATGCAGGTGTGTTGTATCATAGGTGGTCCAGAGGCTAACATCAAGTGTCTTCTTCTATCTCTCTAACTTATTTCTTTGAGAAAGGGTCTCTCGCTAAGTTTGAAGCTCCTGGTTTCAACTAGACTGGCTGGTGGGGATGTGAACTTTGGTCCTCATGCTTGCACAGCAAGCACTTCAGCTGTAAAGCCATCTCTCCAGCCCTATAGGCCCTCTTCATAGGTGCTGCCTCAAACTTCCCAAACCCTAAGGACCATTGCTTCTCATTACTTGTAATTTTTTTGCCTGATCCTTTTTTTCCTTTAGGGTGCAGCTAAGAATGGACAAAAATCATGCCTGTCCTATTTGTCACATTAGCCCTGATGGCTTGTTTATACATTCAACCAATGACTAACAAACAAAGAACCACAATTCACCACCAATTCAAAGTATTGAATTATAAGTGTAATCTGTATGGAACAATGAGTAATGTCTTCCATTTGAGCTTAAAACACCCTGTTTATGCCATGAGATAAGAACATTCCAGATAAGAACAGTATCAATCTTAATTTTTTCATTAATTCAACAATAATTTATATGATTAAACAGTCATACTGCATAATAAGGTTGATCTCTAAATTGCCTAAATTAGCCTTATGCCACATTGACCTCCATGTGGCCCTTATCCTAATATTTCCCTGGAGTCTGTTTTCCCTGCTATATCTGTGTAATACTGAAATTACATGGGAGCTAGGAAACCTGAAAATGTCTATCTCATTTTGAGAAATTCAAACAAACACTCAAAATCACTGAAGATTTGTAATGAAGTTTAAGAGTCAAATTTGTATAGTATCAATTAAATCCTTGGGGCTTTTAGAGAGTTTCAAAATTTTTCTGGATTATCAGTTATACACTAGTGACATTACTATACTATGATAATAATAATAATTGGTAATTTCCCTATGTTCTACAGATTGCTGATTGATTACTGAAGCCACATGGCTTCTTTTCCATCCACCTCCAAAGAGAAAGCAAAAACACCCATGTCCTTAGCCTCTCTTGCACGTTGCCTGCTAGGTGACTTTGGTATAGGCCAGTAAGAAGGGAAAAATACATTTTATTTCCTCAATAGATAAGACAGGGGTAAAAAGACCTCACCTGCCCTCACTGCCTTCTTGTTGCACACTGTTGATGTTTGAAAAAGTGGCACCCATCTTGAGATGGTGAAGAACAAGAGAGGGGAAAGAGACAGACTATCAAGGATGGTAGAGTGGAAAGAACAAACTAGGTCACTGATGAAACTGTGGAGTTAGTGGATCCAATGTCAGTAACCACACATCTCCAGACTTTGTTAAATGAGAAAGTCACCACCCCCATTTGTTTAAATAACTGTTAGGACTTGGTTATCCAAACCCAATGTAGTTTTAACTCATGCAACTAATTACCATTTCCTTTAACTAAAACAGAATTAAATTATTGACACCTGACTATTTATATTTGGAGTAAAGTATTGTCTTTTTGGAAGAAAATTAGGAAATAAATAACTTCATCTAAAAGGTTTGGTTATTTTCATCCTGGAGGCAGAGAGTGATTTCCACTTGCCATTAGTCCATGATGCAAACTCTAGGAACTGTGGGTTGCTGAGAACCTTTGTGTAACTGATAGTCCACCCTAGGACCTAGAAGCTATAAGTCCTAGGTGGAGGAAACGTTTTTTTTAAAACCTTTGTGGTGATTGGAAGATCTTGAATCATTTAAGCAAGCACTGACTAGGAAGTGTCGAGAGCTGATAAGATTAGGCCAGCCTCTGCAGGGGGTTGTGTATTGGTTAGCTTAATGAATCTACCTCTCCAACAAAGATTAGGCATAATCCCACAGCAAACCTAGAACAACTGCTATCAGATAGTGGAGGTGTGGGGTAGCTCTTGGTATAGCAATCCACCTATAAACTCCCCACTGCTGTAGATAAGGGAATTGGACCACTTAACCACTAAGACTCTTCAGATCTAAACCAAGCGGTCCATGCGGAGAGACCATGGTTACTTAGCCTTGACATTACTTTTTTTTTCCACCTGTGTTTCCTTTTCTGCTTAATAATCACCCATTTCTACTTTTGAGAGAAAGTCTCCATGAAAGATAAAGTCCAAAATGAAGTAGGCAAGCCTTGGCATAGCTCATGTTTTGGCAGGAGAAAGGAAGCTAAGCTGGCAAGGTGACTTGTGAGGATTTATGTACAGTTCAGAGGAGAGTGGATGATGCCTTATTCATTAAGTGGCAGGTAGACATGATAGGTTGGGGTAAGCGACTTGTAACTGTTGGATCCCCAAAGAAGACAAAGTGTTTTGGGCTCTGAAGCTCATTCTTTAGAGAAAACACAAAATCTTTGGGAAAGGAGGAAAACCTATTTGTGCAATTATATTTCCCCTGATTTGCAAGAAAGAAACGAAAAGGAAATAAGGTTTAGCTCCCAAATATTTAACAAGCAAATCAGCCAGGCTCTTGAGGGAGTGATCAAGGGTTTGTGCAGATCGCAGATCGATCGTTTTTTTTTTTTTTTTTTTTTTTGGAAAGGGAAATAGGCTGAATCTTTACCCTGGCCCCTGTACTTTGGTAAATGCTAGTTTAAAAAATACCGCGCTGAGAATTTTAACAGATGATTTCTGGAGAGCCGACTTATGAACTAATTGGACACTTCTGCTGTGAGGAGGAACAAAGACTTCTTTTTTATTGGTCTTTAACTAAGGCATATACCTGTCTGGTGGCGTTGGCTCATTCTGCACATGCTCAGTTGAACAGAAATCTTCATATTGCATACAACCTAGCACAGCGGCAACACCCACTGCCTTACTCCGCGTCTGACCCTGTGTGTCCATTCCTTCTAGTTGCATTTTTATGCTTAGAACTTCAACACTTATAGGGAGTGAACAAAGTAGATGCTGGGGCTGAGGAACAATATTCAATGGATTTTGAGTGTCTTTATGTCACTATTTTCCTGGTGCGTCTCTAGATTTTGTCTAGCAGCAATAGAAACTGCATAGATATTTGCCGAGTTTGGAGCGGGCGGCAAGAGAAGCTGTTTCGCTAGTTCACTGTTCTTGTTGTACACCTTCCTCTGCAGTTTTTGTTCGGTCCTTTCCTTGGACAATTCTCCCCCTCCCCCAACTCTCATCTTCATTAAGGCATGGCAAGGTGGCACTAAAAGCATCCTCCGCCGCCAAATACAGTCTTGAGTGACTATCACTCTCCACCTCCTCTCAGGCTTTTTCATTCATTAGAACCCTTTCTCTGCGTTTTTTCCCCCAGCAAAAACCTGAGAACGGCTTTCTGAGGTTACGAAAGAGGGAAAGCTGCCAAGAGTGCTGAGCATGCCGTCCAAGAACGTGCATACTGCTGTGGACCTTTTGTCCCTAGCCCGTCTTCACTTGGTCGCAGCTTGGAAGTAGAGGCGACGATCTCCACCAGCCCCACCTCAGCAGCTGCAACCCGCAACCCGGGTAGCTCCGCTAGCCGACCCCCAGCGCCCTCTAGATTCCCCGCGCCCGCCGGTTTTTCGTGACGTTGCGGGCGCTGCGCGCAGGCGCCACTGGGAGCGCTTTTTTTTTTCTCCCTTCCTCCGCCTCCTTCCGCGGTCCACGCCTCCCAACGGGCTGGAGGGGTGGGGCCTGCGGGTCTCGCTGCCTTGCGGGCCGAAAGGGAGGAGGGTTTGTCCGCGCGAGGCGGGTGCTCTGGGCTCAGGAGCCAGGCGGCTGCTGAGGCTGAGGGGAGGAGCTGAAGGCAGCGGTCGCGGCTCCCGCCCGCACTGAACGCTCATCCCGCGAAGCCCCCTCCCACACTCGGGAGGGCGGCGGCGGCGGGAGGAGGAGAAGGAGGAGGGAGCGTCTCTGCCGCCGCCTCCTGGTCCCCAGCGCGGATCAGCCGCCACCACCTCCCTTCGCGACGATCCTCCCTCCATGGTGCTGTCGCGGCCCCCCTTGTAGCCTGAGCTGCCCCGCGCCGCGCCGGAGCCGGTCTCGGGCAGAGGGAGCGGTCGCGGCCTCGCGGCCCGCGCGGGCTGACGAGCAGAGAGTGCGGCGCTTCGCGGTCCCCGAGGGTCCGCACGCCTAGGCAGCCCGGCCACCAGCCACCGCTCGAGGAGCAGCGGGCGGGCGGGCGGCGCCGGGCCCGGGCCGCCCTCGCTCCCACGCCCCGGCCCCGCCGCCCGCGCCGGGGCGGCAGCCGGCAGAGGAAAGGCGCTGCAGTCTCCGGGCCTCGCGGCCCCAGTTGTGCTTCCTCAGCACCGAGGGCTTGCGGGTCCTGAGTGGAGGACACGAGCCCGGAGCCGGGCACTGAGCTCTTGGGCGCCCCCAACCCAGTTTTCAGAACCCTCCACGCTGCGGCCGCTGTCCCCTCCGGACCATGGCCGACGACGACGTGCTGTTCGAGGATGTGTACGAGCTGTGCGAGGTGATCGGCAAGTGAGTCTCCACTCGAGGGAGCGGGAGTGTGGAAAAATGCTTTTCAGCGATGCCCGGGGCCTCCCGCACCCGCTCCGGGCCTGCCCCCTGCCCTCTCTCCCTCCCCTCCGCCTCCCTCGTCCTCTTCACCCTGGAGTATTTTTAGACGTGTACCTGGATCTGCTGCCAGGAGGGGGTCTGGGGGCATTTCAGCGATCGGTGGAGGCCACCGAGCCCCGGTCGGCCACCCCATAAGGCGTGGGGCGGGCTCCCTGCATTTTATCTGACGGTTACACAGGGACGTGGCAGGACTGATTTTGTAGTTGCTTCCTGGGAACAGTTGGGGTTATTGTTACCTTTCCTGTACCATAGACCTTTCACGAAAAGAGCAGCCTGCATTTCGTGTGCTTGTATGGAGAGAGCGAGAGAGCGCGTCCGGGGTTTTTAATTGTGGGGTGTGTGTCTATTGTGCCAGGATATTAGACAGATGCCTTTGTGTTCACCCCGTGCCCGGATTTAAGAGGGTCATTGAAGACGAATGCGTGTAGTTTCAGCAAATTCTTCACCTGCCATAGACGAACATAGAAAGAGTTAGGGGCACCCAAATTTTTAATGCCTCGTTATGCAATGACTGTACAATCAGTGCTCGAGGCTCCCTTCCACTGTTGTTGGGATGGTGGTTAGCGTGGTAGAGCCGTCTGCTTTGAGTCACCGGGCTGGTCTAGAATATAGAACTGACAGTCCAAATGCTCATCCTTTCATCTGTGTTGTATAATTACACTAGGGAAAAGCAGGGAATCAGATTAATCACAGTCCTGATTGAGAATTAAATCTGCAGTTCCTCATCTAATTGTCCAGTCCTGAAATCTGTTTTGAATTGTTTCCTTTTCATTCTTGTCAAACAATATTCCAAGTGCACAATCCTGCTAATTTGCTTGTGAGGGAAATGCTGGCAATCTGAAGTTGATTTCCTAGCTCAGCGTGTATTCTCTGGCTTTGGAAGTTGAGATAAGATTTAAGAGCGATTTTTGCTTATTTAATAGGGCTCCTTAGATAGCTAGTATTATAATATTTTACTTCGTTTTGGAAGCGGAGCTTTATTGTCTGTTTTAAGGTCCACAGTTAGGAAATGAAACCAAGACAGAGCATTTGGCTCTATCTCTTTTAAGTTGTCTGCAGTATACTCAGTTTCAATTTTTGGAGTACGGGTAACTCAGTTTTTTTTTTTCCTCCATGTTGAGGTATTACAGTACGGCTCACATGGTGAAATTGTGGGTAGAGCTTGCTACACTCTTTTCTTAGACCCAAATGCTCCTTGCCCCATTGTTCAGTGACCAGCCTAGGAGGAGGATGTCCAAATGTGTTTGGTTCAGTCTTTGTGGATGTGCCCAGAGCAGCACTGTTCAAAAGCTATTTAATGAGAGCCACGTGTAATTTATCATTTTCTAGTAACCACTTTAGAAAGATTTCAAACAAAAAGGTGCAATTTTCATAAAATATTTATGTAATACATTATATATAATTAGTGATTCCAGCATGAAAATTTTTGCCGTACTGTACATCTTTTCCTACTAAGCCATTGAAATGCAATGTGTGTTTTACACTAACAGAACATCTCAATTTTGACGCTAAGCTAAATTTTTGCCAGAAGTACTTGATCTTTAAGTATGATATCTTTGGGTCTCATAAAATTTGCATGTGCAAAAAAAGTAGATTCATATATTCAAGTTGTTCCAAACATACATAAAAGTTTTCCAGTAACTGAATTTACTATTTCTAAATTTTAATCAAGTAAGCAGAATGCAAAATGCCTCAGTTCGAGTAGTCACATTTCAAGTGCTTAATAGCCACAGTCGACTGCCACAATTTTAGAGAAAAATTTCAAAAATTTACTTCATTTCTTCATTGTTGTGAGGATATAAAGAAGACAAATTAGATGTTTCTCAAAAACCACCCAAATGACCATGAGAGTGACTGATACTTGTTTCTTAGTTATAGCTGTAGTGAGCCTGAAGTAGATAATTGGAAAATGTGGGATTAAGATGCTTGCATATATTATGGTGATAGAAATAGCTATCATTGAATCAATTTTGGTGATTGGTTCTGATTCCTTCAGGTCTGAAAGGATGACAGTATAGATTTCAAAAGTGGTCAGCTTCATGTTAGTAGTCTGTGTTGTGCTGGCTTAAAATTGAGAAAATATTTTCAGAAGACATCCCTGGTAGAATTAAGTTTATCCATTCTGTTCTGCAGCTGCAGAAGGAGGAAGAGCAAGCTAATTTTGATATGCTACCTAGTCAGTGGCTGCCTGCACTGCTGTGAACTGTGGAATTTCATTCCTATCCTACAAAATCTGACTTGGTTGGTGTCGTTTATAAAATGCCATTCCTTGAAATAATGAATCCAAGATAGAGTCAGTCTTAAAGAATGTAATGATGGTGTTCCTCACCCCATGCAAAGGTTGAAGATTTCTCCGGTAAATTGTGTCAGTATATATTGATCCTGAAATTGAAATTCGTTTGAGGTTTTTTTTTTTCTTCAGAGACCTTGACAGCATACATTTAAACTTAGAATTTGTTCAATTATGAACTTAAACAGAAAGGCCTTGCATATCATTGTTCATCCTGAAAATGGTTTTGTTGATTTCTATCCAGACTCCACGGAATTTTGATTTTCTTTTGTATCAGATTAGTATCACAAATTAAGTTTACACCACAGTATCTTAAGAGTTTTAAATTTTCACTAAGGCTCTTTAAAATAAATTTTAGTTTTTAAGACATATTGGCCACCCACTCACTCCTCTGCCTACCCACCTACCTACTCGCTCATTTTCTTTGAGCTAGGCTTTACTTGGTGGTGTAAGGAAATTTCAGTTTGAGTGAGGGAGGGAGAGAGGCTCTCAGGAATGCAGCCGTGGCTGGCCTGGAGCTTGTTATGTAGATCAGGCTGCTCTTGAACTCAGAGATCTGCCTGTCTCTGCTTTTGAAGTGCTGGGATTAAAATGGTATGCTGTCACGCCTGGTTTAAATTTCCAATGTAATTTAGACCCCCTTTGGTGTCTTTTTCTTGGTTAAGAACAAGACTTGAGGTAAGGAGGTTTGGAGAGAGATTGCTATTTGCAATATATTTTCTTTGTAGCTGTTGCAAACTTTACTTTTATTAAAGCTATCTTTGAAAGAATCATGTATCTAATTATAAAGATTGAGAAGGTGCCATTTCTTTTCAAAAAAGTAAGACACCCTCTGTGTTTTCTTTTTGAAAGTAACAGAAACTCTTAAATGACTTTTGTTTCCATAACATTTTCATATGGCATCTTTCAAGTTACTGAAGCAAATACAATTATAGTCCCAAACTTCCTTTTTCTGTTTGTTTTTGAGACAGTTTCACTACATGATTTGTAGATGAGGCTGTTCTCAAACTCATAGATATACACCTGCCTCTTCTTCTGCATCCTACATGCTGAGATACATTGTAAAGCACCACCACACCCATCTAAGTCCTCAAACTTCTTATCTTAACAAATGTGGCAATTGCTGGAAAGAAAAGGTATTATGCAATACAAGTTAATAACTAATTTTGTCATAACCACTTACTGTTCCTTCTGCAGATTCATAGTTTTGTAGGTAAATGCAAAACTAGTAATGGTATATGAAATAAGTTTTAAAACAGATCATTTAAATTAAAACATAAAACCCACCATCTTTCTGGTGTAAGCAGTATGTTTGGAAGAGGATCACACGATGGTTGAATATTTGCCCTGGGTTTTAGAGTGTTCAGTAACCTGGAACTTCTGACTCTCCTGTTCTGCTAGAACATAGGTTGAAATTGGAATGAAGCAATGACTCACGGACGACATGCAAGTTTGCCAGGCATACTGTATTTGCTTACACTCTGAGAACACATAACATATTTAATTACAGTTACTTATTTATGGTCTCTCTACCTAGCTAATAGGTAGCTTCTTGAAGGCAGGAAAGTATGTACCAAACTTGTTTTTCCGTTGCTAAATACACTACCTGCAGTGTAATAGTCATCCATTAACTGTGGGATAAATTGAGGACTTTTAATAAAATCTCATTAAAAAGCAAAAAGTGCATTTATCAACTTTGGAGTAATTATTGTCCCCAAATGCTGAATTAGTTTAAAGTGGTGGTGCTTTACCTGGCTATATATTAGAACTGTCAGGGGAACTTTTCAAGAAGATCAATGCCAGGACCCTGTTACAGAACAGTATAAGGCAGAATTCTGAGAAAAGACACAGGTAATTTGTAAAACTAAATAAATCTTGTATGAAGAGTCAGTTTTAAAACCTAGCTGATTTTACATATATATATATATATATATATGCACACACACACACAAACACATACACACACACACACACACACACACACACACACACACACACATATTCTGGGACTAGCTTTTCAGGGGATTAAAATTTTTCCAAAGTAGAGTAAATATGTTTTATAGTGCATTTAAGCTACCAGTCCAAAACATGGACTTTTATCTTCTATGCATTTATGTCTCTGAGCCTGTTGTGTAAGAATTTAGTTTCAGCCTGTGTGTGGCTTTGGTTTCCTGGGCCTTTTAAGATTTGCATTGATTTATGACACTCATCTAATGCTAACATGGTGATTGTCTCATGTTTGCAGCAACACAGAACAAGGATTGCTTCAATAACTGTTGATGATAGCTTTCTACTACAATGACTTAATTTAATAAGAAATTCATTAGTTTAGTATGGATTGTTTGCACACACACTTTATTAAAAGAGAATGGTTAAGTTACTTATGTACTTTAAGTTCTGTAATTGTGACTACAATAATGCAATTTGCCAGAGAAATGAGTTAAAACCAGTCTTATGTAAATACTGGATTAATAATATAGAAAATACACAATTAAGCATAGAAGAAAAAAATCAGCTTTTCTGATTTGCACTAATTATTCTGGCTTTCCCATGTATTGATTGTATCAGTGACTTGGAGTTCTAGACCCCAGGGGGAACATTACATGATTTGGAAGAATTATCCTGAAAACTTAAGTAGACACTGTACATAGAATAGTTTTTAATATTAAGGAGAGGTTATGTGTAAGTCTAAATGATTTGAAAATGTTCCCAAAGCAAGTAGTATCATAGGCAAGGACATGATCACAGCGACAGCCATGTAGCAAGGTGAACACAGTCGCCAGCTATCTAAGAATCTAGATAATTTCAACTCTTGGGATTTAGCTGCCTCTCTACCGACAACCTACAGAATTTTGAGACAAGGAAAGTTTCTGATCAGTTGATTCTGGGGCCCTCTAAGGGGGAAAGTGAGCTCTTTAGTTACTTTGTCTTTGTATATATCTTATATAGATTTTTTTTGCCAATTGCTTTAGGGGTTTAATTTACAACTTCTTTGTTGTGTATAATTTGAAATGCACAGTTCACTTTCTTCAATTTTTCTGTTGTATATACAAGCTTAACACAATTGACTGTATTTCTAGTTTTCCTTAAATTATGTTCTTAGATATTTCCTTTACTTTGAGAGTTCTTGCATCTCTGTTTATATCTATGACCAATAGTAGAAATAGGTATACCACATTTCTTTGAGATTGTGCTCAAATGGATGCCTTTTTGTAAATGTTTTCAGACTTTTAATTATGTGTAAAGGAACTTTGACATAGTAAGCTTTAAAATAAAAGAATGTTTTATAACCTAATGACTACTTTGCAAAGGACATCGACTCCTCTTTCTAATATTAGGCATTTTACATGTGTTATCTCATTTAATTCTACCCCTTTTCACAGAGAACAAGGAGCTTAAGAGGTGTTGAGGAGTGATCTGGCTAAGATCCCATGGGATTCTATCTGCTCCTAAAGATTGTTTGTTTTAGCCACAACCTACTGGTGATTCAGGTTATGGAAAAAATACCATATTGGATTTCTATAAAATAAGACTAATTTTCATCTTTAAAATTTATTACTGTAAAAGATTACTCACCTCTTTGGTAGACTATACTATTCCTTCTTTCATTACTTCTTTTTTCTCTTGCTTTATGACATTGGTTCTCAATGTGTGGGTTGTGACCTCTTTGGGGTCAAATGACTCTTTCACAGGGCTCACATATCAGATAGACTATATATCAGATATTTACATTATGACTCATGAGGGTATCAAACTTACAGTTATGAAGTAACAATGGAAATAATTTTATGGTTGGAGGTCACCACATCATAAGGAACTGCATTAAAGGGTCACATCATTAGAAAGGTGGAAAACCATTGATCTAAGATGAAGTATTAGCATTTGTAAGCAAATTAATTGATACATCTATTATCTTCTCTAGCAGTGGAAATAAGGAATCTTGACCATCTGTCCATAATATAATTGGTTTTGAAACGTTCTCCATTCTTTTTACTCCTCAAGTATTTTTTCCCCAGACTAATCATTCTAAGTTTCCGAGCCAGAAGTAGTGAGGTTTTCAGAGACAGGCATTTGTCGGAGGGTAGGGTGGATGATTTCTTATGTCCTGTGGTACATACTGAGTTGCATTTGACTTTGAAAATCATGTCCTAAACTGCAGCTTCTGAATCTGTCTCAGCTGCCAGCACTGTTCACTTAAGTAGTGAAAAATGCTACTTTTGTACAGTTGCCACTGTAGAGAAAGTACCTGTCACCAGCTGCTAGGCTGATGGGATGTTCTGCTTTTACAATATGGAGCTTATATTTTAGTTGCCATTTATAATATAGATATCTTTTTCACTGTATTTGTGTCTTATAGATTTTGTGTACTGGCTTTTAAGTAAAATAGTTTGGTTTTCAAAAAATGATGCCATTTCCATTCACTAGCTTGTATATGACCATGAATTAGATGAAAGCCTTTCATTGAGTGACAAAGTAAAGATTAAGTACAATTTTTCTCCTTTTTATATTTTTCTTTAAGTTCTTGGTATTTATCACACTAATATTGTTTCCTTAAGTTATTCCATTATAAAGATGTTAATTCTTTCTGGTGTCAAGGATTCTTTGTCCTTGGATGGTGCTAGTATGCTCCCCTGCTTTCATTTCTCATCCTCTCTCTCACCTTAAACAGCTTTTCTTTATGGTTCCTGCCTCTGCTCTTGCTGACTTTCCTCCTCCCTGGCTTCCCTCAGTGACAGACTGGTATTGGGTCATGTAAACCAAATAAAAGCTTTCCTCCACCAAGTTGGTTTTGGTCAGTGTTTTATTGCAGCAAACAAACTAGGACATCACTGAACCATAGATAGATTTTCCTGCTTATTAA
>NC_045030.1:8096219-8096894 GCF_008632895.1 Mastomys coucha | reverse complement strand
TATATGCTACGAAAGATATTCTTTGTGTTTTCCTAATTTATTTGTAAGCCTGTCCCAGGTTGTAGTATTACAGTGTGGCGAAAAGCTCCAATATTTTTGTTAAAAGCGTTTTATATCATACCTTTGCATTTGGACATTTGATAAAAGTAATTGCTCATAATGTGAGATTTCATGATGAAGAAAAGGAAACTCTAGGGCTGGCAAGATGGCTCAGAGGGTAATGGTACTTGCCACCAAGCCTGACTACTTGAGTTTGAGTCTCACTGGGACTCACATGATAGAAGGCGAGAACCAGTTCCTGCAGGTTGTTCTCTGGTGTGTGTACATATATATACATATAATACAAATTGTGCTAATTTGTTTAAAAGGAAAGGAAGATCCTGGAATATGTATTTAAGAAATAATTATATATACACTTTGTTAAATTTATACTGTAGTAGTTTCCCAAATTTTGTTATGACAGCAGTTTCCATATCTTAACAGAGGGCAAATGAGTAGTCTGGGAAACATTGGGCACTGACTCTAAAGTACCTAAATACACACTCTGTTAAGTATGATCATCCTGACTCTCTGTCCCCCACTCATCTCTCCATGAGTTCCTGGCCCACCTCTTCCCTTCTTTCTCTCTCCCCTCTCTTTCTGTCCCATTTCTTTCCCATACTCCCTTCTCACCTA